>NC_088812.1:17428025-17744979 GCF_011386835.1 Chrysemys picta bellii | reverse complement strand
CCCTGCTCCTACACCTCATTTACCCCATCTCCATGGAGGGAGGGGGGGACAGGACAGGGCTCAGGACAGAGGGAGCTTCCTGGGAGCAGCTGCTGTCTCAACTTGCTGATCTACTTAACAAGGCAGTTTACTTAGAGTTGGGTCAGCGTACTTAAAGGGGCAATGCACGTCTCTCTCTCACACACGGTGTGTGTCTCTGTCTTTGTCTGCCATGCTGTCTCCCCTCCCTCCATTCGTGTTGCCTTGTAGAGTGTGAGGCTACATTTAACAAGAATGGGTTAACCCTTGAGGGCTCAGCCAAAAGCTAGTTCATCATTTAGCAGTAAGGCATTCCCTGGGAAATATCCCACCCTCTGACTTATAATTTAATTTATAAATTATAAATTTAATTTAATTCACCACGTCAACCAAGTTTCACAATCATCATCGCTGTGAACAGTATTAAATTGTTTGTTTAAAACTTATACTGTGTTTTATTTTATATATAATGTCTTTTGTCAGGTGAAAAAAATTTCCCTGGAACCTAACCCCCCTATTTACATTAATTCTTATGGGGAAATTGGATTCGCTTAACATCGTTTCGCTTAAAGTCACATTTTTCAGGAACATGACTACAACGTTAAGTGAGGAGTTACTGTATAGGAATACTGCTATACTACATGAACAAAGCACTCTTAGTGTGGATGCAGCTTATGCCAGCAGTTCTGGGCTTTTGCTGGTATAGCTTATTCCAGCCTCACCCAAGAGAAACATGCTATGTCAAGTGCATTACACTCAGGCTTTTGCTGGTAGGGTTATGTCAGTAAGGATCACATCCCTGACTGACACACCTATACCGGCAGACGTCTGTTGTGTAGACACGGCATCAGTGTTATTGTCACCAAACACGGACTGGGAAGCAAAACATCCCTAGTTACAAGGATTGGGGATTAGTCCTGCTTTGAGCAGGGGGTTGGACTAGATGACCTCTTGAGGTCCCTTCCAACCTTGACCTTCTATGAGTCTATGGTTGACTTTCTCTAGAGCATCCATTTAGGTTCTAAGGAAACGTATTGCCTTCCTCCATCAAACAAATCTGCATCGTTTTCCAAGGCCTGCTTTACACACGGATTTTGTACCTGTTGGTGTTGACTGTCATTTTTTTACTCACTGGTATAACCTTTACAGTGGATGGAGTGATATTGGACTAAAGATGGCTTATACCAGTATAGTTTATATGAGAATACACTAGCAGAGTAGACTCGAGCTCGGAGACTCGCTGCTGTGGGGTTTTTTTGGTAGACAAACTGTCATCCATTTAAAGCCAAATCTATACTAGAAACTTTTGCTGATAAGTAATGTTGGTTAGGGATGTGATTTCTCTTACAACATTTCTATACCAGCAAAGTCTTAGTGTAGACACCACACAAAAAATGCTTTTGCTGCTATATCTTATTTTGTTTGGGGAATCGGTAGAATCTATAGCAGCAAAAGCACTCTTGGAGGATTTGCTGGTATATCTATACTGACAAAACTTCTCTACCAAAAAAAAATAAATCTTGAGTATAGCTAAATATTGTAAAACTCGGTGTTAGCCATTTTTCACTGGCAAAGCCAGTTGAAATACAGAAAAACATTTCCTGAAAATTTTTTTAGTGGGATTTGAGAGGGACTCGTTTTACATGAACATTTTGTGATTTTTTTTTTTTTTTTTTTTTAACTCATAGACTCATAGACTTTAAGGTCAGAAGGGACCATTATGATCATCTAGTCTGACCTCCCGCATGATGCAGGCCACAAAGCCGTCCCAACCCCTTTCCCTTGACTCTGCTGTTGAAGTCCCCAAATCCTGTGGTTTAGAGACTTCAAGTAGCAGAGAATCCTCCAGCTAGCGACCCCTGCCCCATGCTGCGGAGGAAGGTGAAAAACCTCCAGGGCCTCTGCCAATCTACCCTGGAGGAAAATTCCTTCCCGACCCCAAATATGGCGATCAGTAGAACCCCGAGCATGTAGGCAAGAGTCTCCAGCCAGACCCTCACTGGCCATTGATACTATTTACCAGTGATGGCACGCTGTTCATTTGACTAAAATCAAGTTATCCCATTAAACCATTCCCTCCATAAATTTATCTAGCTTAATCTTAAAGCCAGACAGGTCCTTCGCCCCCACCGTTTCCCTCGGAAGGCTGTTCCAATATTTCACCCCTCTGACGGTCAGAAACCTTCGTCTAATTTCAAGCCTAAACTTCCCCACGGCCAGTTTATATCCATTCGTTCTCGGGTCCACATTAGTACTGAGCTGAAATAACTCCTCTCCCTCCCTGGTATTAAACTCCGCTTAGTATTAAAATCTTTCTTTACTTTTTTATTTATGATAAACTATGTTGTCTTACTGAAAATGGCGTATTTTGGTAAGTGAGAATTGTTGATGATTTTGATAAAAAATGTTACAAACTTTTGTGAAAAAAACCAGCCCATTTCTATAATGTCAACCGTTTTTCAGGAAAAGTTTCACGTGAAAAATGCTG
Organism: Chrysemys picta bellii; assembly: GCF_011386835.1. NCBI lineage: Eukaryota > Metazoa > Chordata > Testudines > Emydidae > Chrysemys > Chrysemys picta. Next base: position 17,742,473 of record NC_088812.1, on the reverse strand, counting down.
ACTGAGTCTATTGATTGGAAATCTGAACAGCTTTTCATTTGGATCATATCCATGTCCCTTGTAATTCACTGTTCACAGAGACTCGCACAGGTAGAATTTTGTTTCCATTAATATTTAGGGAGTGGCTGTTCTTACATATACCCATTCTCTTATGAACAAAGGAATTCATCATTTCTTCCCCATTATTCACTATCCGTCAGCTGTTATTTGAGATTTCCCTGTTTAAAACATTTTGATCACCCAATCAGGGAGCAGAACCAATATCACATGATTTAGGTGATCCATCACACCCCACAGAGCGAATAGCTGAAGTCGGCAGTTCTCAAAGAACTCAGGATAAAATGTGATTACATAAAAATGGTGGCTCATCATTCCAAAGACTGCTTTGTCACATATAATATTAATAGCCCCATATGCTTATGATTGCACATTACAAAGCAGGTTCTCATTTTACAAACACAGGCAGAGGGAAGGGCCATGACTTGCCACACCTCAGCCAATTGAACCAGGACTAGAAGCCACGTTTCCCAAGTCCCAGGCCTGCTTGTGATCTACTAGGCCATGCTATCACACCACATAGGGACTCTGCCTTTCTTCTGCTAAATCACATTAACAGGCGCTTAGACTCCATTGGTACTTTCCGAATGGTACTTTTCCATGCAAGTCGCTGCTATGGTTGGCACAGGGAAGTCACACTAGTGTGAATGGTGATCAGCAGGCATGTGACTGTTAGGCGAGGGGTCCACAAGACAATCCCTCTGCTTGGGTGTCATCCAAAGTATAAAGAAGTTTGAACCCCCTGGTATATACTGTTCTGCTAGCACTTGCCAATAGCCAATGCCTACGTAGAAATCAGGATCGGTTCATAGAGAATGGGTTAAATTTGGTGCCAACTGGCCCCAGCCAAGCATATCACTGTGCTAGGTGCTGTACAAATGCATCATAAAAGGCAGTCCATGCCTCAAAGAGCTTCCAATCTAAATTGACGGAGGGCAGGAGGGGAAGAGAGAGGCAAAGTGATCTGCAGGTGAACCAAGAAAAAGAAAGAAACACGAGCTCCATATATACTGTTCTCATCCATCAAGTGCTGCCTGAAAGTAAAATTCTGGAAGCTCCTATACATAATCATTCTAGAGTGCACCCTATTTGGGAAACTATTTTATCAGAACACCAAGGACAAGCCAAATCACACTTGGAGTTGCAGTTAGTAAGAGATGTTAAGAGTAACAAGAAGGGTTTCTTCAGGTATGTTAGCAACAAGAAGAAAATCAAGGAAAGTGTGGGCCCCTTACTGAATGAGGGAGGCAACCTAGTGACCGAGGATGTGGAAAAAGCTAATGTACTCAATGATTTTTTTGCCTCTGTCTTCACGAACAAGGTCAGCTCCCAGACTGCTTCACTGGGCAGCACAATATGGGGAGAAGGTGACCAACCCTCTGTGGAGAAAGAAGTGGTTCGGGACTATTTAGAAAAACTGGACGTGCACAAGTCCATGGGGCCGGATGCGCTGCATCCGAGGGTGCTAAAGGAGTTGGCGGGTGAGATTGCAGAGCCATTAGCCATTATTTTTGAAAACTCATGGCGATCGGGGGAGGTCCCAGATGACTGGAAAAAGGCTAATGTAGTGCCCATCTTTAAAAAAGGGAAGAAGGAGGATCCGGGGAACTACAGGCCAGTCAGCCTCACCTCAGTCCCTGGAAAAATCATAGAGCAGGTCCTCAAGGAATCAATTATGAAACATTTAGAGGAGAGGAAAGTGATCAGGAACAGTCAGCATGGATTTACGAAGGGGAAGTCGTGCCTGACTAACCTAATTGCCTTCTATGATGAGATAACTGGCTCTGTGGATGAGGGGAAAGCAGTGGATGTGTTATTCCTTGACTTTAGCAAAGCTTTTGATACGGTCTCCCACAGTATTCTTGCCGCCAAGTTAAAGAAGTATGGGCTGGATGAATGGACTGTAAGGTGGATAGAAAGCTGGCTAGATCGTCGGGCTCAACGGGTAGTGATCAATGGCTCCATGTCTAGTTGGCAGCCGGTTTCAAGAGGAGTGCCCCAAGGGTCGGTCCTGGGGCCGGTTTTGTTTAATATCTTTATTAATGATCTGGAGGATGGTGTGGACTGCACTCTCAGCAAGTTTGCAGATGACACTAAACTAGGAGGCGTGGTAGATACACTAGAGGGTAGGGATCGGCTACAGAGGGACCTAGACAAATTAGAGGATTGGGCTAAAAAAAACCTGATGAGGTTCAACAAGGACAAGTGCAGAGTCCTGCACTTAGGATGGAAGAATCCCATGCACTGCTACAGACTAGGGACCGAATGGCTAGGTAGCAGTTCTGCAGAAAAGGACCTAGGGGTCACAGTGGACAAGAAGCTGGATATGAGTCAACAGTGTGCTCTTGTTGCCAAGAAGGCTAACGGCATTTTGGGCTGTATAAGTTGGGGCATTGCCAGCAGATCGAGGAACGTGATCGTTCCCCTTTATTCGACATTGGTGAGGCCTCATCTGGATTACTGTGTCCAGTTTTGTGCCCCACACTACAAGAAGGATGTGGAAAAATTGGAAAGAGTCCAACAGAGGGCAACAAAAATGATTAGGGGTCTGGAGCACATGACTTATGAGGAGAGGCTGAGGGAACTGGGATTGTTTAGTCTCCAGAAGAGAAGAATGAGGGGGGATTTGATAGCAGCCTTCAACTACCTGAAGGGGGGTTCCAAAGAGGATGGAGCTCAGCTGTTCTCAGTGGTGGCAGATGACAGAACAAGGAGCAATGGTCTCAAGTTGCAGTGGGGGAGGTCCAGGTTGAATATTAGGAAAAACTATTTCACTAGGAGGGTGGTGAAACACTGGAATGCATTACCTAGGGAGGTGGTGGAGTCTCCTTCCTTGGAGGTTTTTAAGGCCCGGCTTGACAAAGCCCTGGCTGGGATGATTTAGTTGGGAATTGGTCCTGCTTTGAGCAGGGGGTTGGACTAGATGACCTCTTGAGGTCCCTTCCAACCCTGATATTCTATGATTCTAAGATCACATAGCAAATCGGTGGCAGAGCCAAGCGTTTCCCAGCATTCCTGAATTTCTGTGCAGCATTGGCTCACACAGCCTTGAGCTGAGTCACGTCTTCAAAATGCATAATTCGACCATCTCTAAGGAGCACTAGATCTCCAATCAAAACCCAAGAAAGCGAGACAGCACTGATGCAGCAGGACTTGGCATTTTCCTCTGCACACCCACCCGGCTTTCTCAATCACTACTCATTTTCTGCAAAGATCGGCTAATGTGCACTTTGTGGTGTTATGTTTTTATCAGGAACATTCATTCTGGAGCATGCTTAGACCCCTGGATAACCTGCTGCTGATTTAATGGCCCATAATGGAAATAAAAACCAAACTATTGGAATGAGTTTCCACCTCTTTTAAATATCCATTTTGAAGCAAACTTGGCACACCTTTTTCACTTCTTCATTGTTTTGGCTTGGCAGGGCCGTTCTCATTTCTTAACGAACTTTGAGCTGACAGCACTGGGCAAACTCTCCTGGCAAAGATCGCAGCCTTTAGAAGTCAACAAGGCCACCCAGAGGTGAAATGCTGCAAAGCCGCAAAGGGCTGCCCGGGGGGGGGCAAGTGGGGCAATTTGCCCCAAGCCCTCCAGGGGGCCGCACGTGAATATAGTATTCTATAATATTGCAAAAAATTTTTATGGAAGGGGCCCCCGAAATTGCTTTGCCCCAGGCCCCCTGAATCCTCTGGGCGACCCTGATGCCGCAGGCACTATAGCAGGTTTGTTGATAGCTTCAGCAGTTCGTGGGCTACCAAAATGACATCAGGGAGTTTGTAGAGTGACCCAGATCCACTCTCAGTCGACGCCCCAGTGTTTGAAGCAGGGACCGCCACAGCTAACAGGACAAGCTGTATCAGATTGAGCAAACATGCCCTAGCAGCAGCTGCACCAACTCATGTCCTCTGCAGATTGTCTCAGAAGGGGCTCTGCAAACGTACCACCAGTAGGTTATATTAGCATATGGTGCTAGCAGACGGATGCTCAAGGCATTGCATTATGGGTATTGCCAAGTAGAATTTGGCTCATTGTGCAATTGTAGTACCAAATCCAAAGGCCATTACTCAGAGGCAGCTCTTATGCAGAGGGAAGAGAGTCCAATGGTTTGGACTCTGACCTGGTACTTAGGTTCAAGTCTCTGCTCTAACACTGACTTCCAGGATGACTTTGGAAAAGTCACATGTCTTTCCCGTGCCTGAGATCCCCATCTGTAAATAGCAATAATAGCCTTGCCCTGTCTCACAGGGACACTGTGAGGAAAAGTGCATTAAAAAGAGTATGAGGTGGCATCTAGACAGATAGTGAAGACAATGAGAGCTTGTTCCAGTGAGTGCAATGCTTTCACCATTGCATCTGTGGCAATTTTCTTATCAACGAAAATTTTGAGCTGAGCCTTCACATTACTGTTTAGGGATAGCAGAGTCCAACCGGCATTTCCTGAAGTACTATGATTAGCACGACCAGCTGAAGTCAACAGAACTCCCAGGGTAAAAGAATTTGACCCTATGTGCGCAGGTTAGGGCATTACCACCCTGCCTTAGGGAGATGGATAGACCAGTTAGCTAGTGCTTCAGTATCATTCCTAGAACCACCACTCAAGAAAACTAAGTTTCTAGTGCACTTGGTGCAATTGAAAAACATTCTTATTAGAATGAGACTGGTCAGAATTTTTCTTCTCATGGAAAATTTTGACTTTTTGTTGAAAACCCCAAAACCCGAAAAGCAAAACTTTCCAGCTGAAACCTACTCCACACCCCCAAATTTTTTGGTCCCAAACTGACAAACTCTGTGGGGGGGAATCAATTTGCTTTATACCACCAAAAATTCAAAAATTGTCAATGAAATCAGACGCTTTCCACACACACACAACTTTCATTTCATCGAAATTCCAATTTTCCACTGAAAAAAAATTGTGATGGAAATTTTTTAACCAGCCTTAGTTATTAAGATTTCACATCATCTCTGATTTCAGTGTTAGGTTCAAGCCCAAAACACCTCCCTTGCTGTGTCATGCAGTAAGTCATTTTCAAGCCAGCAAATATGCAAATAACTACCCCAAGCTGCAAATCTTCTAAAGGCTTGAAAGAGGAGTAGTTTATACCACTCTAAGACCTGGTCTACACTACACCATTAGATCGACATAAGCTGCCTTGACCTGTCTTCAGCTAGGGCAACAAAAATGATTAGGGGTCTGGAGCACATGACTTATGAGGAGAGGCTGAGGGAACTGGGATTGTTTAGTCTCCAGAAGAGAAGAATGAGGGGGGATTTGATAGCAGCCTTCAACTACCTGAAGGGGGGTTCCAAAGAGGATGGAGCTCGGCTGTTCTCAGTGGTGGCAGATGATAGAACAAGGAGCAATGGTCTCAAGTTGCAGTGGGGGAGGTCCAGGTTGGATATCAGGAAAAACTATTTCACTAGGAGGGTGGTGAAACACTGGAATGCGTTACCTAGGGAGGTGGTGGAATCTCCTTCCTTGGAGGTTTTTAAGGCCTGGCTTGACAAAGCCCTGGCTGGGATGATTTAGCTGGGAATTGGTCCTGCTTTGAGCAGGGGGTTGGACTAGATGACCTCTTGAGGTCCCTTCCAACTCTGATATTCTATGATTCTATGATTCTAGGTCAACACAAAACAGCGTATGTTGACCTAATGGTGTAGTGTAGACCAGTGTAACTTACAGTATAAGTTCACTTACAGTGTAAGTGTAGACTTAAATTTGGCTCCCACTGAGGTAAGTGCCTCTCTATACCGTCTTAATACCACCTCCCCGAGCGGCGTAGAGTCACAGTCAATATAATTAGGTCAACACAGTGTCAGAGTAGACACTGCCTTGCTAACATTGACTGTTACTGGCTTTCAGGAGCCATCCCACAATGCCCTGCACTGACAATGCAATCGATACAAGCCCTGCTAGTGAGGATACGCTCCCTCGACACACATAGGCGCCGATTTCTGCTCACGCCGGTGGGTGCTCAACCCCCGTCTGCCCCCAGCCACGCCCTGATTCCACCCTGGCCCCGGCCCCATTCCAACCTCTTCCCCAAAGTCCTCGCCGCAACTCTGCCCCCTCCATGCTCCTATTCCGACTCCTTCCCCAAATCCCCGCCCCGGCCCCAGCCCCGCCTCCTCCCTTGAGCGCGCCACATTCCCACTCCTCCCCCGTCCCTCCCGGAGCGTGCTATGCTGCCAAACAGCTGTTTGGTGGTGGCAAGCGCTGGGAGGTAGGCGGAGGAGCGGGGACACGGCGCGCGCAGAGGAGGAGGTCAGGTGGAGGGGGTGGGGAGGGGAGGTTGGCTGCTGGTGGGTGCAAAGCATCCACTAATTTTTCCCCACGGGTGCTCCAGCCCCAGAGCACCCCCAGAGTCGGCGCCTATGCCGACACAAGGAGCCAAGTGTGCACATATACATGATTTAATAACTGCAGTGGCTCTATGCCGACATATGTTAACATAATTTTGTAGTGTAGACCCGGCCTTTCTCGATACCCGCAAATCTCACTGAGGAAGAGCAGAGCTCTATAGCTCACTGCTGCAGAAAGTCATGAAGAAGGGTGCACTGCAAAATAATAGACACCCAGGGCCTGATTTGTGCCAGGGCTGAGCTCTGGCACCTCTGGGTTTGCCACATCAGTTATGAATGTAAAAAAATTGCGTGAGCCCTGGCACCTAATTGGTTGAGCCCCGGCACCTTTTCCTTACAGATTAAGCACTGCAGACACCCCATTTGTTCTTTGCTAAATAGCATGAATTATTTGGCATTCTACTGCACCCCAAGAGGATCCCCCGATAACAGATGACCGGGTGCTGGAGCGGAAATGATAGCTTGACACTGCTTCCTGTAAGAACTGAGGTTAGAACGTAGCAGCCTTGAGCCCTACGTCCATTCTTTAAACTCTAATCCACATCTCACAATGCTCTTGCACAAACTCTAGAGACAAACAAAGGGGTCCCAACCCTGATTGTGCGGCCGGCAGGTGCACTAAGAGATTTAATTGGCTCTAGGATGAAACAGTGGCTCAGAGCTATGCTCTTCTTTTCTGCCCCATGTGCAGCCAGCACAGGCTTCAAAGCTGTGGCTATCTATGGGAGAATGGTTTTAAAAAAGCACAGGCGAGGTTCGAAATGACTCATAAAGAAACCCATCACCTTTCATTATGGGGGCGAGAGATTTTCAAGCCTGCTTTAAAATCAATCCCAAATGGGCAAGTCTCAGTGCCATCGAGCAAGACTTGGCATGTCCAAAGAGAAGTGTCTCTCTTTTCCACTTTCAGGGGAGGACTGGCAAATACTCATCTTTAAGAACTGGGTTAAATTTTCCAAGGGAAAAAAATTGACACCCCGTCCCCACAAAAGGGCTTTTTTTAAAATGTTCTTTCATGTGGAATTTTCTGGGTTTTTAGGGGGGAAGGAAGGAACACATTTCAAAAACAAACCAACAAAATTCCATTTAAAATACTCATATTTTGGGGGGTGTTGATGGGGAAAACAATAATTTCCATGAACATTTTTTTGGGGAGAAAGGCTTTGTTTTTAATATTTCACAGAAAATAATTACCATTTTCTGATCAGCTCTACTTTGGTAGGGGGTGAAATTTACAACCAAAAGGCCAATGCACCATTTAGGAATTCAGTGGTGTCATGAGCCAAATTCTCCTTGGAGATACCCACAATGCAACAGTCTCAAAGTCAGATCAGCTGGTAGTGGCATTATTTCAGCAACCCATGAAACACTGATGCCATCAACAATCCAGCAATCCTGGCCCTATGTCCAGGAGTCAATATCACTCAGGGCACGTCTTCACTACCCGCCAGATCGGCGGGTAGCAATCGATCTATTGGGGATCGACTTATCGCATCTAGTGAAGACGAGATAAAATCGATCCCTGATCGCTCTGCCGTCGACTCCGGAAATCCACCGCAGCAAGAGGCAGAAGCGGAGTCGATGGCAGCGCGGCAGCGGCCGACTAGCCGCCGTCCTCTCAGCCAGGTAAGTCGTCCTAAAATACGCAACTTCAGCTACGCTATTCACGTAGCTGAAGTTGGGTATCGTAGGTCGACCCTCCCCCCGCCCCCCTCCCCGTAGTGTAGACCTAGCCCTAATATGGCTTGTTTAGCCTGACCAAAAGAAGACTGAGGGGAGATATGATTGCTCTCTATAAATATATCAGAAGGATAAATACCAGGGAGGGAGAGGAATTATTTAAGCTCAGTACCAATGTGGACACAAGAACAAATGGATATAAACTGGCCATCAGGAAGTTTAGACTTGAAATTAGACGAAGGTTTCTAACCATCAGAGGAGTGAAGTTCTGGAACAGCCTTCCAAGGGGAGCAGTGGGGGCAAAAGACATATCTGGCTTCAAGACTAAGCTTGATAAATTTATGGAGGGGATGGTATGATGGGATAGCCTAATTTTGGCAATTAATTGGTCTTTGACTATTAGCAGTAAATATGCCCAATGGACTGTGATGGGATGTTAGATGGGGTGGGATCTGAGTCAGGACCGGCTCTAGCTTGTTTGCTGCCCCAGGCAGCAAAAAAAAGCGCCGCCCCCCCCCCCCCAGCCGAGCGCCGCCGGAACCCCCACCCAAGTGCCGAGCCCCGCGATGCTCCCCCCCGCCAAGCGCCGTGCCGCCGGAGCCCGCCCCCGCCCCCTGCCAAGAACCCCCCTCCAGCGCCGCGCCCACGCGGCGCTCCAGAACCCCCCCACCGAGCGCCGAGCCCCGCGCTGCCCCCCCCGCCGAGCGCCGCGCTGCCGGAGCCCGCCCCTGCCCCCCGCCGAGCGCCGCCGGAACCCCCTTCCAGCGCCACGCCCCGCGCAACCGGAGCCTGCCCCCCCAGCGCCGCGCCGCCGGAGCGCCCCCCCTCCCATGGAATGCCGCGCCGCACTCCCCCCACCGCCCCTTACCAGGTGCCGCCCCAAGCATGTGCTTGGGTGCCTGGTGCCTGGAGCCGGCCCTGATCTGAGTTACTACAGAGAATTCTTTCCTGGGTGTCTGGCTGGTGAGTCTTGCCCACATGCTCAGGGTTTAGCTGATCACCATATTTGGGGTCGGGAAGGAATTTTCCTCCAGGGCAGATTGGCAGAGGCCCTGGGGGTTTTTCGCCTTCCTCTGCAGCGTGGGGCACGGGTCACTTGCTGGAAGATTCTCTGCACCTTGAAGTCTTTAAACCACGATTTGAGGACTTCAATGGCTCAGACATAGGTTTGATACAGGAGTGGGTGGATGAGATTCTGTGGCCTACATTGTGCAGGAGGTCAGACTAGGTGAGCATAATGGTCCCTTCTGACCTTAAAGTCTATGATTCTATGATCTCTATTTGCAATGGGGGGGGATCAAACCCCAGTCCAAGTACATCAACCCCACCTCCCCCATCAAGCAGAAACCTCAAAGAAGAATCGACACATAGCATTCATGGTCTCTAGAGGCTTGTTGACATGGGAACGTTTTTCCATATAGTGGGATTTTTGGTGTGTTGGTTGGTTTCCTATAATTCTACAGGAACAGTGCATCACACCGCTATGCCTAAGCCAGCTCCTGCCACTTCCCTTGTGAATCAGAGTCTACAGAATTTTAGAAATAAGCTCACAGCATTCTGGATCAGCACCCCAGGGTGCAAGGTTCTGCTGCCAGGCACTAGGCACTGTGGGATTTTTCCTCGCAGTGCATTGCAGAATACCCACTGGAATTCTGGAATTTGGCACAAAGCTGGCAAGCTCCCACAATTCCTTTCCCCATTTCCCATATTTCACAAAGAAGGCGTTATAGCCGCCGATCCCTTGCTAAATTCCAGTCTGGTTAATTAATTCTGCTAATCCACATCCCTGTTGCTCTGATTTATGGAGCAGACTTACACGCAGTGACCTCAAGGTCAGGGGAGTGCAAAGGCAAGCTTCATGCCACTTTGAACATACACGCAGTGCCTGTGTGGCCCTCAGCTGTAGCTGAGAATCTGTCCCTTAATGTCCTAGTGTGAAGCCTCCAGCTTGTCCCCTGTGAGCATGGCACCTTTAGCAAAACGACCGTAAACTGTTCTGGCCCTGATGTATATTAGAGCAGCTGCTCTGACTGATGCCAGCTGGCTATGATCTTTATGGGATCATGCACCAGTTGAGAATTGGTAGATGATATTCCACCCCCTCCCTCACATGCTCTGATCCCAGGGGGAGATGCATAAAAGCAGGTTGTTCGCCACTTCTTGACAGCTGAGAGTTTCCCTGTGCTTGGGGAATTCTCAGCTGGACGGTTCAGACCAGATTCAACCACTTTACACTGCCTGAGCAACACCAAGTGATGTGTATGGTGGCGAGGGAGGGAGAATCTAGGCCATTCCGTTCAGGTAAAGTAAGAGTGGGACACGGTCACCAGGACCCCGCCGACTTGCCTCATCATGAGGTTGCAGACATTTGATGGCGGAGAGGAATTAATCAGATAAAACCATGGGTGAGCCATTCAGAGAGGAGCTAATAAGATAAAACCACAGGAGAGCCACGTGGAGAAGAGCTAATCAGATAAAACCATGGGAGATCCACGGTAAAACATCAGACAAATAAATTAAGTTACAGGGCATCATTATTATTACTAGCGGTAGTGCAGTAACACCTAGCAGCCCAGTCATGGCTGAGGATCTCAGTGTGTTAGGCGCTGTACATTATTTATTAGGTGTATTATGTTAGCGCCTCGGAGCCCCAGTCATGGTCCAGGACCCCATTGTGCTAGGTTCTGTACAAATACAGAACAAAAAGATGGTCCCTGCTTCAAAGAATTGACACTCTAAATAGACTAAATGTCCAGCCACTGATCTCTTAAATGCTCTCTGTCCATGGTTACTGCTCTGGGGGTATCAGCAAATCTCGGTACCAAGGTGAGAGCTGGTTGAAAATTTTAAAAGAAAAACATAGATTGTAAATTTTGGGGGCCAGGAACCATCTTTTTGTTGTGTGTTTGTACAGCGCCTTGCACCATGGGTCTTGCACCTTGCACCGGCTCCATGACTGAGGTTCCTAGACATTACCACAACAGAAATAAGAAATAATATAAACATGTACTTTATTACCCACAAAAATATTGTGAAGAAAACAAAACAAAAAATTTCATCCAGGGTTTTCATGTGGATTTTTTCAGAAGTTTTCGTCTAAAAAAAATCTTCTTTTTTTTTTCGGTTGTCAGAAACCAAATGAATATTCTGGGTGTTTATGAATTTTTCAACAACCTCCCCAAAATGTTGATGGGAACAGAAATCCTGGTTTCGTCAAATACCTGTTTCATGGCAAAAAGTGTTGAGCTGAAATATGTCTGAGTAGTTGAAACCACAAATGCCGGTACTTTCCCAGGGTCAGCAGGGGACCCTCTGAGCCAGAGAAAGCCCCAGGATTCATAAGATTTGAAGCAAATGTCTGGCCCAGCAGAGCAAGAGAGCCAGGGCTGTCATGGCTGTGACAATTTAAATGAGCAAGATCTTGAAAAATTATGAGCAAGATTTTAAATTCCTCACTGAAACAGGCCACAAAATCCTCCCATCTCAGCAGCCCAAGAGCATAAAAACTGGCTTAAAATGAATCCCAAAATGAAACGAGGCATCACGATCGTATTTCACACGCTTCGTTCCACAGCATGTTGCAAATCACCGGCTGACCGCTGCTGAAATGCAGCCGCCTCTGGAGTAGATGGGGCAAGCTATCACCCAACACAACAGTGGAAGGAAAAGGGAATTCTGGCCAAGTGTGGCAGGGCACGTGCCAGATCTTCCAGGAAGTACTGCAGGATATTTATTGACCAAGAAGTCCAGACAGTGAGTTCTGTGGGCGGAGAGGGAGTTGGCCAGGAGGCATTAAAGGTTTGGGTATGAGGGCACTGGGGAGGCTGGGGGGTTGTTGTAGGTCTGCAGGTCAAGGAGCTGGGGTGGTTGGATACTCAAGGGTGAAAGAGATGGGGGTCAGAGAAAGGTGCAATGGGGCTATGGCGACAAGAAGCATTTGGTTGGGATGAGGTTTGGAGAAGTTCTCACAAACCTGCAAAGTTAAAGGGTGCTGGGCAGCTTATCTGAACTGAGCCCCGAGACCCACAAGGCTTACCCATCACTGTTGTTATGGAAAACACTGCCACAAACGTTCCTCACCTGGAGAGCGACACGTCACAGCACTTGCTAGGATCCCCTGCGAAAACGAAGTCTCACTCCACCAACTGCGGCTCAGTCCTCAAACCCAGCTCCCCCCGGCAGGAGCGCTGCTCACCCCACTGCACCGGTGAGATGGGCTCACACTAGGACGGCATCTGAGACCCTCAAGCCCTGCCAAGATTCCTGTCCTGCATTGGGAATCTCCCCTGCTTCGCTTTGGACCTCTATCTCCACTATTCCATTCCTCTCCCTCCCTGGCTTCGTGGCCAGGCTGGGGAACCTCAGATCTGATGAGCGCCGCTCTGCAATCTGCGATTGCGGCCACTGCTCAGCGGCTCTGTGCTGGGGAATGGACTGACTGGTATAAACGCTCTCCCCGAAGAGAACGGAGATACATTGACCTCCTCCTAAGGATAAGGTCAGGATGACAGGTTGATGGATAGAGTTGTTTTGATCCAACCAACATGTACAAGGCAAAGGGTGGTAACTAACCACGTCAGCGGGGCAACATGTAACTTGTTTGTATATGTGCATTAAAGAAAGGTCACAGGATGTGTGTCTTTGGCCAGCCGAGGGGGAATGGAAAGTCCCACCATTCACTGACCTAAGTTTGTTGCAATGGGCATACACGTTAGTGTATTGTAACCATAGGCGCTGAGTTTTATTTTTCCCCCCAGGATGCTCACCCCCGCTCTGCCCCAAGGCCCTGTCCCCTGAGGCCCTGCCCTCTCTCCGCCTCTTCCCGCCCCCACTCCAAGCCCTCTCCCGAAGCCTCCACCACTCACTGCTCTCTCCCCTCCGCCAAGCTCCTCCGCCAGCCTCCAAACAGCTGATCAGTGGCACCGCCAATCTTCTGTGGATGGTGGGTGCTGAGCACCCATTATTTTTTCCCATGGGTGTTCCAGCCCCAGAGCACCCACGGAGTCGGCACCTATGGCAGTAACCATTGAGCCAGGGCATTAGGACCTCTGCGTCATCGACAGTAAACCTGGCTGTGTGCCTTCATTGCTGAAACAGGTCTGTGGGCTTTTGGCCAGTTCGATCGAGGTCTGCTGCGTCGGCTCTCTGCACAGAGCCAAGACAGCACACAGAAAGAACATGTGCACACCCAGCCAACGACCAACAACAGCTGTGACCACAAGCACCCCTGCTTTCACACCCTACACACGATTGTAATCATCTTTGTACACAATACAAAATATGCCTGGTGAGATATCACTTGAAAACTAATAACTCGCTGGTCAATAATCTGATGGCAGAATGTACGTAGCGATAGTCTATCCAACGTTATGAATTCCCCCTGTGTGATGTTATATGCAAAGGCAGACAGCCCTGCCTAGGCAAAAGCTGTCGAACAGGCCTATCCTAAACAAAGGCATGTGTGTTTATCTCAGTTTACACATAAGTAATAACCAGGGTCCTTGAGACAGCAGGCAGAGGAGGTGGCAAGAAACAGAATGATTTGTGTTTTAGCGAACACAAATGGGGGAAGCAAGAGCAGGGAGCTTCCTTCACCTCCAGGCTCCATGTTGCCTTCCTCACTGTTCGGATAAACTTTGCTTTTTGGGGTAACCCTCAGAAGAATCCACTTCAAAGGTTCACTGGGCTCTCAAAGAACGGGGCAGAGAACCCCACATTATCTCTCGCTCTTTCACCTCAGAAGACAAAGGCACCAGCACCTTTGGGCCTCTAGGAGAGCTCCTGACCAAGGAAAGGGGCAGTCACCATCTTGCTGGAAGCCTGCGGGTGAAAAAGGCCATCATAAACAAAGCCTTGAACCAAAACTTGATGGATTAAGTCTTAGACATTTCAGATGGTTCTTTATTTGTTTTGTTTTATTTATTTGTTTATTTATTTCAGACTTTTTATTTGCTCATAACCACTTCTAACTTTCTCCCTTATATGTTAATTCAGTTGAAATCCTATCTTTTCTTGTTACTAAACTTATTTTAGTTTTAATCAAAACCCATCCAGGGCTGTATTTAAACTGAAGTTAAAGTAACAAACTGTTGAATATTGACTCTTTACGGGGGCATTGAACCTCACTAAGTGAACTGCTCAGAAGGGGGCTGGACAGTGCACATTTCTGAGAAAACTGGGGACGGGGAGTGTGTTAGGGTCACCCTGCAAGTAGTAACCCAGGCCGGTGGAAGTCAGAGCGTGGCTGGGGTGTTGCTGGCAAGCTGCTGGGGGTCAGAGCTGCTGGACCAGGCTGCAGCTATCCTGAGACACTTAGGATGGGACCGGCATGCTGGTAGGTTGGTTGTGAGAGGCCCAGGTGGGGAGCAGCAACAGCAAAGCATCGTGAGGCAGTAGATCAAAGGAGGGTGGTGTCATGATCCCCATGATTAGACAGGTAGGTAGACGGAGGGGCTGTGAATGGCAATAAGCAGAGAAGTAGAGAACTGGTGGGAGTTCTCCACGCAGAATGAAAACAGCAGAGGTCTGCAGTGCGGATCAGCGAGGGGAACTATGCCCACAGGGAGCATGTGCTCAGCCTGCAGGTGCTTGTAAGTGCAAGAAAGAAGCAAGTACCCAGGGGCTGGCAGGTGCTACAGCCCTCCAGCTGCTGCCCATTAACTTCCGGCATGTCTGCAGGCAAACGCATTTTGAGCAGGCAGAGACATTTGATTGGAGTGGGGGGTGTCGTAGCACCAGCCACCAGAGCTCCTCCTGGGGGACAGATTGCCCTGGAGTGGGATTACCCAGCACAGGAGTGTACAACCTTTCCCTAGTCCCTTATTTTTCTTTTTTATGGTCTCACCTTCTGCACTGCCTTTATATTATTCCAGGCAGCACCGTGGTGCAGTGCGGAAGGCAGACGAGGAAGAAAGAACCGTCCTCTCGCCCTCCCAGCCCCCCACCGCTGAATTTCCAAACCCTGGTCCAGCTGCTAAGAAGCAGGGTGGCAACAACAAGCAACAACAACGGCGGTTCCCAAAGTCTGCTGGGCAAACCGCTTCTGTATTCAGCGCCACCGCTTCCAAACCAGCCAATTAGGAGAAATAGCTCACCTCGTAAATATCATAGAATATCAGGGTTGGAAGGGACCTCAGGAGGTCATCTAGTCCAATCCCCTGCTCAAAGCAGGACCAATACCAGGGGGAGAGGTAGAAATTGCGGGGGTGGGGGGTGGAGAATGACGGGTGGGTTAGAAGCTCCACCGGAGCATAAGTCTGGATGCTTCTCGGAAATGGCTCTTTGGCCATGGCAAAAAAAAAAAAAAAACGGGGGGGCTGCCCAGAATTGATGTTTGCTCCTCAGCAGGGTCTGTGCAGTTTATGAACTTATCCCACCATCTAGTTATTTCCTGAATGGAGAACCAATGGGTAGTCAATTTTTACAGCTCTCCCTCCCCCCAACCACACACACACACACACACCCCCCTAATGCCATGGCAGTCATTTCAGGCTGAGAGGGCAGTGGGGAGCTGTCAATTCAGACAGTGGAATGCATCAGGATCCGAAGAAAGATTCAGCTTGGCCTGGAAGCAGATCGCGGTGCAATTAGCACGGTGCCGGTTTGTTAATACGTCTGGGCTTTGCTGGGCAAATAAACACCCTCTTTCAAGGTGGATGAGTCACCTGGTTTTTATGACGCATTGATTTCTCTATCAATCTTCTTTAAGGCCTCCTAGATTCTTCTCTGCTGCTGCTTTTCCAAATTGTCATTCACTGCCAGCTCTGCTTACTCCCGTGCAGAAGATGGAGGGGGGGGGGGCACGGTTGCCTTGGCAACCGTAGCTATGGAGTCCATTCCCAGAAGCATCCATACCAAATTCTCTGCTTCTCTATCTCCTCTCTCTTCTTCCCACTGCCCCCCCCCCACACACACACACACACACCAACTCCCCAAATGACAGCCTGGTTAACTGCCCAAGATATATAAAGTGATTCAATGCCTGAAATTTCCAGCCCAGCGATATTATCGAGGCGCATGAAATTCACAAGTTGATTCCTTTATGGATGTGTAAACTTGAGTTACATCCCGTTCCGCTTCGTTCCCGTTACAAGGGCTCACAAAATTCGGTGCTGGCAATACGACCTGACATGGTGCTCAGTGTCGCAGGGTGAACTGGTGCTTTTGCAGAGGGCGCCAGCCAGGTTATTGGCAGGGAATGAACCTGGGAACCGGGTGGCCCATTAGCCAAGAGGAAGTAGCTGACTCAAAACGCTATTTCATGGTCCTACCACTGGGTGGGGACAAAGAGCCAGACTCCATCAGCATGGGTTGCAAGCCATTCATGCTCTGAGTTCTGTGGGTTGCTCATTCCTTGGCCCCTATCCCCCAGCTCATCAGCAGATCACATGAGATTTCCACCATCTTGAAACTTATGACCTCTCCATCATGATAGAGATCTCCTGGGAGTGACCCTACTAGCAAAACTTCCAGCAGCTTGGGAGATCTCCACCACCTACATACAAACTAGCACAGGAACCTGGCTCTTTTGGGATCACATCCAGAAACGAAAACATCGAGGTGGGTTTGGATTCAAGGATTCCAATCTGACGCATGGAACCTGAAGGGGTCCAGATTCAACATAGGTTCCATTTTTAGCCAGCTTCTAGGAACAGATAGCATTGGTTGGCAAAGCAATGTCATGGTCATATTTGCTTTGCCACAGGCTTTCAAATGGAGACCCTTGGCTTTTGGGAGATTTCTCAAATTTGGGCCCTTTCTTCAGGAACGAAATTTTCGACTTTTAGCCAAGTCACGGCGCTATTGTTATTATTAATGTCTTGCAAATCTAATTTGCAGGAAACAGGACTGTCAAACTTGGGACTGGCATGAAACCCAATCAGGGCAGATCACAAGCAGAGCTAGGCAAAAATATTCTATTGAAATGTTCTTCGGATGGAAATTGGCTATTTCAATGAAACAGACGTTTTTGCGAAATGTCCATTTTTCATCCAAAATTTTCAGGTTCTTATCAGAAGCCCCCCAGCTGACATTTGTTGGTCTTCAGCTGTTGAAAATTCGAAGGAAAAAATAATCAGTTTTGGTGTTTGCGACAAAACTCCCCCAAAAGGTGAAGAAAAATGTCTATAAAAACCATTTTTTTGTTGTTGTTTTAATCATTTTTTTTTACATGGAATAAAATCATAACAGTCTGGGTAACCAGCACGTCACTCCTACGCGAGGTAGGTTGCTACACTGGACGCGTGTCTTTCTCTATGCCAGTTTCATCCCGACAACCTGCTGACTCGAAGTTAGTTTTCCACCTGGCAAAACAGTCCACTACGCCCAAACTATGAATAAACTAGGGCCCAGGTCATTAGAGGTAATCAATGGGAATGGGATACTTAAATATCTTTGAGGGAAGGGGAGTTGTCCTAACAGTTAATAATCCTCCCTGTTAAGCATTTGCACTTTATATGATCTTTCAGCCACAATGAATTTTTCTAGCTTCAGTTTACATCCCCTGGCTCTTGGAGGTTTGTCTACACTGGCGCTGGGGATGTAACTCCCAGCTCAGGTAGATATACCCATGTGCGTTAAAAATAGGAGTGTAGCCTCAGCAGCAGGAGGGGTTTGCTACCCCAAGTATCCTCCCATCCGAACCCCTAAGCACGTGCTCAGCACCCGGTCCCTCATGCTACCAGGGCTACAGTGCTATTTTGAGCACCCCAGCTTGATCAGAGCTAGAGCTGGTATGTCTATCCAAACTGGAAATGACATCTTCAGCTCCAGCGTAGACACATGCTTGTTCTGCCTTTGTCCACTAGATGAGAGAGACTTCTAACATCAAGTATCTCGCCGTGCAGGAACTTCTAGCATAGGCACAGGCTCTGTGGGTTCTCAGGGGGCTCAAGCACCCATGGAGAAAAAATACAGGGAGCTCATATAACACCGACAGACCCCGCTTGTCAGCGGGTGGGATTGAACCTGGGGCCTTTAGAGCTTAGTGCATGAACCTCTACCGCATCAGCTAAAAGCCTGTTTGCTACTAGCTAAGGCTGTAGAGCAGACCCATGTAACTCTGTCTCTGTAAGGGGGCTCGTTGCCACTAGATGGGACAGAGCGCCACCCCCAGAAGGTGTGTGGGTTACACTCAGCACCCACGGGGCTGGCCGGGTTTGCTGCTCTGGCGGCCCTGGGGCTGACCCTAATCTCCCAGCAGCTTTTCAGCAGCTCCCCCGCAGCAGCTCTTTAGCGGGGTTGCACCAATCAGCTGTTAAGCGGGGCTGCCCCGACACTCACTCCCTTCTGCCCCCTCCCTCCCCACTGCCCTTAAGGCAGGAGGGGGCAGAAAGGAGGGAGTGGGGGCCAGGAGGCGCTCAGGGGAAGGGGCTTCGGGGAGGAGGCGGAGCCGGGGTGGGAAGAGATGGAGTGGCGGTGGGCCCCAGGGACGGAGTGGGGCAGGGCCTCGGGGGATGGGGGCAGAGCCAGTGTGGGGCACCCACAGGCAAAATATGAAAGTCAGTGCCTATGACTTCTAGGCCATGATTAAATTACTTCTTAAGCTTCTCTTCTGCACATTGTTCGCATTCCACTGCTGACCGCCTGCGAGTAAAGGAGCAGAGACGGGGCAGAGAGAAAAATCAGACTAAATAGTCAACATACTGCATGCGGCGTATGCACTTGGCTCTGCTGAGGTGTCCCAGGACAGGCCTTCCCACTACCTCATGCAAGCGTCTCTTAGCCAGAAAGCCATGGCTTGTTTTTCAAACTGAATCACCCTTGGAAATTGAAAAGCATCTAAATTACAGGGCAGGCGGTGGAGGAAAGAGTCCTGAACTCAAGTAAGCGTCCATGGCATTAAAATTAGCACCGCGTCTGGCCAGCTCAGCAGAAGAGCTGCGGACTGAGTGGGCCTTTAACTCTATCTCGCCTATTGAGACTTTAAACTCTCCGAGGCAGGGGCTGCCTCTCACTAGGTGTTTGCACCGCACCTAGTGCCAGGGCCCCCCCGATCTCAGTTGGCGCAGCCTCTGGGCACCGCTATAACCCACAGAACAATGAGAAAGATGAGCCGGGCTTTGGGAACCGCACTCGATGGGTTTCACCCATCCTGAGCAACCCGCAGAGAACGCTAGCGGCACATACATAGATCCATGGGCCTGGCCAGGAATGAATGTGGGCCGCCAGTCCCGAGCAGCGTCGGATCTTCCCTTCATTCACGATCTCATCGCCCGTGCCGCCCTTCCCCACATCAATCAGAAGGTGACACTCCTCTCCTAATAGGTCTCCTGACGGGATGTGTTAATTAAGGTATAATATATTCCGGGAAAGGCGACAGTACTAGCATGCCTTTTATTTAATTATTTGTTTATTTTAATGGCCGCTTTTAACAGCCTGCGTGGAGCCCCCAGTGACTTGGCCAAGGGAGATGGGGGCGGGTTGTACTTTCTAAATAAAAGTTATTCTTAATTATTCTGACCTTTTCCTTGTTCTGTAACAGAGCTGGCTTGGCCATTCCTAATGTCCCCGGCTTGCGGCAGCATCCTCCTCCAACGGGCGGGGAGGAACTTCCACATGGGCATGTCATGCCGTAATTGTCCACGAAAAGCTTTGTGACCTTTATCTCTGATGCACCTGGCATGGGCCACTGTTCGAGGAGCTAATGGACTAGATGGACCGTTGAGCTGATTTGCTGTGTTGATCCCGATTTCCAACCGAGCAGCAGCAATAAGCAGTGAACCCAGAAAATATTGGCAAGGTTAAACTGTACCAGGCAACAGCTTGGATAGGATGTGGAGCCGCCACTATGTATTATGGTTGTACCTAGGGGCTTCAGTCATTGTGCGAGGCGCTGTGCAATATTTATTAGGTGTATTACGGTAGTGCCTATGAACTCCAGTCATGGACCAGCACCCCTTTGTGCTAGGTGCTGTACACACATAGGACAAACAGCTAGTCCCTGCCACAAGAAGCTTATAGTCAAGTATAAGGTCTTATCTACGTGGGGAAATTGCCTAGAAGAGCTCAAGTCTTTACAGGCAGGTGCTTTGTGTCAATGATCTGAGTTCATCTGAGGCAGCAATAGTGACTGGAAGGTGTCACCTTCTGAAGCGTGTTCGGTAGCCACCACGTAATGAGTTCGGCCCAGATCCTCAAAGATATTTAGGTGCCTCACTCCCATTGATTGGAATGAGCTGCGCCTTTGAGGTTCTGGACCTTAGCTCTTAGTGGCTTAGTGTTGTCCGTAGTTACCACTGCTGGAAGCAGAGCTGGTTGACAATTTCTTTAAAAAGAGAGACAAGGTGGGTGAGGTAATATCTTTTATTGGACCAGCTTCCGTTGGTGAGAGAGACAAGCTTTAAAGCTTACCCAGAGCTCTTCTTCAGGGCTGGGAAACTCACTCAGGCCGTGTCTACACTACAAAATTATGTCGACCTAATTTACACCAGCATACAGCCACCCCAGTTCTCAGCTGAGACCGGCTGGACTAGATAATCAGACTGGTCCCGTCTAGCCTTTACAATCTAGGACTACGAGTCCAAGGACACAGTAGGCTCCTAAGTCACATAGGCACTTTTGAAAATGTTGCCCATTTCCCTTATTCTGTTGAACCCGCTCGCTCATTTCTAGCCCGGAGCCTACAGTGGGTCTGTATCCCGGCAAGAGGGAGCGTTAATTATAGCCTTCAATGGAAATGAATTTTCTGGTAATTATTTCGCTAACATTTTTGTCGATGTCATAATGATTCTTCCCCGTTCGATGTTTATCAGTACAAAAATGAACATTGATTGGCCAGTGGCAATCGATATGTGCTCTAAACACCTCTTGATTCATCCCTAATATAAAACCGCCACCCCCCTCGGTTAAATCCACAATTCCCGGCAACCCAGTGGAGACAGACATGGGACACGCCTGAAGCTGCAATGTAGCCTGGCAGACAGAGATGCTGCTGGTCGACTCTGTGCCAGCGAGTGAAGGGGAAGGGGGATTTTGTTTCTTCCATGAGGATCTTTGTGCTGACAAGGACAATGGTGTCAAAGAGCATGAGTCAAGGTCTTTTCCTGGCAGCGCCTGGGGTGGGGGTGGGTGACTCAAGCCCTTTATTCTCTTACTGACAGTGCGGGGGTGAGGGTCTGTGTGATGTGAACTCCTTCCTGGGCACATCTCTGAGCTCACTGCTGAGAAGTAAAAAGAACAGGAGTACTTGTGGCACCTTAGAGACTAACAAATTTATTAGAGCATAAGCTTCCGTGGGCTACAGCCCACTTCTTCGGATGCATATAGAGTGGAACATATATTGAGGAGATATATATACACACATACAGAGAGCATGAACAGGTGGGAGTTGTCTTACCAACTCTGAGAGGCCAATTAAGTAAGAGAAAAAAACTTTTGAAGTGATAATCAAGATAGCCCAGTACAGACAGTTTGATAAGAAGTGTGAGAATACTTACAAGGGGAGATAGAGTCAATGTTTGTAATGGCTCAGCCATTGCCAGTCCTTATTCAATCCTAAATTGATTGTATCTAGTTTGCATATCAATTCCAGCTCAGCAGTCTCTCGTTGGAGTCTGTTTTTGAAGTTTTTCTGTTGTAAAATAGCCACCCACAGGTCTGTCATTGAATGACCAGACAGGTTAAAGTGTTCTCCCACTGGTTTTTGAGTATTATGATTCCTGATGTCAGATTTGTGTCCATTAATTCTTTTGCGTAGAGACTGTCCGGTTTGGCCAATGTACATGGCAGAGGGGCATTGCTGGCACATGATGGCATATATCACATTGGTAGATGTGCAGGTGAACGAGCCCCTGATGGTATGGCTGATGTGATTAGGTCCTATGATGATGTCACTTGAATAGACATGTGGACAGAGTTGGCATCGGGCTTTGTTACAAGGATATGTTCCTGGGTCAGTGTTTTTGTTCAGTGATGTGTGGTTGCTGGTGAGTATTTGCTTTAGGTTGGGGGGTTGTCTGTAAGTGAGGACAGGTCTGTCTCCCAAGATCTGTGAGAGTGAGGGATCTGAGAAGTAGGAGCTGTTCTCGCCATGGGTTTCGTTTCCTATTCCCCTTCCCAGAGTCCCTCCTAAGACCAGGTCTCCAACCTGGAGGGTGGTGACATCTGGCTCCACCAAGAACTGAGCCTTGAGTTCCAGTTAGCGGTATGGATGGGGAGCACCCATTAAGACCAAAGTCTTCAGTGATCACGCTAGGATCTTCCTTTTCCACCCACCCTTCCACTAAACAGAACCTGGACGGCTCTTCATACTGGGGCCCCTTCTACTGACATTAGCAGAGATCTGGAATCTTTCATACATTCCAAGATTCCAAGGCTAGAAGGGACCATCAAGACCACCTAGTCCAACATCCTGCATGACACAGACTACAGGATTTCCCTGAATTAATTCTGGTTTGAATAGGAGCTTTTAAAAAACAGCCAATCTTGATTTAGAATTGCCTGTGATGGAGAATCCACCCAGCCCTAAGGAAGTTGTTCCAATGGTTAATTGCCCTCATGCAGAGGCACGGACTCCATGGGTGCTCCAGAGCTGTTCAGCTGTGTGCAGAAGGCATTGGAAGGGACGGGGAGGAGCAAGGATGCGGTGTGCTCGGGGGAAGGGGCAGAAAGAAACATGGAGAGGCAGGGCGCAGCAGGGGTGGGAAGAGGCGGGGCAGGGTGGGGCCTTGGTGGAAGGGGTGGAGTAGGGGTGGGAAGAGGTGGGGTGGGACTTGGGGGCAAGTGGGGGCAGGGCCTAGGGTGGAGCAGGAATTGAGCACCCCCAGGAAAAATTAGAAGCCGCTGCCTGTGCCCTCATGGCTAAAAATTTTGCGGCTTATTTCCAGTCTGATTTTTTCCAGCTTCGACTTCCAGCCATTGGATCTCATTAGACCTTTGTCTGCTCGAGTGAAGAGCCCATTATTAAATATTTGTTCCCCATGTTGGTACTTATAGACTGTGATCACCCCTTAGCCTTCTCTTTGTATAAGAACCCGTAGAGAATAGATAGAATCGAATGTGTTAAGCTCAATAGATTGAGCTCCTTGAGTCTACTGCTATAAGGCAAGTTTTCCAAGCCTTTAACTCTTTCCCAGTGGAGCCTTGCCATATTCTAAGTGGAAATTGCTCTATTTACACACATGCACCAATCCTGTTATGAGATGGACCACGTCCACGTTCGTGCGGCACAAAATTCTTGGTTGCTTGGATCCTGGCCTTCCATTCCTGTCCCCTTAGGATGGCCTAAGGGCCACAGAGCTGCCTGGAATCCCCATTCTGCTGAGTCCTGCTTCCCCGCCCTAGTATCCTTTCCCCCAGTACACTCCTACGCTGGGATCTGTGAGGGGGACCTCAGAAGGAAGTCTGCTGCCATGCCTGAACCATGAGCAATCCTCCCCCATCAGCATATGGGGCTTTTATCATTAATAATTAGTACTATTATTTCTATTGCTTCTAGGAGGCCCAGTCATGGAATAGGACTCCAATGTTCTAGGTGCTGTACATTATTTATTTGGCATGTTATGGTAGCACCTAGAAGCCCTTGCCATGTACCTGGACCCCACTGCTCTAGGCATTGTACTTTATGTATTAAGTGTATTAAGGTAGCACCTAGCGTGATGGGTTCCTGGCCCATCAACATAAGAATGGCCATACTGGGTCAGACCAAAGGTCCATCTAGCCCAGTATCCTGTCTTCCAACAATGGCCAATGCCAGGTGCCCCAGAGGGAATGAACAGAACAGGTAATCATCAAGTGATCCATCCCCTGTCGCCCATTCCCAGCTTCTGGCAAACAGAGGCTAGGGACACCATCCCTGCCCATTGATGAACCTATCCTCCATGAATTTATCTAGTTCTTTTTTCAACCCTGTTATAATCTTGGCCTTCACAACATCACTGGAGTGCCTAGGAGCTAACGTGATACACTTAATAAATAATGTACAGCGCCAAGCACAGTGGTCCGTGTCTGGGGCTCCTAGGAACTACTGTAACACTTAATAAATGACATAATAATGAAACA
Source organism: Chrysemys picta bellii (assembly GCF_011386835.1). NCBI lineage: Eukaryota > Metazoa > Chordata > Testudines > Emydidae > Chrysemys > Chrysemys picta. The sequence continues at coordinate 17,718,376 of NC_088812.1, read as the reverse complement.
GGACCATTTTTATGGCACCAGATTAATTTTTTTGCTGAGAAGGGCTGGATTTTGCTCACAAAGTATAGCTCTCTGTCTCCCTCTTGTGGTCACACCAGGTATAACACCCGCTGAGTCGAATACTGCCTCCTCCTTAACGGAGCAGTTCTGTTAGCTTAAGCACTAGAAGTTTGCACTTGTAGTGCCAACGGCCCCAGGTTCAATTCCTATGGGAGGGGCCTCATTAAGCTTGTGGTTTCCTAATTACAGCAGCAATTTCTTTCATCTTCAGCAGAATATGGAGATTAAAATTCATCATTTTCTTAAAACCCAGCCAGGATTGAAAAGGCAAACCACATTCCTCACCCACTGTGTGTGATTTGCTGGGGGGGGCGTGGGGTAAAACAACAAGGAGACCCAAAGCCATCTGAGGTTACCGAAGAGCTGGCCTGTAACCCTGCGTCAGCAGCTTTAAGGGGAAAAGCTTTGACTAAATTACAGACGTTCACACTGCCTGAAAATGGTTTCAGGCTACAGAGGGAAGATTCCGCCAGGTTCCAAGGCTGACATATCTCTGCATGCACAGACTCCAACAGGAGGTTTTCCAACTGGGATTATTTTATTTTTTTACCATGCGTATCGGAGCAGGGTGCATGATAAAAACAAAACACCACAACGCCCAGGATCCGGACAACCCTAACCTGCCAGAGGTCGGTGCGCACTATGTGGCTTCGGCACAATCCGAGCAAACGACCCTGCTGTGGCTGAAACGCATATTGACCCTCTCAGAATGTGGCAGGGAGCAACTGGAGAATGGGCTGGAGGAGGTAACATAACGCTGCCCTCTTCTGGATGGAATCAGAACTGCTCGACTGTGGGTCATAGCTCCTATACTGCTAACAGGATTAACCCACATCTGCCTTCTGCAGGGTTCTTACACCTTCCTCTGAAGCATCTGGTGCTCACCACTGTCAGAAATGGGATATTGGACTAGATGGATCTTGGATCTGGTCCACTCTGGCAACTCCGTTTGCATCCCTCTTTGGCTCAAGTACCAAAGAGCTGTGCTTTAGCAGCCTGAGGCTCTAGCTGCAGGAAGGTCCATGTGACCCCAGAGCTTTGTGCAGTGACACCTGTGACGTTCAGAAATGGCTCCAATCCTAACAGACACTTGTCGCTCCGGATCTTTTTTTGATTTTTGGCAACAGAGTTTCATTTTCCTTTCTGCTGCAGTGAGGAGACCAGGACTGCGGCAAAACACAACCCTGCCCTCTCCTGCCTCTGCTCCCAACACCCTGTCTCTGCCTTGCGGTGAATGCCAAGCCCAAAACGTCTGCTCAGCTTAGCAAGTTCCTTCTTGTCGTCCTCGTAGGGCTCCTGAGAGAGCGCGTCAACCAGAAACCTCATGGAATTTGCAGCCAGAAAATGACCAGGATGGCTCTGGGTTCATGGTGCAGCAGGACTGGGGTTCACCAGTTATCTGTGCTCATGCCACCACTCAAAGATGGGGGCAGCAGAGTTGGGGTATCACCTGAGCACTGAGACTGGGGGCAATCGCGGCACAGGGAGCCAAACTCCTGCAACAAAACACAGGCTCCCCTGATCCTCAACTCGCAGGTTCCCCCTCTGTTCCCTCCGACCCCCATTGCAGCCTGGCCCAGCTGTCTCTGTCTAATCCCAGCCTGAGCTGTGCTGTGTGAACCTGTCAAGCCCTGACCCTGCTGTTGAGGGCTAGTAGCACTCAGGGACTACTTGTAAAGTGCTTCAGAGACTCACTTGCAAGATGACAGCAGCTCAGTGTGACTGCTACAGGCTCAGTCATGGGGAGAGGATTCTTTGGGGCTCTGTGGGCTGCCAGCGAGGAACGAAGGTCCCCTGGCTTCAATCTCAGGCATGGCCACATGCAGGACACAGCCACCCCTCCATGGCACTGGCAGGACGAGTCCTCTCTGCAGGTTGTCACATGGAGCTTGCTGCTTCTTCCCCCTCCCCAAAATCATAATCCTCCACACCATCAGAGAAATGAGCCAGGACCTCTGTGATGGGTTCGGTCACAGAAACCCTCTTGGGACTGTCACCCGACATGCTGGAATTACCTCTGAGCCCATTTTCCCTGCCAGCTTGGGACTCCAGAACCCTGCCTTGTTGAGCCAGACACGCTAGCCTGCTGCAACACAGACCCAGGGTCTGGGCTATGCCCCCAAAGCTGCAGGCTTTAAGTGAAAACAGCTCTGCGGGTTTCAAGCCTCCAACACCCAGAGACCCAGTTCCCAATGGGATCCAAACCCCAAATAAATCTGTTTTACTCTGTATAAAGTTTATACAGGGTAAACTCATAAATTGTCTGCCCTCTATAACACTGATAGAGAGATATGCACAGCTGTTTGCTCCCCCAGGAATTAATCATTTACTCTGGGTTTATTAATAAACAGAAATGATTTTATTAAGTATACAAGTAGGATTTAAGTGGTTTCAAGTAATAACAGACAGAACAAAGTAAGTCACCAAGCAAAATAAAACAAAAACACGCAAGTCTAAGCCTAATACATTAAGAAACTGATTACAGGTAATATCTCACCCTCAGAGATGTTCCAATAAACTTCTTTCACAGACTAGACTCCTTCCTAGTCTGGGCCCAACCCTTTCCCCTGGTACAGTCCTTGTTATTCCAGCAGCATCTCAGGTGGTAAGCAGGGGGCATTCTCATGACTGGCAGCCTCCTTTGTCCTGCTCCACCCCCTTTTATAGCTTTGGCATAAGGTGGGAATCTTTTGTCTCTCTGGGTCCCCGCCCCTCCTTCTAAATGGAAAAATACCAGATTTAAGATGGATTCCAGTATCATGTGACATGGTCACATGTCCTGTGAGACCTCATTCTTCATTACCCACTGGCTGGCCCACACGTACACAGGAAGGTTTGCAGGTAAATAAACCATCTACAACCAATTGTCCTAGTCAATGGGAGCCATCAGGATTCTACACCATCATTAATGGCCCTCACTTTGCATAATTACAGTAGGACCTCAGAGTTATATTTCATAGTTCTAGCTTTAGATACAAGAATGATACATGCATTCAAAGAGGATGAACACACTCAGCAGATTATAAGCTTTGTAATGATATCTTACAAGAGACCTTTTGCATAAAGCATATTCCAGTTACATCATATTCATATTCATAAGCATATTTTCATAAAGCATATGGAGTGCAACATCGCAACCTCCATTAACGAAGCAGCACAACACCCCAATGTCTGGCAGGGGCAGGTTTGTTATCTCCATTTTACAGAGCCAGAATCACTCCCCCAAGTTCACACACAGCAGTGCCGGGACTAGACCCCACCCGCCCCAACTCCCACTTATCTGCCCTGAGTTACCGAGCTACACTCCCTCTCATGGCCAGGCCTAGAACCCACAAGTCCTAACTCGACCTCCTGCTCTACTTCCTAGTAGCACTATTATTTAGCCAACACGCTCTCCTAGCCCCAGGAGTCCTCATTCCCAGCTACTGCTCCAGATACTAGACTACATTCCCTTCTAAGAACTGGGACTAGAACCCAGGAGTTCTTATTCTCCATTGCCTACGCTAGGCGGCCCAGTGCATTCTACCATCTGCCTTGCTGGCCCCGCTTGCCCTCATCTTTGTCATCCATCTCTTCACAGAGACCCCTTCCTTCCTTTCTTCCTCTCCACTGCTCCATCTCTTTTTTTTTCTCTGCACCAGGGATTCCTCAACATTGGAGGATTTTATTAGCAAGCGCGGCCATTTCCCAATAACCCTAACCGGCAGGAACACTGTACGAATTGCCGTGAGAGGTTCCTAACTCTGAACAAACTCTGTCTTTCTGGGGCTGACTCTCCAGTACCTCTGTCAATGTCGCATTCGCTCGTGACACCATTTAACCTTTGCTGGATGACTTATGGTTTACCATTAACAAAGCAGGAACCGTCAGGGCCTGATCCAAGGAGAGACACCACGAGTACACAAGCCTACAAGAATTAGTTCTTGGAACACAATTAAGAAGCGCTAGATGCATAAATCTAGACCAGGGATCGGCAACCTTTCAGAAGTGGGGTGCCGAGTCTTCATTTATTCACTCTAATTTAAGGTTTCGCGTGCCAGTAATACATTTTAACATTTTTAGAAGTCTCTTTCTATAAGTCTATAATATATAACTCAACCATTGTTGTATGTAAAGTAAATAAGGTTTTAAAATGTTTAAGAAGCTTCATTTAAAATTTAATTAAAATGCAGAGCCCCTCGGACCGGTGGCCAGGAGTGAGTGCCACTGAAAATCAGCTCATGTGCCGCCTTTGGCATGCGTGCCATAGGTTGCCTACCCCTGATCTAGACTGTTGCTTCCAAAAAAAAGGAAGTCAGTTGGCCTGCCGCCATAGTCCCTCTAACTGTGATCTTAGTAAGTATCACAACCTAAGCAACAGCAGGTCAGGTCAGTAATAATCCAGAGGTTGTATAGTTGTTGGCGGTTCAGTAGGCGGCACTCCTCGTTCAAAGCCGGCACTTATCCTAGAGGGCGTTGTGCTGCCGGAAAACATACACTCTGGATCAGGCTTTAAATTGTCAGGCCAGATTCTCCTGTATACTAAGATTTCTTTACATCACACTGGCAATGTAAAGGACCCTAAAAGTGGATGTAAAGACCTTCTTTACACGGCCAGAGCTGTGCAAATGAGACTCTGGCATTTACTCTTTAAAGATCCCCTGATGCCCTGGTCCACTGTCAATGTGGGTATCTGCTAGAGGTAGTTGGGGAAACCACTATTTTCCCCCACGAAAAATGTCTTGGGAAAAATCCCCTTTTGAAGCTTTTCTGCCCCAAAATAACAAATTAAAAGGGGCATGAACGTAAGTGCTTGGGCACATGGCGAAGGGTGGAATGGAAAATTGAAAGAAAGAAAGAAAGAAAGAAAGAAAGAAAGAAAGAAAGAAAGAAAGAAAGAAAGAAAGAAAGAAAGAAAGAAAGAAAGAAAGAAAAAGCAGGGTTAAATCAAATAATTGCTCCGAATTTAAACGTGCGTGTATGTTTCACACGTACATTGATCAATTGATTCTGCAAGCCTGCAGCTGCAGGGACGTCTGAGACTTCTCAGTCAGTTTCATACTGTCCCTTGAGGTAGAGGAGAGAAAGGACTGGCTGGGATGACTATAAAGGGGATTCTTTATCGAGGCTCTGAACACAGACAGATCCGGTGGCTCTCTGTGGCACTCTAATGTTGCTGCCTGATGTCACCACAAGGGGTCTCCTGAAAAGCCCCCCACTCACGGGAGGGCCTGCTGACTGTTTTACCCAGGGACGGTGAATGCTCAATGGGCCTCTGGCGCATCGGAAGGAAAGGAACAGGCAGCGCCAGCCCAGGCATGAAATTGCCTTTCATGCTCTCTTCCTTTTCTCTTGTCGCTCTGGCGTCTTGAAACAAAGTCTGGGCCTTCCGGGGCTCCCGGCCCCTGTGAAATGTGCCTCCCTCCTTTGTTCACACAGCAAGGCAGCTCCTTGCCAGACAGGGGCTGTCTGTCTCTCTCCCTTCCCGGCTGGAGGGAGGGAGCGTCGCCTCGGCCCCACAAGCCATGCCTCTTGAACCTCTTCCAAGTCCTGGAGGATCAAAGCCGTGCAACACCTGTTTCCCTGCAATTCCAGAGGGCTTGAGCCTTGCTCTGTGTCTTGGCAGCAGATCCTTCCATCCGGTGCATTGGGCCTGGGGGAGGGAGGATGCCCTGGGGACCTCTGACATTACAGGGTTGTGTACATGGGAGGAGAGGGGGCACGGTCCAATGGTTAGAGCAAGGCCTGGCTGTCAGGACTCCTGGGTTCTGTGCCGGCTCTCACTCACTCTGCATCCCTTGGGTCACGTCACTGCTTCTGGAGGCCCGATTCTGGCTGCCCCCTTTGGTCCCTAGACACCGTGTAGCTGCCACAACAGACCTCAGGAGAATATGGTGTACACAGCCCTCCGCTTCCCTTCCCTTAGCCCCAGGTGCGTGCCAGGGGTAGGGCCGGGGGTGGGACAACTGGGGTCATATCGCACAGCCATGCCCAGTCCATCTGGGGCTGTGGAATCACAGTGACTACTCCAGCTCCGGCTGGGGGTGGGATCCAGGCAGCACAAAGGTATGTTACAGCCACCCTCTGCTGCCCTCTTCCTGGCTTCTACCTTCTGTGCAGCACCTGTGAGAAGACACAGCACCGAAACTCCCCTCCTCCACCCGGCTGTCTATGCAAAAGATGGGGAATGCTATTGACCTACCTCCCCCCCGGGAGAGGGTGGGGTGAGTAGACGCAGACCCTACTGGCAGAGTTCCCAGGGCAGGAGAGGTCTGATCTGCTCTTCCCGGCCCTGCCCATCTCTAACCGTGAAGCTTCGTTAATTAACATCCCTCAAAGCTTTTAATTAAAAGGAGAGAGCGAGAGAATTTCAAGGATGCGATGCATAAAAGCAACAATCTGCTAGAAAGCAGGTTCAATGAATAATTCACGGCAGAGAAGGTGTTGGGGAAATTTACGCCTCTCTTCCCACATCAGTCACTGCACAGCCTGCAATTAAAGAGCTGGCGCATCGAGTTCGCCAACAGCCAAGCTGGCTAGCAGGGCGCGTAAGACATGGAGCCAGCCCCACAGTTCAAATGTGTCTCTGCCCATTCTTAGTGGGGTCAGGATGGGGGAGAGGTGGGCGGAGCTCGGGCTGTATGGGCTGTTTATCCTTGGATGTCTGTCTAAGGTCAGTGCAAGGTCTGTCTGTCTTTCCCCAGCTTCTTCCCTCCTCTGCCACACTGGATAAAGGGGAAAGAAAGAAAGTCAAGGAGCTTAGGGCCCATATTTATGATTTGGGGTGGTTTTATAAAGCCTAATACGAACAGACAGACAGCTCAATAGATAGACGAATAGATAGATGGCATATATATATTCTAGGAGGTAACCCTATAGTTAAGGTTGCCTGACACATCCCATTATAAGACCCTGTTTCCAGTTGCCTGTTATAACTTCACCATACTTTAAGCATTCAGGCTAATTTTTTCCATGCCAGCTGTCTGCCTTGAGCTGAACAGGTTTGGAAAGTTTCAGCAAAAATGGTTCAGCTGTTTCTGAGAAGGAGATTAAGGGGAAATATGTTGTTCTGGCCATGTTAAAAAAAAAAAAAAAAAGGATATAACCTGTTTTGTTCAGGATGCCCGTGCTTTGGAGCAGGGCCTCGAAAGTCAGCGGACGGAGAGTGGGGGGTGTCGCCCTGCGGTCAGGGATGTGCCTTTTGCCGTCCCTTTGAAAAATCGCCCACGTGTGGCTGAGTTATACGGGTTTGAAAAATCTCAGTTTGCACAAGCTCAAGAGAAGCTTGTTAAAAGTTTGGCAGCTTGAGTCTCCAAAGAGTCCATCTGTCCAGAGCATCTCAGCTCTACACTGGGATGTCATCCACTCAGCACAAAGCCTGGAACTGTGTGACCAGCGCTGGGCCTGAGTAGATATAGCCGAGCACCTGCCCAGAAGGGACAGTTCAAGCGTTCACATTAGGAACAGAGCAGCTGGGTGCAGTTTCAGAGCCAAGGGGGAACACGGGAGAGTGAAGGAGAGAGAGAGAAAAAACAGACAAAAAGAAATAGAAAGAAATTCCAGAGCAACATGGGAAGAAAAGGAGAAGGGAACAGAAGAGTTTCTTAGGGTGTGTAATTGCCATAGGATTCTCAGAGAAGTTGGTCGTATGCACAAGAATAGGAGAACTTGACGAGACAATGCCTAGATTGGCGAGGCTACGGAGATATGACCCATTGCTGAGTGCCAGGGATCTGGTGAGGGGGCTGATACAGGGACAGGGTAGGGCAGACCCAGGGATAAGACCGATTCGGCAGCTCTCTCAGAACTGAACTCAGAACTCTATTCAAAGCCCTCTAAAATCTCAGCTCTCAAAGGGCAATACACTAGGGTGAGAACATCACGGACAAGTCACTAACCAGAGCCTCCCCACTAGCAGATTCTCCGCACAGTGAGCTCTGTAGAATTAAGCAAAGCCATGGAATAGAGAGAATCAGGGACCACAGCCCAGAAGAAGAAAACAGGAGACACAAAACAGCAGAAACCTGGAGGTGAGAGGGGTGAGATGGGAAACACAGGGACATTTTCTGCTGTCCTGCTCAAGCCAGCAGGGTCTGCATACGCGACTGCCTGGCTCAATCTGTTAGTAAAAGACTTTCCATCAAAAAGTGAGGGAGGCAAATACTGCCTGACTCTGGGAGAAAAGAAAGAGACAGCGAGGGGAGCGTCTCAGCTCTGCATGTGATAAACTCCCACTGGGATCTCAGCGTGGAGGTCAGCAGACCACGTGGCTGGGGGTTGGAGGGTGTCAGGAGCCAGGGTCTGGGGCAGAGCCAGTCGCAGCTGGCTTGTGGGAGGCTGCTGAATTGGCTACCCTGGCTGGTTGGCTGGAAGGGTCGACAGTCCGGCTCTGAAGGCCAGCAGCAGCAGTTCAGCCGCTGCTCAACGTTTGTGCCCATGGCTGTAAGAAAGTCTGCTCCTGCCCTGGCCTCAGTCTTGCCTCTCTCCAGGAAACTCAATCCTGACCCTTGGATCCCACTCCTGACATCAGAGGTCAGCTCTGACCCTTGGCTCTGGCACCTGGCCTCTGACTCTTCCACTGATCCTAGGCTCCGATCCCTGGCTACTGATGCCTGCTCCAAACACTAGGCTCCACGACCACCCATGTCCCGGTCACTGACAAAAGACTAAGGCAGAGGGGCTGGGTGCACAGTCTTATGGCCATACAGACACCCAGGGAAAGTCAGGGACAGAGGGGAAAGAGAAACTGAATCTTTTAATAAAGAAATGTAACAGGCAACGTTGTGGGAAAAGAAGAGGAATCCAGAGATGACCCCGGGAACAGGTACGTTCGTTGTTTGAAAAGCAGTACGGTGTGTGTGTGCAAACAGGGGACCATGCTCAAGGAAATTCCTAAAACAGTGGGAATATGGGTAGCTGTCCCGTTGCTGAGAGCTTAGAAGATGGGGCTGCAAGATCCATGAATCCTGGGGCTTTTCTGGTGCCAGACTACATCTCCCACGATGCACCACTTTCTCCCCTCAAGGGGAGACGAGTGCATCATAGGAGTCCCTAGCTGTGGTCCATCACTGGAGATATAGTCAAGGCAGAGAGCCCAGCCTAGAGAGGAGAACCGGTGCATAAGGCAGCCAAACTACAATTCCCATGAGGCACCACGGCACTATTCTGAATATAAATATGTCCGGTTTTCGGCCGAAAAACAAAAAGTTTCAAGCATTTGGTATTTCAAGAAGATAGCGACGTGTCCTGCTGAAAACAGATGCTTCCAGTGAACAAAAGTGTTTGGCAGAGACCCAAATAACAGTTTTGATGGACCATTTTCAACCAGCCTCAACCACGGGGCTTCTGCTGCTAATGCATCAGATAGGCTAATGCTCGTTTGACTTGAGCGCAGTTACTCTCTGATGTAAGGCACCACAGGATCCTGTCCTAAGTGTATCCTACAGCACCCGTGGCTCTCTATAAATAATAACAATAGTGAAGACGTCGGCATCCCTAAACCCACCACATTTTCTGTCCCACCCAAGGGCCCCGTTTGAAGCTTTAGTTTATTTAGCACTTAACACTCGGGGAGAATAACAGCTTCGTCTCTGCAGAAGAGGGGAATTGAGGCGTCAGCAAGAAGTTGATGATTTAACCGGCTCAGCTGGCGCCCGGGCAAACCAGCTGGAGAAGCATCCAAAAATATGAAGGTTTCATTGGCTGGATTGCTCTTAAAGGAATAAGCTAAAAATAAAACCGCTTTTGGACCACGCCAGTTCCGCACTGGGGTGAACGCTAGCTCCAGCACATTTACTCCTGATTTAGCTCAGCATAGACACGAACAGAATCATGCCCCTTGCACAGGAATAAGAGAGAGCGGCATCTCCCAGAGGCTTCTTAGTGTTCTGAGAAGAGGTCATAGAAGGGGAGCAAAGAGGCAAACAGCAAAGCTCCTAGGGCTAAGCCCAGGGGAGGGTCCCCTGGCAGAAAAATGGGGGGGGGAGCATTAAGGGCATTGTATCTGTGGGATCCAGGCCCTGCAATCAGAGCCGTCCCAGAGGCAAACTATAAATCCGAGCAGGGCAGCAGCACGCAGCAGATTTGCTGCTCCCTGGCTGCCCGCTAGGGTGGACTTGGGGTCTCTGAGCATGGCAGCAAGCTCAGGGATTATGTTACATAAGCACCTAGCGGCCCCAACCAAGAGCAGGGCTAGGCGCTGTATAGACAGCGAGAGACAGTCCCTGCCACTTACACACTAAATGCAAACCACACCCACTCGGTGTGGCACTCTGTCCCCCTCTAGTGGTGTTTTATGAGATTGACGAGCCTGCCACAGGCACAGCTCGGTGAGTGGGGTCAGGGCCGGCCTTAGGACCTGCGGGGCCTGATTCCGTAGTCCGGGTCTTCGGCGGAACTTCGGCGGCAGGGGGTCTGCTCCTCATCTTCCACGGCACTGAAGGACCCCCCGCCAAAATGCCGCCGAAGACCCTGGAGCGCCCCCGCCGCCGAAGCCGGCCCTGAGTGGGGTCTTATAGCTCAAGCAGCAGAGACGGATGCTTTTGGAAGCAGAGGTCCCACCTGGTTTGCAGCCCACCTGGGGGTGTAAGGCGGACCAGCGAAATGACTTGCCCGAGGTCAGGCACCAATTCAGTGGACACGCCAACAGCCACGTCTCCTGTCTGCCCAGCCAGATGGAGCCGGCTGGGCCCAGCGCAGGGGAGGCTGGGAAAGTCACCTTCCAGCTGAGGCCGGCTCAGTGTGAGACTTCTCCCAGCCTAGCCAGCTGTGGTTTCTACTGGCTCAAGCCAAAAGGAAGGCGAGCGGCAGGCAGGACCAGGTCAGCACCTTGGCCAGTGGAAGGACAAGTCCAGCCAAGACAAGCTCAGCCCGGCTTCTACTGGCTCAGTCAATGGGAGGCACTGTTTGAGCTCAGCATGTCTCCTCCTACCTTGGCCAGGAGGAGGCACTTCCCTGCCAAGACGAGCTCAGGATGTCTCCCACTAGTTGGGCAGGCAACCAGCCAAGAGAGGCTCAGCACAGTTCCTGGCAATTCAGCCAAGGAACGGTAACACTTTGCTGCAATGAGGTCAGCGTGCTCCCGGCAGCTCAGGCAGGAAAAGATCTCTTTGGTCTCACCCACTGAAGCTGGGCCTTGCTTGGAATCTGCGCTGCAGCGTGGGTATAAAATGGCAGGTCTGTCTCTGGCCGCTGGGAGCCTTGAATGTGCTACCGCTCAGAGGCAGTTGCTTATGCTAATGGCTGGGAGGGGGGACTGGGAGTCAGGACCCCTGGACTCTATTCCCAGCGTGGGGAGGGGAGTCTAATGGTTAACGCCAAGAGGGCTGGGAATCAGGCCTGGCTCCAAGAAGGGAGCATAGTCTAGCCACTAGGGAAGGGGACTGGGAGTCAAGACTGCTGGGTGATATTCCCAACTCTGGGAGAGGAGCGGGGTCCAGTACTCAGAGCAGGGGGTGGGCCTGGAAGCCAAGACGCCTGAATTATATTTACAGCTCTCCCAGAGACTCACCGCGTGAGCTTGGGTAAGTCACCGAACCTCTCCGTGAGGCAGTTCCCAGCCCTGTAACTGAGGATAATCCTCAGCAGCAGCAATTCATTACGGCGATACACGAGGCAAAATGATCACTTTCGAGGCGCAAAGGAAGCCTTGGGTGCAACGTGCAGGTATTATTAATTCTCCGCTTTGCTGATCGCATGCACTGGGCTGGGCCAGCTCCTTCAGGCGCACCCCAGCTCCCCAAAAGTCCTGACCGAGCAGGCAGCAGGTCTTGTGTAAAACCAGAGATGGGTCCTAGAATGGCCTCTTGCTCTGGTCCTTTCAAACAGCCAGTACCAGCTGCGGGGGGGGGGGGGGGGGGGGGGCGGGGGGGAGGGTGTCAGTGCTCTGAGGTGGGACTGGGGCTGTGTCTACACTGAAACCACTACAGCTGCAGCACTTCAGGGTAGACACTCGCTCCGCCGACGGGAAGGGTTCTGCGTCTCTCAGGGGTGTGGCTATTTCACACCCCTGAGTGACGTAGCTGGGTCGCCCGAACTTTTTAGTGCAGACCTGGCCACGGGATTCTCTCTCGCAGGTGCTTCAGCCGGTGGGTCGTGCTCACAGGTGCAGGGCCGACCTGATCACCCTCTGTGGGGCCAAAGGAATTTTCTCCCAGGACAGACTGGCAGAGACCTGGGGGAGAGGGCGGGGTTTGTCTTCCTCTGCAGCATGGGGTGTGGGTCGTTTGCTAGGCTCCTCTGGGGGGGTCTCTACGCAAATATGGCTACGTCGGCATTATGAGCAGCGGTGTGAGCCCCCGGCTCATGTACACACACTCGCGCGACCTCTCACCAAGCTAGCAGGCATATAAACAGCAAGTGCAGTGGTGGTGCCATGGGTAATGGCAGCGGAGTCCAAATCTGCCGGAAGCCTCTGCTGCCACTACCCCAATGACCTTGTTATTTAAACTCGCACAAGCTGGATGAAAGTATGTGTACACTGGCAGGGAAATCATTCCCCTCACTCAATAGCCTCTGTGTGTGTGTGTGTATCATCCCCCTCACTCAATAGCCTCTGTGTGTGTGTATCATCCCCCTCACTCAATAGCCTCTGTGTGTGTGTGTATCATCCCCCTCACTCAATAGCCTCTGTGTGTGTGTGTGTGTGTGTGTATGTGTGTATCATTCCCCTCACTCAATAGCCTCTGTGTGTGTGTGTGTGTGTGTGTATCATCCCCCTCACTCAATAGCCTCTGTGTGTGTGTGTATCATCCCCCTCACTCAATAGCCTCTGTGTGTGTGTGTGTGTGTGTGTGTGTGTGTGTGTGTGTGTGTGTGTGTGTGTGTGTATCATCCCCCTCACTCAATAGCCTCTGTGTGTGTGTGTGTGTATCATCCCCCTCACTCAATAGCCTCTGTGTGTGTGTGTGTGTATCATCCCCCTCACTCAATAGCCTGTGTGTGTGTGTGTGTGCTCGCTCCCTTGAATGGAGCTGGTGTGGATCCTCCTTGAAAGCCGTCATGCTCTATCACTTTATTAGATGATAAGATACCATGTTGGCCAGGCCCACTTTCCCGAGAGTGTATCATCAAAAGGCACAAATTAAATATTATTGGCACCTCTATATGCTCGAGTTGGTGTTTTCCGAGGATAACTGGGGCGTGTTCCAGGCCTTAAGTGAACCTGGAAGCAGGGACGTAAGCCAGCGTTGTACCAACCCAGCGCCAAGCATGTTTGCCACAACCTTCGCCATGTCCTAGAGTTTAAGGCCAGTTGGGACGACCGGATCATCTCGCCTGACCTCCTGTATAACACTGGACACTCAGTCACCTCCACAGCGAGCCCAGGAACGAGAACTAATTAAATTAAATGAATGGAGATATCCCATCTCCTAGAACTGGAAGGGACCTTGAAAGGTCATCAAGTCCAGCCCCCTGCCTTCACTAGCAGGACCAAGTACTGATTTTGCCCCAGATCCCTAAGTGGCCCCCTCAAGGATTGAACTCACAACCCTGGGTTTAGCAGGCCAATGCTCAAACCACTGAGCTATCCCTCCCCCCGACCAGAGTATTAAAGCCTTCAGGAAACGAAACTATTGTGTGCCACAGACACAGAACGGGAGGGACCCAGTTGCCCCAGGGCCCAAGGGAAACGATAGAGACCCCCCCAGAGGACCGTAGCAAATGACCCACACCCCATGCTGCAGAGGAAGACAAACCCCGCCCTCTTCCCCAGGTCTCTGCCAATCTGTCCTGGGAGAAAATTCCTTTGCCCCCACAGAGGGTGATCAGGTCGGCCCTGCACCTGTGAGCACGACCCACCGGCCGAAGCACCTGCGAGAGACAATTCCATGGCCAGGTCTGCATTAAAAAGTTCGGGCGACCCAGCTACGTCACTCAGGGGTGTGAAATAGCCACACCCCTGAGAGATGCAGAACCCTTCCCGTCGGCGGAGCGAGTGTCTACCCTGAAGTGCTGCAGCTGTAGTGGTTTCAGCGTAGACACAGCCCCAGTCCCACCTCAGAGCACTGACCCCCCCCCCTCCCCTGCAGCTGGTACTGGCTGTTTGAAAGGACCAGAGCAAGAGGCCATTCTAGGACCCATCTCTGGTTTTACACAAGACCTGCTGCCTGCTCGGTCAGGACTTTTGGGGAGCTGGGGTGCGCCTGAAGGAGCTGGCCCAGCCCAGTGCATGCGATCAGCAAAGCGGAGAATTAATAATACCTGCACGTTGCACCCAAGGCTTCCTTTGCGCCTCGAAAGTGATCATTTTGCCTCGTGTATCGCCATAATGAGTTGCAGCTGATGAGGATTATCCTCAGTTACAGGGCTGGGAACTGCCTCACGGAGAGGTTCGGTGACTTACCCAAGCTCACGCGGTGAGTCACTGGGAAAGCTGTAAATATAATTCAGGCGTCTTGGCTTCCAGGCCCACCCCCTGCTCTGAGTACTGGACCCCGCTCCTCTCCCAGAGTTGGGAATATCACCCAGCAGTCTTGACTCCCAGTCCCCTTCCCTAGTGGCTAGACTACGCTCCCTTCTTGAAGCCCGGCCTGATTCCCAGCCCTCTCGGCACTAACCCCTCCCCACGCTGGGAATCGAGACCAGGAGTCCTGACTCCCAGTCCCCCCTCCCAGCCATTGGCCAAATGCAACTGCCTCTGAGCGGTAGCGTATTCAAGGCTCCCAGTGGCCGGAGACAGACCAGAGACAGGTGGCTCTGCGCGCTGCCCTGTCTGCAGGTGCCGCCCCCGCAGCTCCCATTCGCCGCAGCTCCCTGCCAATGGGAGCTGTGGAGGAGGCGCTTGGGGCGGGGGCAGCGTGCGGAGCCTCCTGGATGCCCCTACGTGTAGGAACTGGAGGGGGGACATGCCGGCTGCTTCCCAGGAGCTGCACGGTACGGAGGCTAGCAGGGAGCCTGCCAGCCCTGCTGCGCTGTGCCGCCATCTGGACAGTCAACGGCCCGATCAGTAGTGCTGACTGGAGCTGCCAGGATCCCTTTTCAACCAGGTATTCCGGTCGAAAAATCGGACACCTGGTCACCCTAGGCAGGGCAGGCGATGAGAGGCACAAGGCATCTTTAGTCATCGCTCCCCTGGGGGGGTCCCTGCTTGCGGTCCTAAAAGTGGGCGGTCCTGGCGGCGGAAGGGGTGTGGCTAAGGCAGCCAGGCGATCCACATGCCTTAGTGCCCTCAGAAGCTTGTGCAGGCAGGATGTATGGAGGGCGGACTGCAATATAAAACCAGAATCCCGGGGTGTAGGGGGCAGTGGGGCAAGTGCCTCCTGCCCTCCCCAAGGGGCGAATCCCCCTGAGGTGCACCAGCGGGTCACATTGGGCCCTTAGTTGCTTGTTGACTCATTGCCGAGGTTGCCAGGGCCAGATCCCAGAGGTCCTGCTTTAATCTGTAGGGTTGCCAGGTGTCCAGTTTTTGACCGGAACACCTGGTCAAAAAGGGACCCTGGCAACTCCAGTCAGCACCGCTGACTGAAGTGTTAAAGGTTCGGTTGGCGTGGGACTGGCAGGCTCCCTACCTGGCCCCGCGCAGCTCCCCAGAAACAGCGACATGTCCCTGTGGCCCCTACGCAGAGGCCCGGCCAGGGGGGCTCCGCACACACTGCCCCCACCCCAAGTGCCAACTCCGCAGCTCCCATTGGCTGGGAACGCAGCCAATGGGAGTTGCAGGGGCGGCGCCTGAGGACAGGGGGAGTGCACAGAGAGCCACCTGGCCTCGCTTCCGCCTAGGAGTCGGAGGGACACGTCGCCACTTCCGGGAGCCACCAGCGCCATCAGTGCCGCCAGTGCCACCTGGAGCCCATACCCCCTCCTGAACCCCAACCCCCTGCCCCAGCCCTGAGCCCTCTCCCACACTGCACACCCCCTCTCGCATCCAAACCCCTGCCCCAGCTCGGAATCCCCTCCCACACTCTGAATCCCTCGGTCCCCTCCTGCACCCCAAACCCCTCATCCCCCACCCCACTACAGAGCCCGCACACCCAGCCAGAGCCCTCACCTCCCCCCCATACCCCTACCCCCTGCCCCAGCCCTGAGCCCTCTCCCACACTGCACACCCCCTCTCGCATCCAAACCCCTGCCCCAGCTCGGAATCCCCTCCCACACTCTGAATCCCTCGGTCCCCTCCTGCACCCCAAACCCCTCATCCCCCACCCCACTACAGAGCCCGCACACCCAGCCAGAGCCCTCACCTCCCCCCCATACCCCTACCCCCTGCCCCAGCCCAGAGCCCCATCCTACACCCTGTACCCCTCATTTCTGGCCCCACCCCAAAGCCCTCACCCCCTCCTGCACCCCATCTCCTGCCCCAGCCCAGTGGAAATGAGCAAGTGAGTGAGGGTAGGGGAGAGCGAGCAACAGAGGGAGGGGTGATGGACTGAGCGGGGGCGGGTCCTTGGGGAAGGGGCGGGGCCTCGGGGTAGGGGGCAGGGCAAGAGTGTTCGGTTTTGAGCAATTAGAAAGTTAGCAACCCTATTAATTAGCCCTGGCTCCTTCTCAGGGCTACCATCTTGGTTTCAGCAGGTTCCAACAAGTGCCCCAATGTTCAGCTCTTTCTCCAGCTCCTTTCATTTTTTCGGAGGGGGTGGGTTGCTTTCACAACTCCCAGCATCTTTCAGGGGAGGCCGGTGCGTAATTACAGACCAGGTTCTGGGAAGAAAGGGCTGCGGGGCGGGAGACACAGCTGCCAAGCTCAGCGGCATTAGGAGCCTGGCATGGAGCCCATGTCTGACACTTCACTTGTTGCTCTAGGGAGCTTTTTCCCTGCTTGGACAAGTGAGCAACGTGTCTCCCTTTGCTTTGGGGGGATGGAGGTGCAGAGACTCAACCTCCCACCCACCACTGTGTATAGGAATTGGGTAGTATCCCCTTTAAATAGTTGGGGAGCCCTCTAGAAGGCCTCAATGTCTTCTATTGCAGAAGCCACTAGAGACTTACAGAGCAGCTCCATATACATATGGAGCCATTTGCTCATCTCTAGTTAGTAAACACAGTGTTTTCCTCATATACTGCCGAGAGCAAAGACACAAGACCAGCCAGATCCTGGTCCATTTGCCTGGAGGTGTCATTGTTTCATGAAGTTTAGGTGAGAAGGGCCCATAAGATCCTCGGCTGACCTCCTCCACCCAGACACCCCTAGATCAAGCCCAATGACTTTAGTTAGACTAAAGCGTTTCCGTCCTCAGGCAGAGAACAGGACGGACTGAGGGGACCCCAAGACCCTTGCAATGGCAGGGAATTGATTAGGGGAGACATGCCCAAATGATCCCAACATGTGCCCCGTGCCCCACGCTGACCTTGGGGAATATTGCTTTCCAACCCCAAATCTGAAGATCAGTTTGACCCTGAGTATCTGGGCAAGACTCACCAGCCAGGTCTGTAGCAAGAGGATTCCAGGTCATCCGGGATTTGCTAGGACTCCTGTGACTTTACCCTGTTTGGGGCAGAGAGGCCTGGACTGAGCAGTGGGACAGGATCTATAAAATCATGACCAGTGTGGAGAAAGGAAATAAGGAAGTGTTATTTACTCCGTCTCATAAAACAAGAACTAGGGGTCACCAAAGGAAATTAATAGGCAGCAGGTTTAAAACAATCAAAGGGAAGAATTTCTTCACACAACCTGTGGAACTCTTTGCCAGAGGATGTTGTGAAGGCCAAGACTATAACAGGGTTCAAAAAAGAACTACATAAGGTCATGGAGGATAGGTCCATCAATGGCTATTAGCCATGATGGGCAGGGATAGTGTCCCTAGCCTCTGTCTGACAGAAGCTGGGAATGGGAGGCAGGGGATGGATCACTTGATGATCACCTGTTCTATTCATTCCCTCTGGGGCACCTGGCATTGGCCACTGTTGGAAGACAGGATACTGGGCTAGATGGACCTTTGGTCTGACCCAGTATGGCCGTTCTTATGTTCTTATGTTTTGTTCTGCCTTTGTACAGCACCTGGCACAGTGGGGCCCTGATCCATGAGTGGATCATAGAACCAGAGGATTAGAAAGGACCGCAAGAGTCATCTAGTCTAATCCCCTGCCAGGATGCAGGGTTTGTTGTGACTAAACCATCCAAGACATATGGCTATCTCTAGTCTCTTTTTGAAAACCTCCTGTGAAGGAGCTTCTATGACCTCTCTAGGTAGCTTAATCCATTGTCCTACTTTTCTGACAGTTAGGAAGTTTTTCCTGAGATTTAATCTAAATGAGGCAGGTAGTAATACCGCACCACTAAGAAATGAAGAAAGTCAGGAGCACCTTGGTGTTATAGATGGTTCCATATGCAACGCTCCCAAACTTTGGGACAAACAGGCACTCAAGCAGCAGGATGGTCTAGGGAGTACATTATTAAGTTTGGGAATCAGGACACCTGATTTCTAATCCCAGCTCTACCACTGTGGTTTGACCTAGGGCAAATCACTTTGTTTCTCTGGGTAGTAGGGTTGCCAACCCTTCCGGATTGGCTGGGAGTCTCCCAGAATCGAAATCGATCTCCCGGTGGCTACTGAAATCAATCTGGGAGATTTTAATAGGCCGCTAAAAGTCCGGTCGGAGGTGCAGCGGGGCTAAGGCAGGCTCCCTACCTGCCCTGGCTCCGCACAGTTCCTGGAAGCGACCGGCATGTCCCTCTGGCTCCTAGGCTCAGGGGCAGAGAGGGGGATCTCTGCACGCTGTCCCTGCCCCAAGCACTGACTCCGCAGCTCCCATTGGCTGGGAACCACAGCCAATGGGAGCTGCGGGGGCACCACCTGCAGGTGAGGGCAGCACGTGGACCTGCCTGTCCGCCCTGAGCCTAGGAGCCAGAGGGACATGCTGGTCACTTCCTGGAGCCACCTGAAGTAAGCGCCGCCCGGACCCCTGCACTCCCTCCCTGCCCCAGCCTCCTGCCCCAGCCCTGAGCCCCCTCCCGCACCCAAACTCCTTCCCAGAGCCCGCACCATGAGCTCCCTTACTCACCCCAACCCCCTGCTCCAACCCTGAGCCCCCTCCCCCTCCCACACCCAAACTCCCTCCCAGAGCCCACACCCCGAACCCTCTCCTGCACCCCAACCTCCTGCCCCAGTCTGGTGAAAGTGAGTGAGGATGGGGAGAACAAGCGACAGAGGGATGGAGTGAGCAGGGGATGGAACCTCAGAGACGAGGCAGGGCAGGGGTGTGGCCTCAGGGCATGGGCGGGGCAGGGGGCGGGGCAAGGGTGTTTGGGTTTGTGTGATTAGACAGTTGGCAGCCCTACTGGACAGGGACTCGTCACTCTGTGTCTGCAGCACCCAGCACAATGGGGCACTGATCTCACCTCGGGTCTTTAGGTGCTCCCATAATAGCCATGTTATAAACATTGGGGCTCACACCTCTCCTTTTTGGGGGGGGGGGGTTAGAGTAGCAGAATCAGGTGCTCTAGAGCAGTGGTTCTCAACCAGGGGTATGTGTATCCCTGGCGGTATGCAGAGGTCTTCCAGGGGGTACAGCAACTCCTCTAGATATTTGCCCCGTTTTACAGCAGGCTACAGAAAAAGCACTAGTGAAGTCAGTACCGATTAAAATTTCATACAGACCAGGACTTGTTTACCCTGCTCTACAAACTGTACACTGACAAGTACGTACCATATTTATATTCCGATGGATTTATTTGATAATTAGATGGTAAAAACGAGAAAGGAAGCAGTTTCTCAGAAATAGCGTGGCTGGGACACTTGTATTTTTATGCATGATTTTGTAAGCAAGTCATTTTTAAGTGAGGTGAAACTTGGGGTACGCAAGACAAATCCAACTCCTGAAAGGGGGACAGCCGTCTGGAAAGGTTGAGAGCCGCTGCTCTAGATCAAAGAAGAATCCCCCCCATGAGGAATCCAACAAACGGTCCATTTGGGGTGAGGGAGGGGTTCAAAAAATGCCAACTAGCAATAGGGGGTCCCTAGGGTTATTATTTTTTATGTCCTCGGTGCACCAGCATTTTGATGGGCATTGGAAACACTAGGCTCTAGACACAGAAGAAAACTATTTAAAAAAAACCATTATTAAGGTTGCAAAGTCACGCCCTCAAAAGTTAGGAAATGCCATGATTAAAGGGGTCCTTGCTGAGGGAGGCTAGATGCCCCTCCCCTCCCCCGTGAGCCTACCCCCTTCCCCTGCCGGAGCTCACCCCCTCCCTGCGGCTGCCAGCCTCACACCTCTCACCCCGCCCCAGCACAGGGCGGGCAGCATGCACCCCCCCTAGCCCCAGTGCCCCCAGCCCTCCCCAAGCACAGGGCGGGCAGCCCCCCTGCCTCCAGCCCCCCACCACCAACAACCAAGTCCCGGCCGTCCTAGCCCCAGCCCCAACAGCACTGAAGAGGACCAGCCTGCCTGGGCTGGGGTCAAGGGGAAAGGGGCAAGCAGGAGGGGGCTTCGGGGAGGAGTATGGGCAGGGCCACGTGGGGCTGTTTGGGGAGGCACAGCCTTCCCCAGCCTATTGGACTGGGCATGGGCCCATGCAACCTTAATTTCGGCTCCCCTCCCCCCATGCGTATGCATCATGAGACTGTCTTGAATCACATATGGCTTTTTGCACTGGACCCTGCCTCAGTCAGTGCACATGATGGACAGTGCTCCCATGGTCAATGCGTGGCCCGAGACCTCCATTCAAACCCTGCTCTGAAGACAGAACCCGTATACTCCTCAGGGGCTTTTCAGCGACACTCGTTACTGCAGTATCAATTAATGACTTTCTCTTCCCCACACCCCGTGAGCTCAGGGGATGTCATAATGCTCATTTCACAGCTGGGGAGCCAGATCACTTGAGCCTAAGGTCAAAAGATTCCATGGATTTTGAGAGACCCGATCTGAGATACCTAAGACCTGGTTGTCCTTGGTAGCATCACACAGCAATTGACAGAGTCCGGCACAGCACCCGTTGGCTGCAGAGGCAGCGGGGAGTGCCAACACTTCTGCAAATCATGCTGCAGGGTCTCAGATTGAGCACCCAGATTGAGCACCCCAACACACGATTAGTCCGAATCTGGGTTACGGAACAGAGAGGGGCTGGATATTTCTAATTCAGTTGGCAGGAAAATCCTCTGGACTGGAATCTCTAAGAAAGCCCTGGTCTGCAACTAGCAAGAAGTAGAACCTTGCTTTGCCCCAGGACAGAAGCACCACCATGGATTCCCTCCTGGAAGAGCCCTGCGGTCGTAAATAGCCTAAGGTTTACCATTTGAGAACCACTGCGCTATAGAAATGGACATTATTCTTCTTATATGGACCCTCTACAGCTCCCAGATACCTCTCACTGGAAAAGTTAAAGTCCCCCAATAAATTATTTCCCAATGCTATCCCTGCATATGTTCCCGCTGAGTCACTGGAGCTTTGGCCAGACATTAGGTATCTATAATCCAGCCTCTCTGTCAGAGTAAATCTCGCTTACTCTACGAGCGCTGATAATGCCCCAGTAAATATCTCCATTTCCTGCTGTCCAGGAGAAAAGATCCAATCGGCTTTTAAATGTCAAATGTAAAGTAAAGTTTGTCATAAAAAACTCCTGTAAAAAAAAGTACTGGAGATGGGAAGTAGGGGAAATGCTCTCTTTCTCCGGCAATGCCCTTGGTTCTTCCAAGCCTAATCTTCTGATTTGATTCCCCACCCCCATTTGGCCCCAGGGTCCTGGTAAATTTCACTGTGTCACATGGGCCCCAAACTTTGCTACATCATGGAGCTCATCGGCAGGAATCTGAGCATTGCATTTCAACATTGCCAATGCTCAGGACTTCATTGCTTGTCATTGAAGTCCTGTGATTAGGTGGAAATTTCAGCTTCCATTAACAGAAAAGTAAATTTCTACTGCAGCAGGGTTGCCAAAAAAAAGCTTGAAAATGTGACGCCTAAAGGCGACGACACCAAAAGGCAAATAGAACGAATCCAAAAGTTGCTGTTTTTTAATGTCTTGTAATCGTTTAAGCTGATCTTGTGATTTTTAGGGACTCCAGCTCAGGTTTTTTGACTGCTTGAGGCTGGCAATACACAATTTTCATAGATCCCACCATCTACCTTCATAGATTGTAAGGAAGGGCCACCACTGTGATCATCCAGTCACGCCTCCTTGCATAACATAAGCCAGAGAGCTTCCCTGAAATGATTCCTATTTGAACTAGAGGGGATCTTTTAGATTTAAAATTTTGCAAAGCAGCAGAAGGAAGTTAGGAGGCCAAAGGGCCATTACAAGCCAGAGGGAGTTGGGTAGCTAGACGTCTTATGCTCCTTTAAAAATCCCAACCCTAATTTACTTGTAAATACTTATTTTCTTCTTTTAAGTGACAGTATGAAGCCAAGATCCTGCTCTCAGTTCAACTGATCCAAATCTAGAGTGATTTTGTCTAATTCAGGGGGGATTTACACTGGGGTAAATGAAGGCAGACACTGACTCTTGATGCATGCACGGCGTTGAATACAATTTGGACCAGCTGGTTAGAGATAGGCCAAGGAGTTTAAATTAAAGGACCTACCCACAATTTGTTCAGTCTTCAAGCTGAGCTGTGTGAGGGTCCGGGATCAGGGGTCTTCGACCCACTCGTGCAGTGCCCAGACCACAACCACCACCCAACAGCTAGCATGGGAGGGGGCTAGCAGACCTCTAATCCATCAGGGGCTCCGCCCACTAAGGTCCTGATTGGAGCAGACTTCCAGCCCACAGATTGGCCCGGATGCACTACTTAAACCAGAAGAAGGCACAAGAAGTTGTTAGAGCGAAGTTCTGATCTGCTGCTGTACTGGACCCTGACTCCGGCTTGCATCTGGCATTGCTGCCCAACTCTGGTTTGACCCTTGATACTGCTGTCTAGCTCTGACTTCACTCCATGGTTCCCGACTCCAGCTTGACCCTTGACATGACTGTCTGACTCCAGGCATGACCCTCGGCTTGACTCCTGACACTGATTCCGACTATGGCTTTGGTTCCTGGCTTCTGACCCCAGCTCTGACGACGAGACCTGAGCGCCCATCCGTGCCCTGGTGTCTACAAACGGAAGCTGAACCTTGAGCCTGAAAAAGTTTGGTTCAGCTATTTCTGTTCAATATAATCTTAATCTTAATTTGATCTGGAAACAGATGTACTCAAATCACATTGTTTCCTTGTGTTACCTCTGGTCTGGCCGAAAATCACCTTTCTGGAAATATAGGTAACCCACTGGGCTGTGTGCACTATGGATCCCCCTCTGTGCCTGAGCCATAGAAGATGGGAGTCTTTTACAGCTGTCCCCGAAGAAGCTGGCTCTTTAGCTCAGATGCAAGGGATCATGAAAACAACATTATTTACTCACATCCCAGTCAGCCAGTTCAGCTCGTAGTATAGGCAGACCTAAAAGGCCTGTCTGTAGATCCTCTAGGAAGTGCTTTTCTTGACCTGTTAGACCTTGCCAGGATCTGACCATCTCCATAGTTCAGGGGTGTTCAGAACCAGGATTTTGGTTTGGCCCATAAGAGAGGCACTGGCCAACTGCAAAGTTCTGATCCAGTTCTGGATCTGGATCCAAATTCCCCCAAAGCTCAAAGTCTGGCTCTGAGTCCTGGTTCAAGATACATGGACCCTTCTATGAGGCAGCAGTGCCCCTCTCTAGTCCTGGTTGCCATGTATTGATGAAGGATGTCTGTTCACTGCCACCTTTTTCTGGAGTTCTAATTTCTGTGGCAGTTCGGGTGCCAATAATTCAAGAAGGATGTTGATAAATTGGAGAGGGTTCAGAGAAGAGCCATGAGAGTGATTAAAGGATTGGAAAACCTGCCTTATTGTGATAGACTCAAAGAGCTCAATCCATTTAACTTAACAAAGAGAAGGTTAAGGGGTGACTTAATCACAGTCTTTAAGTACCTACATGGGGAACAACTATTTGATAACAAGTATCAGAGGGGTAGCCGTGTTAGTCTGAATCTGTAAAAAGCAACAGAGGGTCCTGTGGCACCTTTAAGACTAACAGAAGTATTGGGAGCATAAGCTTTCGTGGGTAAGAACCTCACTTCTTACTTGCATCTGAAGAAGTGAGGTTCTTACCCACGAAAGCTTATGCTCCCAATACTTCTGTTAGTCTTAAAGGTGCCACAGGACCCTCTTTTATTTGATAACAGGCTCTTCAATCTAGCAGACAAAGATCTAACATTATCATTATAAATTGAAGCTGGAATTAATGCAGACATTTTTACCAGTGACTGTAATTAACCACCAGAACAGTTTACCAAGGGTAGTGGTGGATTCTCCATAACTGGTCATTTTTAAATCAGGACTGGATGTTGTTTCTAAACGATCTGCTCTAGAAATTATTCTGGGGACGTTCTCTGGACGGTTATACAGGAGCTCAATCCTGATGATCACAATCATCTGTTCTGGCTTTAAAATCTATCAATCTGGAAACCCAGGGAGAACAGCCTTGGGGGACAGAAGAGGAGAACCCCAAGGGCAGGTAAAGGTATGCTGAGCTAAAGAGCACGGGAAAGAGATGGAGCAAGCTGCCAATCAGCCCAGGAGAGAGAATGCAGGGTATTTTCACTGGTTTACTAGAGAGCCCAAGGGAGTGAGATGCCCCAATCCTGTTGAAATCCATCTAGATTTAGTTATCTAATTCCATTAGGCTCCCAGTCTTAAGCACATGCTTAACTTTCAGCATGTGAATTCTACTGAAGCCAACAAGACAACTTACCTGCTTCTCTGGAATGGGGTTGGATTGCTTAGTGCCTTGCTGGATCACTCCCCAAGGAATGCAGAGCTGAGGACTAGAACCCAGGCGTCCTGGTGCCCGGTCCCCCTATATAACACTGCCTCATTGTCACACAATGGCAAAAGGGAAGACTGGAGCCCAAGGTTATCTAGTTCCTCATTGTAAACGTTCCAGTCCCTCTCTGCAAGACTCACTCAACAAGCAGCAGTTTTATATTATAATGAAAAATGTTCTTCTCCCCAGCAATAAACTTTCTACAAAGAAACTGTATTGAGGTCTCCAGGGCCCTGACCTCAAAGGGAATACAAATAAATATAGGAATTAAAGGACATGAGAAAATATGCCCAGGCTGAGATTGGAAAATGTTGCTTTTCTCCACAGTGTTTTAACTCACTGCAGTTTCCCCCACCCCGGCTATCAGTACGTATACACATACACACTTGCGCACACACACACACACACACACACACACACACACACGTGTAGGGGGCCAGCTCTTCAAGTGCTCAGTGCTAGCGTTGGTCAAAAAAGGCCAGTTATTTTTTGCAAGAAAACTAAAACCTAATTTTTTTTTGTTTCCTATGAAAATGTTTTCATGTTTTTTAAACAAGAAACCGAAGAGCAAAAACTTTGTTTTGTTTTTTTCCCCAATCCATTTTTGGTTTAAAAAAAAAATCAGCTTTATTGCATTTTGGAAAAACCAAAATCTGCAAAAAATGACCAGAGTTTTTTCCCTGGAAAAATAGTTTATTTTCAGTTTGGTCCAAAAAGTTCTTTTTCATTGAAACCATTTTTCAGCTAAAATAAGTCAGCTAGTTCTACTGAGCACTCGCAACTGGGCCCAGACTTTCAAAAGTTCTTTGGGGCAGGGTCTGTCTTGGTATTCTGCATTTATACTATACCTAGCACCATGGGGTCTGGGCCCATGACTGATGCTCCTAGGTATTACCACAATGCAAACAGGCAGTGTGGTCTAGTGGAGAGGGCACTGCACTGGGGCTCATTAGCCTGCTGGGTGACCTAACAAGCCACGTCCCTTCTTTCTGCCTCAGTTTCCCCATCTGTAAAATGGGGATTGTGACGTTATTGACATGAACTGTGATTGTATAGATCATTGTTGCAACCAGGGTCCTATGGTTCCACCATGTGTTGTATAGAGGAGGTCAAGTGGGATGTCTATGGAAACGTTGTAGTTTGCTGGTTATGATTATGCTGGCTGTATGTGTATATCATTTTTGTATTTGAAGTTATGAATATTGGCTATGTAGTTGTGTCTCAATGGGTTTGAGTCTAAGTAGCCACCATGAAGCATTTGGTCAGCTTCTTGAGAAAGGGCTATTCTCAGTAAGCAGGGTGGCCCGTCCATATAGGCGAATGAGGCGGTCGCCTAGGGTGCCAAGTTAAATGGGGCGCCAAATTCGAGTAAAAAATCAAATGAAAAAAAAAAAAAAAAAAAAAAAGATGAAAAAAGTACAAATAAAATAACGAAGATGTCATTATTTCAATTCCCGTTCGCATACGGAGGGAATTCATTTCTCTACATTTCTGAGAATTTATTAATATGTCAAATCTTTTATTTACTGCAAAAAATAAATAATATTTTAGCGAATGTTTTTTCAATTTGCGACAGAGGGTAAAGATGACCCACTCCGCAATTTTGATAAGCAATAACTCAGCCACAATGAAACACATCCACCAGCAGCAAGAGCTGCAATGCTAGTGACACCTAACTCAAATATAAATAGAATAGCAGGATTGGAAGGGACCTCAGGAGGTCATCTAGTCCAACCCCCTACTCAAAGCAGGACCAATCCCCAGTCAGATTTTTTCCCCAGATCCCTAAATGGCCCCCTCAAGGATTGAACTCACAACCTTAGATTTAGCAAGCTAATGGTCAAACCACTGAGCTATGGTCGCATAGCTGAAAATTCATGTAGAGCAGAGATATCGCAAGTTGATCCACGTCAAACGGTCATTTTAACACGTCGCAGGTAGATGGTTAAGAATCAAGCAAATACTGTGGAAAATTGTGTTTCTTGGTGCCAAAGAATAAAGAATAGCGTCTTTCAGCATTATAAATCCAAAATGTGAGTATCTTTAGGCGTTATTAAACCTTATCGTTATTATCGGCCTATATAATTATGAGCTTTTCTTTGTTATAACTGGTTCACATGTAATAAATAAGGTCCATAAAAGAAAAGTAACAGCGTTAATGCTTAATAGACTATGAAAGTGATGATGTCACACTCCAGGCGGGTAACTGTGAGGAAGGGGATTACTTTCCAAACAACCAGTGTCGGGTTAGAACGTCGAAAAAGGTCTGTTTCCGTGTAAACGGCATAAATAACTGTTTTAATAGGTAAGTGAGTCTATCTTACTAATCATTGAACCTTTAAGCAGTGAAAAGACGAGTTGGGGTGACTGCAATGTGGTTTAAATCGCCAACCATGTGATGTGTCAGCCATCCTTAACGCTATAATGCTTGCAGTTGGGAGCACAGTACATCACAATATTCAAATGCCCCATGGCAGAAAGAGGAAAAAGAAAACCCTCAGGAGCTGAGGATCGTAAACAAAAGGCGGAGAAAGAAAAGGACCAAGCAAAACAGCAGGGATCCTTCCTGAAATATCTTCTCTTTAATCCAAATAAAGATGGAAGCAGTTCACCGCATCCAGATGAAGGAATTTTACTTGAAGAGGAGGTTAGCTCACATCCGCATGGAAGCAGTTTGGAACATCAAGATGAAGGTATATTGCTTCAAGATGAGGGTAGCTCACATCCACATAAAGCAGTTTGGAAACTCAAGATGATGGAAACTTACTTCTAGATGAAGGCAGCTCACAGCATCAGACTAATATGGAAGTGGAGAAAATTTATTCACCTTCAGAGACACATGCAGAAATTGAAGTAAATGAAGTAGAAGGAAGAAAGGATGAGAAAGTTACAGGATGGGGACCCAGGTTCATGACCCAGATGTGATGACAGTGTGCAGCAAATTCTCGTGGAACATGGACCCAAACAAGTTCATGAATTTCCCTTCCCTAAGGATAGAAATTAAAAAAAAATTCTCTGCTCAGCATTACAAGAGGAAACGCATTAATGGGGAAGAAATTCATCGAAACTGGTTACAATATTCAGCGTCGAAGGACTCTGTGTTTTGCTTTTGCAGCAAGTTGTTTAGAAATCAAGGGATTGGTACATCACTTACAGAAAATGGTTTGAAGGACTGGAAAAACATATCTTCAATTCTCTCTTCACATGAAAGAAGTACAGAACATTTGGAATGTTTTCAAAATTGGAAAGAACTTGAATCATGAAGAAAATGTAAGTGTGATCAAGAAAAAAGAAGAATATTGGCAACAAATATTAGAGCGTATGATTGCTTTAGTGAGAGTTCTCGGTGGGCAAAATTTAGCATTCCACGGTAGAAATGAAAATTATACACTCCAGGTAATGGAATTTTTTTTTAATTTGTTGAATACCTAGTTTTGTTTGATCCAGACATGAAGGAGCATCTACATAAAATAACTGATGATGAAACACAGGTTCATTACTTAGGATAAAATATGCAGAATGAACTGATTCAAATCCTAGCAAATGCCATTAAAAAGAAAATTGTAGAAGCTGTCCATTCTGCAAAATACTTTTCAATAATACTGGACTGCACACCAGATGTGAGTCATGTTGAACAAATGAGGATGATCATTCGTTTTGTGGATATGGAAAAGTCTGCAGATGAAGATAATGTTGAAGTGCTCATAAAGGAACATTTTTGGGGTTTCGTACCACTGAAGGAGACGACTGGATCATTTATGACTGCAACTATTCTACAAGAGCTTGAAATGATGTCATTATCTGTTGAAAATTTACGTGGCCAAGGCTATGATAATGGAGTAATATGAAGGGTAAAGACAATGGTGTGCAAAGGAGAATGATGGAAATCAATCCTAGGGCCTTATTCGTTCCTTGCAGTGAGCACTCTCTGAATTTGGTTGGCAGTGATGCTGCTAGATGGTGTTTGGAGGCAAGCAGTTTCTTTGACCTGGTGCAACATGTTTATGTGTTTTTCTCAGGCTCAATGCACAGTTGGGAGATTCTAACTTGCCATGTGAATTCTCTAACTGTGAAACCACTTAGTCAGACAAGATGGGATAGTTGCATTGATGCTTTGAAGCCTCTTCGCTATGAACTTGGAAACATTTACGATGCCCTAATTGAAATTTCTGATGCTACTACCTTTACTGGATCATCTGGCAATACAGCACATTCAGATGCAGAAACTCTTGCAAATGGCCTTTCCAAGTTCAAATTTGTGACTTCAATCATTATGTGGTATAATATCCTTTTCGAGATTAACCTCACTAGCAAGCAGTTTCAGGAAAAGAACTTGAACCTACATTCTGCTACTCAAAAACTGCAGCAAACTAAAAATATCCTGGAGGAATTCAGAAGTGATGAAGGGTTCGAAAGAACATTGGTAGATTCTCTTGAGCTTGCTGAAGAAATAAACTTTCCAACCGAATTTGAACCAGAGCCAGTTCGCATTCAGCAAAAGAAACAGCAGTTTTCATATGACGGACGAGACACACTCATTCAGAATCCAAAACAAAGGTTCAAAGTGAATTTCTACTTCGCAGTCCTTGATACTGCTATTCACTCTGTTGACGAAAGATTTCAACAGATGCAGCAGCTAGAGTCAGTATTTGGCTTTTGCAGTGAGGCGATGACTCACCCCTGCGACTCCTCCTGCTGGTCATCCAGGGAATTAGCTCACCAGCCTCTGGAACACCCTCTGAAGGCCGGTGTCTCGCCATGCCACTGGCCCCGGTGCCCCTTCTCTCGGGGCTCTGCCCCCTGCAGTACCCCACAGTCTCGCTGGGTCTCCCCTCCCTGGAGATCCCCCAACCCCCTATCCCCACCTCACCTCAGTCTTGGGCTACTGCCAGTAAATAATTGCCATTCATCATTAGTAAGGAGGGTTTGGACCTGCTGCCTCTGCTTACCCTTAGGCTGCCCGTTGCAACCCCAGTACCTTTTCTGGCCTTTAGCAAGGCCTGCAGCCTGGAGGTTTTCCAGGCTGGAGCTCCTCAGCTCCTCTGGCCTTCCCCCAGTCCTGCTCCACTCTAGGCACTCTGCTCAGATCCCAGCAGCCAGGCCCATCCCTCTCAACATCTAGAGAGAAACTGTCTCTTGGCTTCTGGCCCACAGCCCTCTTATAAGGGCCAGCTGGGCCCTCATTAAACCAGCCACAGCTGTGGTCAGCTACCCACTCAGCTTCCCCAGCCATTCTTAATCCCTCTTACCCTGCTGCAGCCCTGTCCAGGGCTGCTTTCACCCTTCCAGGGCCAGAGTGGGTGACCACCCCGCTACAGCTTTCTATATGATATCCACAGCTTGCAAAAGAAAACAGCAAAACAGATAAGAGAATTTTGTATAAAACTGGAGTCAGCATTGACTCATGAAAATTCAAAAGGCATCTGATGCTACAGATTTGTGTAGTGAGCCTCAGGCTTTTTCAAGACAACTTAAGAAACATTCCACTCCTGAAGAAGTCCTGACGTTTGTTTGTGAAAATAAACTCACAGACAGTTTTCCAACTGTTTTTATAGCTCTACGCAGTCTTTTAATTTTGCCAGTTTCCGTAGCTAGTGGGGAACGTAGCTTCTCAAAGTTAAAATTGATAAAAACATATCTGCATTCAACAATGGTGCAAGAGAGATTTTATGGACTTGCCACAATGTCAACAGAGCATGAAATAGCTGGAAAACTGGATCTAAAAGAACTAGTGACTGAATTTTCAAAACGTAAAGCAAGAAAAGTCATGTTTGAGGAGCACAGAGTGTTTTTTATTCAGAGTGTTTTGTAAATACAGATTAAAGTTCATTGAAGAGTTTTCTTATTTCTTTCTATATTGGATGTGGTGGTAATGGCAGTTAAAGCAGGATAGTGTAATGGATTATTTTGGATTTGTAATAATAAAAATTATAATTAACATTTTAAATGCATTTTTATTTGAAATCGGACTGAAATATCATCCAGCTGTCATATACAAATCTATTCTGAAAATTTTGTGTCTCTATTTTATCTGATCTCAGAAACATTGGTTAGACAGATGGACGGATGGAAAAACTAAATAATTAAGCCTCTGTTTTAAAAAAAATGCTTAAAAAACATTAAAAGGAAAAAAGGGGCAAAATGTTTCCCAGTTTACCAAAAACCTCAGCCTAGATCTGTCCTTGGGGTTTTGGGGTGGGGGCGCCGATTGCATGGTTCGCCTAGGGTGCCAGTTCCTGGCAGCTAGTCTAGGATCGCCCCTGTCAGTAAGTGCCCAATCAAGAAACACTTAACTGACAATGGACTTTAGGAGACGCCAATCCACATCTGAGCTTTCCTGGGAACTTTCAAACTAACATGTAAACAATGGCGTCGGCCTGCAAAAAGCTGAATCATTCATAGACATGTGACTTGCCCAGGTGGCTACAAACTCCTTCCTGTTGCTATGACTTTACTCAGAAGAACAAAGGGGTTTCCGCCCACAAGAGAAAGAATATAAAAGGCCCTGGAAGTCTCTCCATTTTGTCTTCAGCTGGCTTAAGAGATGGCCTCTCCACCCCAAAGAGATGCCTGAAATAAACTGGAACCAAGAACAGTAACTATGGGGGTGTAAGTGATTGGTGGACCCAGACTAGGAAGGAGTCTAGTCTGTGAAAGAAGCTTATTGGAACATCTCTGAGGGTGAGATATTACCTGCATTCAGTTTCCAGGGCCGGCTCCAGGCACCAGCTTGGCAAGCAGGTGCTTGGGGCAGCCACTCCGGAGAGGGGTGGCAGGTCTAGCTATTCAGCGGCAATTCGGCGGACGGTCCCTCACTCCCGCTCAGAGCAAAGAACCTTCCGCCAAATTGCTGCCGCAGATCGCGATCGTGGCTTTTTGTTTTGTTTTGTTTTTGTCTGCTTGGGGCGACCAAAACCTTGGGGCCGGCCCTGTCAGTTTCCTACTTAGACTTGCGTGTTTTTGTTTTATTTTGCTTGGTAACTTACTTTGTTCTGTCTGTTATTACTTGTAACCACTTAAATCCTACTTTTATATTTAATAAAATCACTTTTGCTTATTATTGAATCCAGAGTTAGTGACTAATACTTGGGGGAGCAAACAGCTGTGCATATCTCTCTATCAGTGTTATAGAGGGTGGCCAATTTATGAGTTTACCCTGTATACACTTTATACAGAGTAAAACAGATATATTTGGGGTTTGGATCCCATTGGGAACTGGGTACCTGGGTGCTGGAGACAGGAATACCTGCTAAGTGGTTTTCAGTTAAAGCCTGCAGTGTTGGGGAACGTGGTTCAGACCTGGATCTGTGTTTGCAGCAGGCTAGCGTGTCTGGCTCAACAAGACAGGGTACTGAAGTCCCAAGCTGGCAGGGAAAACGGGCTCAGAAGTAGTCTCCGCACATCAGGTGGCAGTCCCAAGAGGGTCTCTGTGACCCAACCCGTCACAGAGATAATGATGTAAAGCAGGGGATTTGTCCCATTGTAAAGTGCTCTGAGATCTACTGATTGAAAAACACTATAAGAGGATTATTATTATTAATTAATAGGTATTAATAATAATAAGTTAAGCGGCTAAATAAGGGCCAGCTTTTCAAAAGAGCTCAGTCAGCACGCAATGTGCATGCAATATGCATCTGACGTGCTGAGCTATTTTGAGTCTAGCCACTTAGTTTAGGTGCCTCAGTGGGTGCTGAACTCTGTTGAAATTCTAGCCTGTATAGACTCACCTGTAAACTGCAGCTGTTAGTCTATACACTGTTCTACTGTGCCAATTTGAATCGGGCTAGGGAAGTAAAAGCTGTTTAATCTGCTGGCTGATTGCAGTCCATATGCAACGAGTTGGCATGAGCAGGTTGCTGCACTGTAAAACACAAAACACCTCTGCCATTAGAAAGACAAGGTGGGGGAGGGACAGCGACAACACTGCATACCACTGCAATTGGGAGCCTGACCAGAAATGCCCAGGACTGAATGGGACTCAGAGACCAAACTCTCCTCAGATCATGGGAGAGTTGTGTTGGTATGAGGAATGTTTGCATTGCTGCTACTAGTCTGAGCACCTTTCACCAGCCCAACATCCACACCTCAAGCAAAGCCCCCACTAGCCAACTTGATGGCAACTGGCATGTGTGAGCATCATGCCAGGTCTCTGTTGTCCAGATATAGGAGTGGATCACCTGGGTTTGGGATCCTGCAAACCCCAGTCCAGGTTCAACCCAGTAGGTGGCTTTCCAGATGGCAGGCCAGTCAAAGCATGGGCTGTGCCTTCCATTGTGCCCAGCACATTCAATGCTAGTGGAACATACAGAACAGCCATCAATAAAGTTGTCCAGGAAGCAAAGGGAGCCGTGCCTACTTGGAGACCTGCTGGAACCCAAGGCAATCCCAGCTCAGCCGGAAGGCGCTTTTAGCACATGTTACAGTAGCCATCTTGACTAGCACGAACACCCAGCTCTTATCTAGCATTTTCATCAGTAGATCTCCATGCTCTTTACAAAGGAGATCGCTGTCATTATCCCCTTTTACAGATGGGGAAACTGAGGCACTGGGCAGAGAAGTGAGTCACCCAACAGGGCAGGGGCTGAGCTAGAACTAGAACCCAGCTCTTCTGAATCCCCCCGCCCCTGTGCTCTAGCCACTAGGCCATGCTTGAAGTGGGAGCTATTGGTCGATTGGAAGTCCTATCTGGGTGAACCCCCCTGCTGTATCATTCCAGCCCCAGTGACACAGGTGGGTTTCATGCTGCATAGTGGGGACAGGTAGGAAGGAGGCATGAATGGTTGGGTCCCAAACTGACACCTTACTTGGCATTTATCCAGCCTTGACTCCAGTGCTCCTCCATAGGCTTCAATGAGAATTAATAACCTCAGTGAGCATTTGCCCAGCTACACACTAAGCACCAGTTTTTCAAGGTCTCTGCTCCTCAGAGTCAGGGCCAGGTTTTCAAAAGTGCTCAGCTCCCAGTGGCTTCCACTGAGACACACAGGGCCAGATTCCCACAAGAGCTTAGCTGCTGAACGTCAATAATAACCTCCATCCTGCCACCCCTGACTTCACTGGCAGTTGAGGGTGCTCCACATGTTGCAGAACTGGGCTGAGATGTAAGACTTCAGGAATTGGTCTGGCACTGGATCTGAGCCCGTAGCAGGGTGGACACCCGCTCCTGCCCCGAGGTGTTTAAAACAGCCCTGGAGGAGGGCTGTGGAAGGGCAAGGTGCCTGGGCTGATTGGGGGAAGTGGCTGCAGCTGGGGCCACGCCCCAAACCAAGCAACTGGGCCTTATAAGAAGGCCAGGGAGACCAGAGGGAGCAGTCTCTCTCTGACTGGAGAGGGAGACAGGTCTGGCTGCTTGGGAACTCACCCAGGGGACCTAGAGTGAGGCAGGACTGGGGAAAGGCCTTAGGAGCTGGGAAGCCCTAGGCTAGCAACTCCCCAGGCTGCAGGGCCTAGTTCTAGGCCCACCTAGGTATTGGACTTGCAGAGGGGCAGCCTGAGGGTGGGTAAAGGCAGCTAGTCCAAACCTAACCTTGCCTATGATGAGTGACTGATACTGCAGTCTGCCCCAGGGCGTGGGGCTAGACAATGACTGGCAGTAGCCTTATACTGAGGTGAGGTGGGTGAGGGTTCCCTGGGGAGGGGAGACCCTAAGACTGAGGGGTTACTGCCAGGAGGCAGCACCCCAGGTAAAAGGGCACTGGGGTCCTGGGAGGGACATGGGGCCACAGGTAAGGTGGATCACCAGCCTGCAGGGGGTGCTCTGGACACTGGAAGAGCTAATTCCTGGAGTAACCAGCAGGAGGCGCTGCAGGGGTGAGTCCGCTCTTCTATAGAGCCCTAAAGACCTGCTTCTAGGTCTGTCTCTGTCATATACCAAGCAGAAAGCCACAATGCTGGTGCACCATCAGCAGCCCCTTCTGTGTCTGATTAATCTCTGGATATGTCTACACTCCAAGGGAAGGTGTTTAACTGTAGCACAGGGGGACAAGGGGAGCTAGTATGGGTAATGACAGTAGTGTAGATGTCATGGCACAGTCTAGCAACCTGAATATGTACCCAGATCCCCGATAGGCTGGTACTTGAGTTGTTAGCCTGTTCTAAAGTTCATGCCACCAAATCTGCACTACCATTAGGCGTGGAAGGATTCGATTTTTCTTGGTCAACAATGTCGTTAAACATCAATTTTGTTGTACGCACACAAACCAACAAAAATATATTTTCATGATAACAACTGAAATGTAGAGAGAGGCAAAGTAAAAACGCAGCTTGAGAACTGAGTAGAGTTTGATTTAAGGCTATTTTCTTGGTACATTTTGAAAGCGATGCTGATAATTTGTGTTTTAATGGTTTATACAACTGAAACAGTTTGAATCTCAACATCTACTGTCATTCAATAATTATTGTATGACACTGTCTGATTCCCCAGCAGCATTTCCCATAACTGCAAAAACTTAAATGGATAAAAATAGGAGTAAAAAGCTTCAGTTTAATCATCTATTAGAATTATACAAATATCAAAATCTAATTCTACTAACCAGGGCCGGCTTTAAGCCGAATCGGGCCCCGCGCCTTAGGCACCTTTTTAAAAAAAAATATATATATATACTTTTTTTACTCACCCAGCTCCAGGTCTTCGGCGGCACTTCACCGGCGGGGGGGGGTCCGCTCCAGGTCTTCGGCGGTATTTCGGTGGCGGGGGGGTCGTTCAGTGCCGCAGAAGACGCGGAGCAGACCCCCCACCGCCTAAGTGCAGCCGAAGACCCAGACCGCTGCCGGGTATTCGAATCGGGCCCCGCAGGTCCTAAAGCCGGCCCTGCTGCTAACCCCAACTATTGTGGTTACCTGCACTAGCTAGATTAACACTAGCGCTGGTCTGCCTCGCCCTGCTACCAACACACCTTCACTTGCAGCGTGGAGAGACCCTCAGACAGCACCCAGGAAGACCCCAAGCAGCACAGAAAACCAGAGAGACCTGCACAGTCCATCTGTGCCCAGCAGCTGCAATACACCCAAGTCACAGCTCATTTCTATCACAAGGGTTGCTATGGATCCAAATGCCCGCAAACATGAGGGAAATTCTGATCCAGTTCAGCAACTGTACTTTGCCACTTGGTCCTGGTCCACGTAGGAGCCTATTTATCTCAGGTACTTCTATGGCCCCCCGTTTCTGTGTATCTGAGAACCTCACAAGCTTTACAATATTTATCCTCCGCCCCGGCACTCTGTGAAGCGGGGCAGTGATATTATCACCCTTGTACAACACTATTTAGATGCATTTTTCAGGCACCTAAATACCTTTATACGTCTGGCCCTTGCGCCTGATTGGCGGTGCACAGAAAGAGTATTATGGGATGGAGCCGAGGGAATTGTGGGAACTTGATCCCATGCACCCACGATTCTCTGGGCGAAGTAGTGGCATCCCACAATGCGTTTCCAAACTGGCCCGGAAGGCAGCATGCTGGACAGATGCCAACCCACAGTGCTGCACTTCTGCTGCTGACCCAATCCCTCGCAGTCAGGAAGTATGGCACCAGCAAAGGCATCCAACTGTGCACTGGCTCTAGCAACACGTATGCGAGGGACACCACGACTTGGAAACCTTGCTGCTGTAGATATCACATAGGAAGGGAAGGCTGGTCCCACGATTGGGGCACTAGCCTACAACTTGGGAGAGCGAGGTGCTGTTCCCTGCTCTGACTCAAACTCTGTGTGTGATCTTGGGGCTTCAGCCAAGAAGCTAAATGACTTGCCAAGTCCCGGCAGGTGCCTCCCGTGGGGCAGAAGCCCTGAACCCCAGCAGGTGCACCCCAGCTCTTGAACTTCTGAAGATTGTTGTATGCTGCTCGAAGGGTCAGCAAGTTTGGCCACCCCAGCTCTAGGGGATTCTTTAGCCAGGCTGTTGGACACAGAGGGATCCGGTGGTTCTTTAGCCCCTAGGGCTTGGGCATCTTCCCATGGTCATACGGGAGGTCAACACCTGAGCAAGGAATTGAGCCCAAGTGCCAGACTAGACCCCTACCCACTAGACCAACCAATCTCTGGAGTCACAGCCACCCCGAATTCCAAACCAAGTCTGAACATTGCAAAGCGCATCCCGCTCTGCTTCCAGAGTTTTTGTTTCATTTCGCTTCACTTTCTATTTTCGTCTCCAACCAGGTCAGGACAAGCCACCAAATAAATCCAGATTACAGTGTCCACCCTGCAATTTTCCCTGAGTGGCATGGGGAGCGTTCTCTGCTGACTGCTGGCATTTTCTACATCTTTCGGGGAACCTCCTGGCCATTACTGGTCTAAGATCCCCCATTGCACTTAATTTCACAGTTACTAATTTCCCTTCATTTTAATGAGTCACATGACGCAATCCCGTTTTGGTTATTCTGAATCATGTTGTTTCATGTACTAATTAAGCAATAAGACACAACAGGGCATGGATTTATTGCCCAGTATTTCACGCTTAGGTGTGTTTTCACACTACTTGGGCGTGAGTGATTACACAATAATTCAAACGCCACTGGCTCAGGGTAGCAACTATAAGACCTTTTTTTAAACTCTTGGAGTTTTACAATTTTAGTTTTAAAAAAATTCAAGGAAGATCCAAACTAGAACCGTGGGCCCATCTGGAAGCAGGATCCAACAACTAACTGATTTTTAAATGATAATAATGATACTTATACCTTATACAGCACTTTCCAGCGGTAGATCTCAAAGTGTTTTACAAAGGAGGGCACTAGCATGATCCCCATTTACACATGTGGAAACTGAGGCACAGAGAGGGGAAATGACCTGCGTAAAGTCAGCCATGGCAGATTTGGAAATAGAACAGAGGTCTACTGAGTTCCAGTCCAGTGCACCATCAACGAGGCTGCACTCTGTGAAGGTCTTAGCAAAATGATTGGCCCCCAATTCACATTTACACTAAGGCCTTGTCCATACTAAAAAGTTGTATTGTTTTAACTAAACCGGTATACTTAAAGCAATACAACCCCTGTAGTGTGGACACGGACAGTTATATCGGTATAACAATCCCCATATAAAAGGCTGAATAAGCTATACTTACTGTAGTATCTGAGCACATCACAGTCTTTACCATATTTGCCCTCACAACCCCCCTGTGAGGTACGGCAGTGCTATTATCCCCATTGTACAGATGGCGAACTGAGGCAGACAGGCCAGGCCAGCTCCGCAATGGTATTTAGGTGCCTAACTCCCACTGAAATACCTTTGAGGATCTGGCCCTAAGTGACTTGCCTCTGGTCAAACAGGGTGGCTGTGGCAGGGAAATGAATGATGATTTCCTAAGTCCTAGGCTACTGCTCTAACACTGCGCCCTCCACCTTGACACGTGTCAAACTGTATCCACACGAGGGGTTGTACCGATGTAGCTGTATCAGTTACAAAAAATCACCCCCCTAACTGACATAGTCTGGACAGTACAAAAATTTGTATGTAGAGCAGCCCTAATGCCCCTGTGCATCAGGGACCTGTGCACTGTCATTCCAGCCCACGTGACAGTCCTTTACCAGCGTGGGTTAAAGGGGCTACAGGGGAAACTGGCGACAAACCATTGCCTCTACCTGCAGAGACAAAACCTGACCAGTGGTTTCCCTGGTCTCATTTTTTTAATCTATATCATTGTAGAGATAAATCTATAATAAAATAATAATAATTATCAAATGATCTTTTTATAGCACCTTTCACCCTAACGAATCCCAAAGTAGTACAGTAGCTACCTATGCACTATCATATCACATGCAACTGAAATGCAGCTGCCTCTGGGTTGGAACGTAGTAGCTGTTTCTGTCTAGCTATCTCCATACATCCCCATCTTTCGACCGATAACTCTTCTGCCAGGAGTTGTCAGCCTGGCTCAATTATCTAGGGATTCCTTCTAAAAACTTAAATGACATTGGCTCAGCCCCTACACCTAAACCCAGAAACCAGGGAAACTATATATGCCTCTCTGGTAGGGTGACCAGATAGCGACTGTGAAAAAACAGGACAGGGGGTGGGGGGTAATAGGCGCCTATATAAGAAAAAGTCCCCAAAAACGGGACTGTCCCTATAAAAACGGGACATCTGGTCACCCTACCTCTGGGGAGCCCTTGACAGGGCATACTCATAAGCAGTGGGTTTAAAACAAAGGGAACTTTACTGGAGGGGGAAACAGGGTACAATAGAAAAAACTTGAGAAAGCCAACAATTAATAAATTAAAAATATTAGGTGAATCTCCCATAAAGGGAATCTATGTAATACACCTCTACCCCGATATAACACGACCTGATATAACACGAATTCGGGTACAATGCAGTAACGCAGCGCTCCGGGGGGACAGGGCTGCACGCTCCGGCGGATCAAAGCAAGTTCGATATAACGCGGTTTCACCTATAATGCGGTAAGATTTTTTGGCTCCTGAGGACAGCGTTATATCGGGGTAGAGGTGTAGCTTCAACCTCAGTCGTCCTGTCACGACTGTGAGCAGCTAATAAATTTTAGCAACTTCCCTTCTTCCCATTCCCACTTGGTTGTCCAGGGTTGGTTCAGTGCAAGGATTTGGCCAAGTCAGTGTTGCCTGGGCCTGACTTCCACCACCTGTCCCAGCTGAAGAAATTTCATCTTGGATTGCTGGGTAGGGAAGCCCACGCCACAGTCCCTAAGGTAGGCTGCTGCTTTCTGCAACTTCAGACCCAGACACCAGCTCAGAAGTATCACGTTCCTCAAAACCATCTCAACTCAGCTCTTGGAAGTTCCACTGTACTCACTCTTCAACAAAGATCAGTGATATGTAGGAGTTTGAACAGAGCCCTTACTACCACAAATGTATTTCCTACAAAGAAATCAAGCCACTTTTTCCCTGCCCAGGTTCCTTTACCTAGCTGTGCCGGTGTGGTGGGTCAGCTGCCCCACACAGGTAGATGGAGGGTTAAAGCAGCCCTCAAGGAGGCTATGCAAAACCCAACCAATGGGAGGAGGGCTTGTAGAGAGCCAATTATCAGAAGGTTTGTTGGAACAGCCAGTCAGGAACAGGGAGGATCATATATTTTATTAGAATTTTTGCCAAAAAAAAAATAGGCAATTTTTTTCTATCATGGACATTTTTTGGAGGAAAAAAAAGACAAATTCCAACCAGTGCTCTATTTCTAATTCTCTAATCAGCTTAGTTTGCAGCACGGGAGATTTAGAACAAACTTTCTAACTCTAGGGCTAGTTAAGCACTGGGAGCAGGTTACCTGGGGGGCAGAGGTGGAATCCCCGTCACTGGAGGTTTTTAAGAACAGGCGAGACAAACACGTGTCAGGGATGGTCTAGTTCACTAGCTCCTGCCTCAGCACAGGGGTCTGGACTCACGGCCGGTGCAAGGAAGTTTCGTGCCCTAGGCGAAACTTCCATCTTGCACCCCCCCAGCCCCACGGCAGCTCCCCGCCCTCCCCCTCCACCCTGAGGCTCCCCCCCCCGGCAGCAGTCCCCCCCCACCCTGAGGCGCCTCCCACCCCCGTGCGGCAGCTCCCCACCCCAGCTCACCTCTGCTCCGCCTCCTCCCCGAGCACGCCGCCCCCGCTCTAAGTCTCCTCCCCTCCCAGGCTTGTGGCGCCAAACAGCTGATTAGCGCCGCAAGCCTGGGAGGCGGGAGAAGTGGAGCGGCGACCGCATGCTCGGGGAGGGGGCATAGGAACACTGTAAAAAAAAATTGGGGGCACCGCTTTTTGGTGCCCCCAAATCTTGGCGTCCTAAGCAACCATCTAGTTTGCCTTAATGGTAGCACCAGCCCTGGCTGGACTAGATGACCTCATGAGGTCCCTTGTAGCTCTACATTTCTATGATTCTGTTTGTTATAGATTCCCCTTTCTATTCATTCCAGCTGGACCCCGGCTCTCCTGTACCCTAAGGACTCAGTTCCCCAACCCCCTGGATCAGTCAGTAAGCCAGATGTCTCAATGCTAGACATGTCCCTGGTTGTGTATTACACTCCGTGCCTGGGTGATCAGACACTCAGATGATCCTGGATTTCACACCCATTTTGAGCCTCCTGTTTTCTCTGCATCAGACGCATGAACATCTCAGTGCCCTACCTCAGAGCTCGCGATGGATAAAGACTCATGAACTGCCAATAGGACAAAATCCCTGCGTCACATGCCGACGAATCCTGGAACACGCTGCCAAGTTGACATGCCTGGGCTCAAATTTTCAGAAGTGACCTCTGATTTTGAGTGCTTTGGTACTAGGTTGCCTGTTTTGAGCTAGCCCCGAATTATGGCTGGATTGTCCCCTTCCAATCCAGTCTGAGGAAGGCTCAGCATGTAACCGCACTCTCCCAGGAGCAGGACAAGATCCAGATTGGGACTGAGAGTCACAATCTGGTTCATGCCCCCCCTTGCTCCAGAGGGGAAGGCATCTGTGCCATCCCTTTTGCCATGGTCCCTGTGTGGGGGCTAGTATATTGGAGGAGTAGACACAAAGTGGGATGTAGCAGTCAGCTCCCACCACACACAGGCTCTGGTGATGCAGAGAGCTCACGGGCATTCAGGGAACTGATCCCTTACAGTACGCCTACACAGTGATGAAAGACCCACAGCTGGAGGGAGGATCACAGAATCATAGAATCATAGACTATCAGGGTTGGAAGGGACCTCAGGAGGTCATCTAGTCCAACCCCCGGCTCAAAGCAGGACCAATCCCCAACTAAATCATCCCAGCCAGGGCTTTGTCAAGCCGGGCCTTAAAAACCTCTAAGGAAGGCGATTCCACCACCTCCCTAGGTAACCCATTCCAGTGCTTCACCACCCTCCTAGTGAAAAAGTTTTTCCTCATATCCAACCTATCTCAGATCCTAGATCTCAGAGCCTAGGCTCCAGTCAAAGCCCAAACGTCTACACTGTAATTTTAGCCCTGCAGTCAGCTGACCTGGGCTCTGAGACTCTGTGCTGTGAGCTTTTTATTGCAGTGTAGACACACCCTTAGAGACCACTGTTAAATTTTATTAACCCCAGAAAGATCTCCGAGGACCAAGAGCACTAACCCCTTGGATGCTAACTCCCAGAAACTGTCCAGCACAGCTCTGTCTGCTGACAAATCCAGGCTCATGAAACAAACACAGGTGTAGTCTAGAACATTTGTTGCAACAGTGTCATCGGCTTCTCCCCCTGCCCCCTCTTACTCATACACACCCCTTGAATCTCTCCTTGGACTTCCCATCAGCTACTACATACAAAGTCCTCATCCTCACCCACAGGGCCTTGCCTAATCCTGCCTCCGGAGGGAGAAAGAGTTGGGGCGGAGAGGCAAAGAATAGCACAGAGATGATGTGGAAATGGGACCACAGTGTCTGCTCTGACAGCTGGCCACAGCAATAACCCTCACTGTTGCATTAGGTGATATAACAAACACACCAGACACATAAATAGAAGAG
This sequence comes from Chrysemys picta bellii, assembly GCF_011386835.1. Lineage (NCBI taxonomy): Eukaryota > Metazoa > Chordata > Testudines > Emydidae > Chrysemys > Chrysemys picta. Next base: position 17,676,222 of record NC_088812.1, on the reverse strand, counting down.
AGAGAGAATCCCACACCCAGGGCATATTCTGACAGGCCCAGAAAACGTGTTCAGTTTCTCCTCCTAGAAGCTGCATCTTGAGTCCACACACAGACCCATTTCCTGGATCTTCCTCGGTCCATGTTCCAGCTGAGTGAGGTTTTTCAGACAACTTGTTTATTTTCTCTGAACACTGCTGTGTCATCTAACCCAAAACGATTCAGGGATTTGACACAAATTTGCTGAATAGTTTCAGACACCCATCTCACCCCAAAATAATAATTTGGGGCCAAGGAAGCCTTCCTGTGTATTATTAGCCCAGGGGTGAGTGCACTTGTCTAGGAGGTAGGAGCCCCACGTTCAGTTCCTCCTCTGCCTCCTGTGAAGAAGGGATTTGAGTCTCCCGTGTTAGAGGAGTGTGCCCTAGCCACAGACCAGATGATAGTCTAATGCGGGAATCTCTCCTGTTGAAGTTGTCGCACTTTGTATAAATAATCGGTAGAGCAGGGGGACTGGCACTTGGGGCTCTCACACAGTAGGTGGGTGCCCAAACCACTACGCTACAGAGTCATTCTCATGCACCTGACTCCGATTCATTATCCTGCATCGTGGCCACTCTGAGTCATCTGTTTTGGGTTAAGGCATTTGACCTGAAATGCACCGACAATTTTTTCAACGCACCGACATTTTTTTTTACATTTTTGAATTTGCATGGAACTAAATTTTTTTCCTCCCTTGATATTTCGGAACTTCCAGAGAACCAAAAGAATCAATTGTTCACCGAACTCAATTCCAGTTGGATTAACCCTGATGCCAGGCCAGGTGCCTCCCCAGGGTGCTGCCTCCCATCAAGTGATTTGGGGGGGCATGATTTGAGAGCCCCCCATCACCTCCAGCATGAAGAAGGGGCAACGCACAGCTGCAGTGCCTTAGAACTCAGCAGGAACCCCTTTGAGATTCTGAGAGTCTCAGAATTTAGGCGTCTCACTCCCATTGTCATCTGCGCCAGCTCTTTTACTGGCACAGTTTACTTCCCCCTCTGCATTGGTGTGAGGCTCTGAACCCCCTTAGGCTTTGGAAAGTCCCAGCCTGCCTGCAGAATTGGTTTGCTGATGGTATCGCCTTAATGAGACGTGTGTGGGATGTGCGAAGGGAGGAGTAATACATTTGCATTTAATTAAGAAACAATCTAATCAGCAAAAGATGATTGACTTTTGCAAATTGCTGAAGAATCAGGGAAGTTTCCCCGGGAGGGCCGTGGACTCCAAGGGTTTGTCCCAGTTCCATGTAGCTCTGGGAACTCTTCTCTTTCCTCCCCAGCATGAGGGGCCCCGTCATTCAGTCCTTCTCCTCTTTAATGTCATTGTGGGAGTCTCTCTGTAGACAAGTGTGCCTGGCCCGGTTCCCAAGCATTCTACATGGGGTGGATCAAATGGAAACTGACATGAAATACACCAGTCATAACAACCATCCATCCTGTCTGCCCCATGCACAGGAGCCACGCCCCACTTCCTTCATGTTTCCTCTCTTGGGTCAACTGGTACCAACAGAGATTATTCAGGCTTGTCCCAGTTGGACAAGATGCCTCGGTAGCCAGTGGTTGACATGGTGTCTGGGAATGTGCCTGCTCACACTTGGGCTGGGAACTGAGCCTGTGGGAGACGGAGCATTTTCAATATGGGGTTAAATTTGCCAGAAGGCATGGAGATCTAGTGTTCTCCAACAAGCTGTGAGCCAGATACCCAGCTGGTGTAAATCAGTGTTGCTCTAGTGGAGTCAATGGGATAGATCCCCAGTTGGTGTAAACTGGCCATAGCTCGACGGGCATTAATGGAGATTCCTATCCTATCCTATCCTATCTCCTACAACTGGAAGGGACCTTGAAAGGTCATCGAGTCCAGCCCCCTGCCTTCACTAGCAGGACCAAGTACTGATTTTGCCCCAGATCCCTAAGTGGCCCCCTCAAGGATTGAACTCACAACCCTGGGTTTAGCAGGCCAATGCTCAAACCACTGAGCTATTCCTCCCCCCCCCCCCTTTTTTTTTTTTTTTTGCACAGCAGGGACAAGGGTGGGTGAGCCCGGGGGCCGCGCGCACCACACGCCCAGCCCCGCGCGCTCCCGAGCTGGGCTCCCACACCCTCCTCTCAGCTCGCGCTCCCGAGCCCCCTTCCCCCCCCCCGCCCCATCCCTGGCTCATTTATGGCAGCCGCAAAAGGGACGTAAAAGCGCCGCCCGTGGTTGTGCGGAGAGATCCTAAGCAGATGTAATGGGCAGATCCTAAGCAGATGTAAATTGGTACTGCTCTATTGGAGGAGGCATTGGGGCCAAATCCCCAGCTGGAGTAAATCAGCCATTGTTACATTGGAGTCAATGGGTCCAGATTCTCGGCTGGTTTAAACCAGGTTTCTCCATTGACTTCAGGCAGGTGGCACCAATTTGCACTGGCTGAGGATCTAGCCCTTGAAGTACAAATTTCAAACCCAGGCACTTGAACGGAACATTCTGCTCCTTCATTTGGTGGCTCGGATGGGTCCACTTCTATAAGGCCAAGTGGTGATTTGCAGGATACGAGACACCCAGGGGCAAATTTGGGACAGTCCCTGAATCACCAGGACACTTGGAAGCCCCAGCTTGGCAGTGGTGAAGATGAAAAGAGCCGGGGGTCATGGGCTGGTACTTTTGTTACCAATCCAATCACCATGCATGGCTGTACTATTGAGCTGTAACTAGTGTGTGGCCATAAAACTTTTACAGGAGTCCACAGGACAAAATGTACTTACCAGGCCAAATTCTACTCTTGTTAGTCCTAGTGCAAGGGTGGTCTGGGGGTTAGCCATTGAAGTCGGACTTAAGAGATGTTGGCTCAAGACCTGAGTCTGTTACAGGCTACCTCAGTGAGACTGACCAAGTAATTTTACCTCTACTCTCCTGTGATGGAGGGTAATATTTCCCTGACTCACAGGGGCGGTGTCTCCCATCTCCATGGGCTTATACTGGAATAACACAGGAGAGAATCAGGCCCTGTGTGTAAGTGCTAAAGTCGTGTGACTTGCACCAATTTGCCCCTGAGGGAATTTCCCATTGCTCCACCCCTTCGTATTCATTTACATCAGTGCAAATCAGAAGGGCAGCATTTTATACCCTGGGGTAAATTCTACATACTGTGCATAGTGGGGTAGCCCAGGAGTGGGGTCCCCAGTACCACTGCGTTATGACTCTTCCCAGCTGCCAGGTAGCTCCTTGGGGGGCAGTGCCAGCGGGCGTAGCTGTGGGCAGCCCCCTGGCTGTGGTTGGCAGACTGGACTGAGAGTCAGGGAGTCACAGCTGGCTCCTTTGCAGACACACACCCCACTGCTCCCAGCAGAGCGTGGGCCAAAGAGACCATTTTCCTAGGAGTCAAAAACATGTGTAACGTATTGCAGGAAAGAGAGAGAGAAAGATCTCCCATCAGGAGAAACAGAAACATTTTTGAAAGGTAAAGAGCTCCTCTTGAAACATACCATCCCTTGAGGCATAAGAGCTGAAAGCTCCTATATCAAAATAAGAAGTACTAGGAGTTATAGATTTCCTAAACAATAAATAATCTTGAGGGAATGACAGGCTAACTGCCTTTTATAAATGTTTTTAAAAAATTACTAGTGTCAGAGCTGCTAGAAATATGGAATTGGACCCTGAGGGAAAGGGTGTTTTTTTTTCCTCCCTTGCAACCCGAACGAGTTTTAATTTCGGCTCTTCTATTTATTTATACGTTTGTTTCTTTATTTATTTTAAAGGTCCCAAGTGAAAGAGCCAGAGCAGAAGCTGTCAGATCACAAGAGCTGATGAAATGGAGCCCCTCAGATCCAGGCAGAACCCCATCTTTCTGGAGGTTCCCAAACAGAAATATAGGCCATTTCCCCTTTCTTCATTATCGGTTCATTTCCTCTCTGCCTCTTGGGAAGATTTTCTCATAGATATTTAAGGCCAGAAAGAAGGGACCATTTGGTCATCTAATCTGAGCTCCTGTATACCACAGGGCTGGAGAATTTCCCCCAGTTCTCCCTGTACTGAGCCCAACAACTTATGTTTGACTGACGTGCCTTCCAGAGAGACATCCAGCGTTGACCTGTAGACATCGAGAGATGGGAGATCCACAACTGCCCTTGGTAGTTTGTTCTAATGGTTAGTGACTCTCACTGTTAAACACTGGTGCCACATATCTAATTTGAATGCATCTGGCTTTAACTTCTTGTTCTGCCACTAGGTTAAAGAGCCCGTTAGTACCTGGGATTTTTCTCCTCATTATACACCGTAATCAAGTCACCTCTGGAGTTTAGCTTTTTTCACTCTAAGGACTGCTGGAGCAGAGTCAATAATTGACCATGAATAATTTAGCCAATTAATTTGAACCTCCTTTTTTCTGCTTGTGGGAATATCCAGGAACAGATTCCGATTGCTTCACGTTTATTTGTTTCATTTATTTTGATCATTTTCTTTTTAATTCCATGGCTTGACTGCAGACATCTAAATGGCAAGCCGCACTGCTTCATTGAGATTGGTCGATGGTTTCCATTCCCTGGTGGCTCTGTAGAGACTCTACTTAGGGCTTGTCTACACTGGAGACACTGCAGCCATGTTGCTGGAGTGTTTCAGTGTAGACACTACCTATCCTGATAGGAGGGGTTCTCCCGTCTGCGTAGGTAATCCACCTCCCAAGAGGCAGTAGCTAGGTTGACAGAAGAATTCTTCCATCGACTGGCACTGTCTACACTGGGGGTTAGGTTGGGGTAACACATCGCTCAGAGGGGTGGATTGTCATATCCCTGAGCAACGTAACTGGGTCACCCTAACTTTTTAGTGTAGACCAGGCCTTAGACTGGAAGCTCTTTGGGGCAGGGACTGTGCTTTTGTCCTGTGTTTGTGCAGCACCTAACACAATGGAGCCCTTGTCTATAACTTAGATTGGAAGTTCCTTGGGGCAGGGACCGTCTTTTAATTGTGTTGTTTGTGCGGTGCCTCACACCCTGGGGTCTTGGTCCATGCCAAAGGCTCCTAGCTGCTTCAGATAATAAATAACAACAGACATCTCTAATGAGAAAAATAAATGAGGCTGAGGGTTCACTAAGGCCCTGATCTTGCAATGTGGGTGGACCGATAAGCCCATTCGGAAATCAGCACACTGTCAATTGCAAGATCAAGGCCTAAAGTTGTATATTCCAGCCCAAAGTCTTCAATCATTCACTGAGGTAGGTTTCTCTTACCCACCCTGAAATCTCCAGAACACACACAATTGAGCGGACATGCCAGAAGCTCTTGGTGGGGAGGGGGATTTTGTGTGCAATCTCAATGTGATTCCCAAACAAAGTACTCTTTAAGGGATGAATCATGGTGTGAGGGGGGTGGGGGGGGGTGGGCCGGATGGTGACTGTAGATTTTGTTGTAAAAGCACTACAGGGAGGAGAGCAGGGGTCAGAGTCCACAATGGTTGCAGCCACTGTTAAAAAAGGTAGGGGTGCAGCTGCATGGAAAGACACATCAACAGCACCCAGAAAGGGTCAGAGCAGATGCCCCTTCTCATCCGCTCCCCCACCCCTGCTCCATTTGGAGATTAGACCCCCATCCAGCACAGTCTGTGTCTGACCTGCATCATCCGTGTCTGAATTAGACTGTAGACATAGGGGCCGTGTTTTCCTCTCTGCTTCAGTCACTGACGGCACTTCAGAAATAAGACACTTGCAGAGGGATTGTTGAGTTCAGAAGCACATGTCTCCATCCAGAATGATGTGAGACCAAGAGCCCAGCCTCCAGTCTGTGACAGAGGCTGGCAACAGAAGCTTCAGAGGACTGGATTAATTATGGAATAGTCTACCTAGAAAGGAATTTCCTTCCTGACCCCAGCTAATCAATAATCGGGTTATTGCCCTGAAGCATGAGAGTTTATATCTCATACATTTTTATGCCATCTTTTGTAATGGATGCTTTTGCTATTCTTGTTAATGTCTGAGACGCTTTGGCATCCTGCTAAGATCATGGCCTCAAAAGTATCTTGTGGCAATGAGTTCCACTGGTTTATTATGCTCTGTGTAAAAAAAAAAAGGATTTTCCTTTGATCAGTTTTGTTTATGTTTTTAGACTGGGATTTTCAAAGGGTCAATTCAATGAGAACCTGGTATCCAACTCCCTTAGGATCGTCTGAGGTTCCCCAACTTCAGCCTGCTGGAAAGCTGCTTACGCTGTGCATGCAAATGCCTTTCAAGTGGATGCACTGGACAATCTCTAGCTATCTTAGGCAGATATCTGGCCTGCAGTACCTGAGCACAAGTATGATTAAAGGATTAGAAAACATGCCTTGACCATTAATTTAAAGAGCTCAATCTATTTAGCTTAAAGAGAAGGTTAAGGGGTGACTTGATCACAGTCTATAAGTATCAGGGAACAAATATTTATTAATAGGCTCTCCAATCTAGCAGAGAAAGGTCTAACACCATCCAATGGCTGGAAATTGAAGCTGGACAAATTCAGACTGAAAAGAAGGCGTACATTTTGGAGAGTGAGAGTAATTAACAATTGGAGCTATTTAGCAAGGATCGTGGTGGTTTCTCCATCACTGACAATTTTTAAATCAGGAGTGGATGTTTTCTCTAAAAGATCGGCTCCAGGAATTATTTTGGGAAGTTCTCTGGCCTGCGTTATCCAGGAGGTCAGACGAGATGATCACAATGGTCCTTTCTGGCCTCGGACTCTATGAATTCTTAATGCATTTATTCGCACACACTGCTGTGGGGAAGGAAAATGTTATTATCCCCATTGTACAGATGGGAAACTGAGGCACGGACAGGCTAAGCGACTTGCCCTGGGATCTACTGGAAATCTGTGGCGGAGCAGGGTTTTGAACCCACATCCTAGGTTAGTGCCCTAACCACTGAACCATCCTTCCTGTCTTTGCAGTCTTTGTTTCTCTCAGCCTGTCTCACGTTTGGCAGCCAATCCTGTTGCATCTGCCTTGAAGCCAAAGGGTTAAAAAAAAAAGAGTCTGATAAGGGCCATCCACTCCCCAGCCTTTAGCTTTGTCTCATTAGCCCTTGGTTGTGGCCGGACCATCTGTGGCTGTGCCAAGTGCCCCCAGCCTCGCTAGTGGAAATGGGCAAGAAAATCCTCCTGTGACTCATGAAGAACCTTCCCAGGCTGCGGGCAGAGAGCAGGCATGGATGAAAATTTCAAGGGATAAGGAGGGAGGAGTGGCCCCTGAGTCACCGGGACTTGCCTGAGGGAGGTGGTTGCATAAGAAGCCATAAATTACCAAGGTTTGACCTCCTGGAAAGAGTCTCCAGTGACCAAGGTAAAAATTAAAAAATGTCAGTGCCTCATTAAAATCAGCAGAGCCCTCTAATGGGCCATCATTACATCTCTGAGGCCCACATTATTCCATGGATTAGTGCCATTTAGAAAAAGGTGGTAATATTCTTCGCTTCTGCCTTCATTAAAGCAGCACGCCGGGCCTTCGACACTGGGACGCCAGCTCCCACTGAAGGGAGGGGGTCCTTTCAGAGATATCAACTCCATCATGGACAATTATGGCCTAATCTACCCAGAGGGGAAGTTTCTTCCTGACCCCAGGTGGTCAAGGGTCATCTTCAGCCCTGAAGCATGAGGGTTTATGTCACAGATGGCGCACAGCCCCTGCCCCAGTATTATTGTTGTTTGGTTTGCAGTTGCACAAGAGAGATCAGAGCCTGTAATACTGTGTGCACATAGCCAGAGATGTGGCCTGGACAGCTTGCTGTCTGTGTAGCCAAGATGGACAAGAGAAGAGATGTGAGGGACTCGCCCAAGCTCACACAGCAGGACAATGGCAGAGCTGGGAGTAGATTAATCGATTTTTAAAGCCAGTAGGGGGCCATTTATGAGCATCTAATCTGACCTCACGTCTATCTATTTTAGGTACTTATAATAATACCTTAGCTCTTATCATCTCTAATCTCAAAGCACATCAGTACCATTATCCCTGCATAGGAAACTGAGGCACGGGGGGGAAGGGACTTGCCCAAGGTCACCCAACAGGCTGGTGGCAGAGCCAGGTCTCATGAGTTGCAGTCCACTGCTCTATCCACTAGGCAATGCTGCCTCTCTTATCCAGGCCCCATTGCTATAGGATCTGAGCCCCACACAGTCATTAGTGTGTTGCTCCTCCCTGCTTCCTTGTGAGGCATGGCAGTGCACCAGGTTTCAATTGACTCCCTTTCTGGGTGTAACCTGACCCATCCTAGACACAGTTATAGCCACTTCCTGGTAGTTACCCTCAGATCACCCCTTTGAGGCAGGGCAGCGCTGTTATCCCCATTGCGCAGGCAGGGACCTGAGGCCCAGAGAAATGACGTGACCTGCTCAAGGTCATATAGGGAGGCTGCAACACGGCAGAGCCTTGAACTCAGGTCTCCTTAGCCTAGTGAGTCTAACCATTGAGCAACTCTTCCTCTTGCACCATAGCTGCAGCAGGAAGGCACCGGGGTGTCTGGATTGGTCACATCCTCAGAAATCACTGAAAACCGGGGTTCCCGGATATGCATCCCCCTCACACCAGATAGGTGTACAGTTGCAGTCCCGCATCCTGATAGACCCCCTCCGCCACACCCTGTGGCATGGCATGAGCTCATTAGTCCCATCCAAAGGTCAGGTTGACCCACGAATGGATGAAGAGACTGTGCCAGAGGGGGAAGGAGACACAGAGGAGAAGGTTGGACTAGATGACCTCCTCAGGTCCCTTCCAACCCTGATATTCTATGATATTCTATGAAGGTTCTTGCGCCAACAGCAGTGAGTTTGCACAAAGGGGCCCAGAGGAGCCAAATGCACAGGGAGACAGGGACAACCCATGGAGGGTTTCCAAAAAAGAAGAGCAGTTTTTAAACTGATCCTCGGAAGAAATGGGAGAGCAGGGGAGATATCTGAGCTGATAGGCAATATCTTCATCCCCAAGGTGTGTGCTTGATGTAGGAATCACAGGGTGAGGGGCAAGGGCCTGGGTTCTGCAGGTCAGCCTAGATGATCCCAATGGTCCCCTCTGGTCGTGCAGTCTGTGACCATGTGGGCAGCAGTGCACAGCACACATTGGAGTCTGGACAGCTGGGCTTTGCTAAGGCTAAAGTCAAGGCGAGAGAAAGCGAAGGCCTAGATGGGGAAGGGACAGGAGGTACTGGCCTGCTCTGCTGAGGAGCCCAGAAGCAGAGAGTGTGGGAGAAGGAGAGAAAAAGGAGGAAGCCAGTGGGGTGAAGTTCAGGAGCGGTAGAGATGAGGAACTTCCTCAGCTGTGGGAAACTAAGGATGTGTCTACACAGCAACTGGAAGGTGCGAACACAGCCTGTGTAGACACACCCAAGCTAGCTTTGATCTACCTCAGGTGCCAATAGCAATGGTGCCAGGGCAGCACAGGCCCAGGGTGGTGGTTAGCCTGTGCCACCACCCGTCCTGCTGCAGCTTCACTGCTGCTGGTATCCATGCTAGCTAGATCAGAGCTAGCTAGAGCAGAGCTGGGGTGTGTCACAGCTTTCAAGGCCAGCAAGGACCACTGTGATCATCTGCTCTGACCTCCTGTCTGACACATGCCAGAGACCTGCCCCACAATCATTCCTAGGGCAGATCTTATAGAAAAACATCCAGTCCTGATTGTAAAATGGTCAGTGAGGGAGAATCCACCACAACCCTCGATAAATTGTTCCAATGGCTAATTACCCTCCCCTGGTAAATATGTGCACCTTGTCCCCAGTCTAAATTTGTCTCGCTTCACATTCAGACGGGAAATAAGGTGTAAATGTGCTGCCGTCTTCGTGCGTCTACATGTGCTGCTGTCGCACCTCTGATTGCAGTGTAGACATCTCCTAAGACAGCCACCAGTTGGCTGGGTCAGGAGAGAGGGGTCACGGGATGGATTCCCCCTTCGTAGATGCATTCAGCTGGCTGCCACCATCGTGGTTTAGGTTGAAGTGAGGTAAAGGGCCGTATTCTGCTCTCAGTCCCACTTCCTGTAAATCTGAAATTTACACCGGTGTGAACGGGAGCGGAGTTTGGCCCAAGGGGAAGAAGCTGGCTAGAAGACCTGCTGGGACTCCCTGGAGGGGAGGACCCATTGCTCTCCAGAGGGGACGGGTGACATTGGAGAGGAGAGGAGATGTCACCTGATGGAGGGAGGGGCCTGATTCCCATCCCACTTACACCAGTGTGGATCAGGAGTGTCTCACTGGAGTGATTGGGCCTGACCCTTTCCCGCCCTGAACTTTATCTTAGCAGGGGGTTCTGAGGCAAGTCGACACTGAAAACATACACCACCATAGCTATGCCAGCCAGTAGCGTGAACAAAACACGTACCCGGCGACATAGCTACACTATTCAGCTGTGTCCATAGGCACCGACTCCGTGGGTGCTCCGGGGCTGGAGCACCCACAGGGAAAAATTAGTGGGAGCTCTGCACCCATCAGCAGTCAAGCTCCCCTCTCCCTCGCCCCACCTCCTCCTCCCCCCTGTGTCCCCGCTCCTCCACCTACCTCCCAACGTTTCCCGCCCGGCCGCCGCCAAACAGCTGTTTGCATGCTCTGGGTGGGGTGAGGGGGAATGGGAACATGGCGCACTCAGGGGAGGAGGCGGGGCAGGGACTTTGGGGAAGGGGTGGGAAGAGGCGAGGCAAGGGCAGGGCCTCATGGAAGGGGTGGAGTGGAGGTGGGGCCAAGGCCAAAGCGGGGGCTGAGCACCCACGGGAAAGAGGAAGTCGGCACCTATGCCTGTGTCGACAGAGGTGGGCTTTTGTCAGCCTAGCCAACTTCATTCAGGGAGGTGCTGTTGTTACACCGCAGACCCCAGTCGTCAGCAGATGGGATCGAACCAGGGACCCCAGGAGCTTAGTGCATGAGCCTCTACCCCATGAGCTAAAAGCTGACTGGCTGTTAAGCAGACTCAGTTTATCTCGCGCTTTAAGTGGTCTCAGTGCCACTAGATGGGCCAGAACACCACACCCAGGAGGTGTGTGGGTTACACTGCTCCTCTGCCGGCAGAAAAACTCCTTTCAGTGCACACTGTGTCTACACTGGGGCTGTGCCAGCAGGGCCCTTGCAGAGTAGACACAGCCTGATTTGGGTGGGAAATGGGCAAATCTGAGGAGACGTGAGCGGAAGCAAGATCCTCGTCTGGCTGGATAGGAGCTTCCTGTGGCGCTACCCGGTCTGCACCGCAGTTAACTCAGGCGTGGTCCCAGGCATACACAGAGACCCTTCACTCCAGTGCAGTGGTGCTTTTATCTGGAGCTGCCAGGAGGGGATCTGGGCAACAACTCAAGTGAACGTAACTCCTCGGGTATTAATACGATTGCTCTGTAATTCCGACGCAGGCTAGCAGATCTCGAGAGTCACTAGTCCTCCAGTGCCTTCCCACAGTTCCCTTGAGCTGTATTTTCTTGCCACCTATCTATTCCCTGCTTCCTGTCAAGAATCCGCCTCCCACTTTATATAGGCCGGTTTGGAACCCCATGTTCACCTGTGGGCGGCTTCCACATCCAACACCTGCCCTTCTCCAGCTCCGGTCCAGAGCTCCATCTGATTGGAATGGCCACCATGCACCAGTGAGAGCAGAGTCCCTGTTGCTCTCCAGCCTTCTCTGATATGCCTAGCACAGTGTATCTGGACCTTTCGGGGCCGATCCTTGTCACAGGCGGAGGGATCGGTCCAGATGATGTAAGCACCTTTTCTCAGCCCCAGAACCTAGCCTCTTCCCAGGTTTAAAGCAATTGCTCTGGGCTGCATCAAGAGGCTGCATTCCTGCCCCATCTAGGAGCAGGAGGCCCAATTTTGCTCACTGGGGGTTCAGATAATAAGAGGCATTGCTGCTTCAGCTGGGGTGCGTGCATGCAGCTGCAGTCAAGACAGCTGTCCCTTCCCAGCCTGCCTACTCCAGGCCAGGATGTAGGGGTCACTGTTAAAAGTATGCGCCTTATTTCCAGTCTGAATTTGTCGAGCTTCAACTTCCAGCCCTTGGATCTCATTATTAGACCTTTGTCTGCTAGATCGAAGAGCTGGGTACCAAATAGTTGTTCCCCATGTCGGTACTTAAAGGCTGATCAACTCACCCCTTAACCTTCTCTTTGTTAAGCTAAATAGATTGAGCTCCTTGAGGCTATCACTATAAGGCAGGTTTTCCAACCTTTAATCATTCTTGTGGTTCTTCTCTGAGCCCTCTCCCATGTATCAACATCCTGCTTCCACCCCGGCAACGAAACGAGCTCAGGATGGACAGGTGGCAGTCATGAATCTGGCGCATCAGCCACTGAGGCCCCCTGTGGCGGAGGGAGTGAGCAGATGAGCTGGCAGTGATTCAGCCGTCAGTGCTGCCTGGCTTGTGCTGTACCAACGTGCCAAGAAAAAAAGGCATTGTGTGTGTCCTCTGAGCCCGGCAGACAGCCTGGCACCTCGGCGTGACGCTTCTCCCCAGCGGACCCTCGGACTCACGCTTTGGAAACGCCTTGGAATTAACAGGCTCCTTTGTTGCCCATCCTGTCTGTGTCTGTGGCATTTGTCATGCTCATAGAACCCTGGATGCGTAGTTCCCCTGCCATGTTAACCCTTAGAGTGCTAGGGATGAAAGCACCGAATTCGGAGCTGATTCGCCCCCTTGTACCGCCTCTCTGAATTCACCCAGGGGTAAGGCAGCCCAGCATTTCATCAGCTTTCATGGTTTAACTTCATGAGCACCACCCGGCACGGCCAACCCAAGGCCCACCAGCTGTCACAAAAGGACCTGTGACATCTGCTCGGATGGCAGCTGTGTTGTCTAGTGGTTAGAGCAGGGTGGCTGGGTGCCAGAGCTCTGGTGTTCTGCCTCTGGAGCATTATACACCCTTGGGCAATTCAGTACACATGTGTTTCCCCAGCTATAAAAGAAGGATGATGCTCACTCCATGGTGGGGTGGGAGGGAGGGGAATTGTGAGGAATGATAAATTAACAGAGCTGGTTGAAACACCAGTAAGGATGTTTGATTAAAAAAACCTGCAAGATTTTTACACACAAACACCTCAATCTTGGGGACTGCATCTAGGTTTGCAGCCCCAGTTGTGCATGCTTCCCCCAGGCACTCCGGATTCCGGTTGTGCAGGTATCCCCCCAGGCACTCTGGATTCCAGCTGTGCCTACATTCCGCCCCCACCCCCATCCCCACATACACACTCGTGCACTCCAGTTTCCAGCTGTGTAGGGATCCCAGCAGCTGCTTGGGATTCCAGCTGTGCAGGCATCCTTCCCCCTGGCCATGCCCCGTGCATTACCATGGCCCCTGGGCAAATCCCTCCAATTTCGACATTTCCACCTTCCTAATCTCTATGTTTACCAGAGATCTGGGGGCCTTTGCTTTGGTCCCTCTCCCAGGGGCCGGCCCACTGCTGGGCACTTACACCACTGAGAGCTTCCAGACAAAGACACATGGCGCTCTCCACCAGACGAATAAATCACAGCTCTTTACACTTACATGCATTTGCTCAGTATATCTTGCAGTGATCAAGACCCCTCCATCTGACTCCAGCGCCCAGAGTTTCAGAGAGAAGCAAGGATGCTCCATAAAGGAGCATAACTTAAGCACTATTGCCCTCTACCCTCCTTCTGGAAAATAACACCCAAGCAGCCTCCGCATCATCTTACACATCCGTGGTGAATTTGTGCTCAGGGTCTGCTGGATTTTTTCCCCCAGATGCCTGGGTACCAAAAGGATAAACAGCCTCAGAGCAGGACTGCTGTTCCTCGTGGTCCCAGATGTGTTTTCCTTTGCATCTGGACTGGATTGCAGCTTACAGCACCAGCCACAGATCTCCAGTGCTGACAATATCGCTGCTGGTTTTCCCATGCAAAAATATTTCATCCTTAGGGTCATTTCCTCTTCCCAGCCTCCCCAGACTCTGAGGTCAAAAAAAGTCCCTCAAATCACAGTAAAAAAATTAAAAAATCTCTGCCGAGAAAGCAGGGCCTGAAAGAGGCTGCAGCGAGGCTGGCTGACCCAACACTGGCAGCTTGATTTTATTTATTTTGAAAGGTTTTTGCAAAACCCAATAAGCTACACTGCGCTCTTCCCCAGGGCCAGCTGCGGCCAGCTGAGTTTATAGCCGGCACTGCACGTCCATCAAAAGCAAAGGGGCTGCTTGTAGATTAAAGCATCGTTATTATTGATGGCTTGCTTCGTGGTGCAATACAAGCACATAACAAAAAGGTGGTACTGGCCCCGAAGAACTTAGAGTCTAAATATCAATGTCCTGCCAGCTTCTGGGGTAAATCGGTGTAGCACCATTGACTTGGAGGGAACTATGTTGATTTACACCTGCTGGGGATCCCAACCCTCGCTCTTTCAGGGTCTGAGCTGGTGGAGATCAGCAGTGCTCTATTGACTTCCATTGACCAGTTTTACTACCAGCGATCAACAAATCATGTGTCTGTCCCGCCCCCCTCTGAAATCATGAGGTTTTGTAAAAGCAATAAATTCTATTCTCTTTTAAAAAGCAACAGAGGGTCCTGTGGCACCTTTAAGACTAACAGAAGTATTGGAGCATAAGCTTTCATGGGTGAATGTCCACTTCATCAGACGACTTGCGTCTGATGAAGTGGGCATTCACCCACGAAAGCTTATGCTCCCAGTACTTCTGTTAGTCTTAAAGGTGCCACAGGACCCTCTGTTGCTTTTTACAGATTCAAACTAACACGGCTACCCCTCTGATACTATTCCCTTTTAATTGGCCTTCTGGTTTCTGAACCTCTGCGGGTCACGATTCCAAGCTTTTATTTGCCTCCACGGGGGCCAGAAACTTACTTTTTGCAGAATGAAATCTGAGATTCTCACACGCTGCTTGGAGTTCAGAAAAACTGCCCACTTGGGAGACTTGGAAGCACACACAGACTAAGTGACGTGCCCAAGGTCACAGCAGATATCTGTGGCAAGAAGGCAATTGAACCCAGCTTTTCCCCAGGTGCCAGGTGGCAAAATCGGGCCCTTATTCAGACATTGATGAGGCAGGGTGATGTATAAAAATAATGTAAAGGAGGGGGGCCATATCAGACCCCAGAATGAATGTCATTTTTCCCCATCCAAGATTTGTTTTAATTGATGTTTAAACATCTCTGGGAGGAGTGGTAGATACGCTGGAGGGTAGGGATAGGATACAGAAGGACCTAGACAATTAGAGGATTGGAACAAAAGAAATCTGATGAGGTTCAACAAGGACAAGTACCGAGTCCTGCACTTAGGACGGAAGAATCCCAGGCACCGCTACAGACTAGGGACCAAATGGCTTAGCAGCAGTTCTTCAGAAAAGGACCTAGGAGTTACAGTGGACAAGACGCTGGATATGAATCAATAGTGTGCCCTTGTTGCCAAGAAGGCTAACAGCATTTTGGGCTGTATAAGTAGGGGCATTGCCAGCAGATCAAAGGACGTGATCGTTCCCCTCTATTCTACATAGGTAAGGCCTCATCTGGAGTACTGTGTCCAGTTTGGGGCCCTACAAGGATGTGGATGTGGAATGTGGAAAAATTGGAAAGAGTCCAGCGGAGGGCAACAAAAATGATTAGGGGGCTGGAGCACATGAATTATGAGAAGAGGCTGAGGGAACTGGGATTGTTTAGTCTGCAGAAGAGAAGAATGAGGGGGGATTTGATAGCTGCTTTCAACTACCTGAAAGGGGGTTCCAAAGAGGATGGATCTAGACTGTTCTGAGTGATAGCAGATGACAGAACAAGGAGTAATGGTCTCAAGTTGCAGTGGGGGAGGTTTAGGTTGGATATTAGGAAAAACTTTTTCACTAGGAGGGTGGTGAAGCACTGGAATGGGTTTCCTAGAGAGGTGGTGGAATCTCCTTCCTTAGAAGTTTTTAAGGCCCGGCTTGACAAAGCCCTGGCTGGGATGATTTAGTTGGGAATTGGTCCTGCTTTGAGCAGGGGGTGGGACTAGATGACCTCCTGAGGTCCCTTCCAACCCTGATCTTCTAAGATTCTATGACTCTATCCATTCTGGCTGCTTTGTGCTGCTCCAGCAACGCTATTTAACCAGCACCAGTGACTCCAGCCTTCCGATTTTAACCTGACGGTGTCTCTTGAAATATTTCTATAGACCCACCTCCTAGCCCCAGGCGATGAGGTGAGGTGGGGAGCTCCTTGGTGGAAGCATATTCCACACGCAGGCCTACGCCGTTGCTCAGCTTCTGTCACGCCAGCCCCAAGTTGTAAATATGTATCAGTAAGGTAAGGTTCGTAACTTCATAGTTGTTTAAAGCCAGAAGGGACCATTGTGATCACCTAGTCTGAACTCCTGCGTCACGCAGATCGGAAAAAGTCTTAACAAAAGGCTACATTTCCCTATGGCCTGAGAATAGGACCCCGGGGTGTGACTCCTAGCCCCACCCCCGTGCTCTAACCACTAGACCACACCACTGGGGGAACTAGGGTGCAGCAGAGAGCTTTAAAAGAGCATTGAGGTGAGACACAAAGCAAATATTGGAGAGAGGGGACAGCCTCTGTGTGAAGGTGAACGCTTGGGAGGCTTGGGAATGCAATTACCACCCCAAGCCTATGCATGAGGGGGACTGAGCCCCTCTCCAAGCAGCAGGGTTCATACATATTCCCCAGCTAAATTGCCCAGACTGCAACCGTGCACATGAATTCTGTGCGCCGGCTGTGCGCATGCATTGCTGTGATGGCTGCGCTTCCGCCCTGCGGGTGCAAGGCTAGGCATCCTGCAGCCCAGCTGTGCTCATGCCCTTCCAGGAATGCTGCTCTCCAGCCACGCATGCGGGTGTACTGCCAGGAACGCTGTGCTCCAGCTGCAGGCAAACATTGTCCTCCTAAGCATTCTGCAACCCAGCTGTGCCCAGGCTCTGCTAAGCATTCTGCCATCCCAGGTGTGTATGTACGCTGCCACATGCACAGCACACCGTACCCACCAGCACGCCTTTACTGTGTCCATCTCTATGCGGAGATTGGTGCCTAGGTCTATTGTCCCAGGAGCCACCACCAGGGGCTCTGGGAACAAAAGGCTGAAGAAGGAATCAGAGTGATCCACTGCAGTGTATTTCTGGGATTTCAAGCCATGCAGAATTCAGCACAGCCTGGGGATAAGCAACGGAGGCATCACAGGAACCTCCCTTATTGACTAAACGCTCTATGAGTTAGGATTTTTTGGATCAATTCTCCGTGGCACAGAGCTGACATTACAGACGGTAACAGTAACTACTGAAGTCCATGGCCCTGGGGCCCAGGAAATAAAGATGGGGGAGGTGCCCAAGAGAGCCGGCTGGAATCTGGAATTCTCATTCCTCAGGAAATTACAAAATCCCCCTCCAAAAAGAAAATCATTCCAAAACTAAACTAAAAATGAAATTTCCCACGGAACAGGAATTCCAATCGACTTTTTCTAAATGTCTCTGAGGGACCCCGAGCTGCCCAGAGACCCCGCAGCCAGGGTGAGCTGAGAGTTGGGGGTCTGTAAACTCTGGCATAATCCGGAGCATAGGAGCCCACTCTGCTAAGGAGCAAGGAGCCTGGGAGATGGGGTTCCTGGGGCGTCCCTGTTCTCAGCTCCCATCAGCCCACCAGGCGAGCTGACAGGACACTTGCCTGGTTCCCATCAGAATTTTGTCAATATCGACATTCTTGTGGAATGCGTCAATTTCGACAAATTGGCCTTTTCCAACAGAAAAGCATCCTGTTGGAAAATTCCCGACCCGTTCTAATCCCCAGTCCCATTCTTGAGTGTCACGCCACCCTCACACACACTGCAACATGGGAGGGTGGAGAGATACAGCATATCCCATTGAGTGCCTTGCTCCGAGTGAGTCCCATTACACTGACCAGGGGAGACATGGCTTCTAGTCCCAGCCCCCAGGTTCCCCTTCCTGCAGGCATGGACGGTGGCCACACACCCACTCTCCTCCTGCTAGGTGGTCAGGGGGTATATGGCCTGGGGAGCGCAGGTGCCTCCCTTCATTTGAGATAAAGGTAAGAAACAGTAGCAGCCTCCACCCAAAGCACATATCACTGCCCAAAATAAAGACAGGAGTGGGTGGCCAAATTTTTTGGTAGAGGTGTGTGTGTGTGTGTGTGTGTGTGTGTGAGAGAGAGAGAGAGAGAGAGAGAGAGGCTGGAAAGAGATCAGAGAGGCTGAGATAGAAGCAGCAGAAAGCCAAGGATACAGCCAAAACAATCACCCGGCAGTGTGTCCCTGAGAAAAAGCCTAGAGAGAGCATTTTGGGCAGAGTGCCAGCTGAAAGAGGCTTGGAACTGTGAGCAAAGAAACCATTTCCTGCCATTTGATTCCTCCTGTGTCCAGGGAAACAGGAGTTTTGCATCAAAGAAACACCTGGCCCTAACATCACTTTCTCCTCCTGATCGAAACAACCTGCTGGACCCTGCATTTTGGCTAAAAGAGGCATTGATAATAATTGGCTGAATGAAGCTGAGCTGAAAGGCTCCACTGGAAGAGAGGTGAATTCACTCCCAAAGCTCCCCAGCTGGGTGTCCAGTTATAGGCACGACATCATCTGCGTCTCATTGGCTGATGACGCCCTGTGAGCTCGACACAGTTCCCCAGCCCACTCCTTGGCTGCTGGCTTTCTGATCAGCCCCAAATGCCATCAGGATGGTGGGACCTAACTTGGACAGTGGTGCCGTACTCAGGACAGTGAAGGGCAATGGAGATTCTGTGCTCTTCCAGCTGCTTCTGGACGGGATCAAAGGGGGGCCTTAGATGGAGGCCCCCCGCTAACCCTTCTATGCTGTGCCATCTCAAGGAAACACCCACCTCCCACCTGTGCAATGTGCCAATGCCTGTCGGGCTGTGGCACATGGAGTGCTGGTGGCAGGAGGGGGCTGTGGTGCCCCTGTGCATGGCGTGGGGAGTTTCTAACATGTCCTGTAATGAAGGAGCCCTGGGGGGCATCCCTCCTCTCCTGTCCAATGTACCCTTTTCTTTATCCGTCCACCCAGCCCCAGTCCCCTGTACCCAACCTGTCTGATTTGCCCTTTCTCTTCCGCTTCATCCCCCTCATCGTGATCGCTTTCCTCCTCACCCATCTCATTCCCCCCCACCCCTTTCTCTCCTTCCCATCCTGTTTCCATCTTCCCCCTCCCTTTCTCAAAGGCCCACATTCCCTCTGTCCCAGACCCATCCTCCCTCCCCGCCTCCCAGCCCTGGGCATGGACTCAAAGCAGGGCAGGAGGCCAATTCCACTGCATCCAACCGGCGAGCCCTGCCCGCTCCCCCCCATCACAATGGAGAACCCCACCTGCAGGTGGGAAAGTTTCCAGCCCTTCAACCTCAAAACGCACGGATCCTCGACTGCCTGGGGGGCTCCTTCCATTCCCAGGAGCTGCACGCCCCCCGTAAATCTCAGCCTGGCTTGGCAGTGGCCCCACCCATGCCGGGAAGATGAGGGGAGTTTACCATGCAGATGTCTTAAAAGCCGCTTTGATGCGGATCTGTTGAAAGAAGGAGAGGGCTAAATCTCCACCCTCCTGAAGCCCATGGGACAGTGATGTGACACTAAATAGACAAGGTGGGAGTCCAGGGGCCTCTCCTGCCCAGGGAGTGGGTAACGCAGGGTCTGGCTCAGAAGACGCAGTCTATGGAATAGTCCCTCCGAGGATCCCCCGATTCAGCCCCTGCCCCTGTGTTCACAAGACCGATGCTGTAAGTCCCCAGTGCCCAGGGAGGATGAGCTCAGCTGAGGATTTCAGCTGGGGATTTCAGCTCAGCTCCTAACAGAGAAGATCCTGGTTTATTTATCCCCCAGAAGGATTGACTGATTTGGGGTGACTTTGCTTTTGGGGTGCCTGGTTTCTCAGGGGTGCTCAGCATCTCCGCGCATCTGTACCTGCAACTGGGAATTTTGGCCTAGTTGAGGGTGGTATTGGTTGCGGGGGGGGGTGGGGGGACGACACGTTGAGTCATGGTGCCCCCTGAGGAAAGCGAGCCCTTATAGGTCCAGGCCCCACTTCCATGATCGTTTACAATAAATAATTCACAGGCACGTTAACACCTAATATCTCATTAAGTGTTAATGTGACCACAGTAGAGAAATCAAAACAGTAAATCTAGCCAGCTACTGAAGCTCGGGAAATATTGAACGCAAGAGAGAAAACCTATAGAGATCTGGGGTGCCAGACGTAGAGGGCAGAGGGAGAACATAGGCCGGGGGGGGGCAGCTTTACACACCCGTTACTGTTGGGTGGGGGGCTTGTCACAATTCGGTGTGGGGGACATTCATAGGGTGGCGCCCGCATATACACCCTCCGAGGAGCCCAACCTGGGCTTTATATCTCATCCCTTGAGACAGGGCTGTGATTAACAGTTATTTATTATCAATCAAGGCGCCTGGACATGGGCAGAGTCGGTGGTTCCCCCTGGCTCCAGTTCAGATGGATTTTGAGGCCGCATGTCCTCACCTGAGGACTCCCTAAAACCTGGCTTGGCCTCAGGGGTTCCTCCCCAGAAGCATAGCACCCCCTAGTGCCAGGCTGAGAGAGATTGGCTCCTTGCTGATTCAGTGGGAAGAGGCACTGTATAGTTAGGCAGGAATTCATTTGGCTAGCAATCTGGAAACCCTGGGGCGAATTCAGGGCTACCTTGGGGCTTCTTCCGTCTCAGCTGACTGCAGCAGCGAGGCCTGGGGGGACCCTAGTGACTACAGTAAGAAGGAAAGCACCCCCTGGCTGAACCCCCAACATAACTCCCTCCACTGGGGCATCGGGTTCGGCACTGACTGGGAGGGGAGAGCGCCCCCTACTGAGCCATCCAAACCACTTGCCAGGCATCCTAGCTCTCTCATCCAAATAACTGGCCTGACTCTACTTATCTGGTGAGAGCAGTTAATTAGCCATTCTCTTGTTAATGAATGCACAGGGGGCTTTGCCTTGTAGTTCATTAACTGCTAATTAATCTCCCTCTTTTTTTCTCCATCAGCCATTCACTCTCCCTTTGCTCTCCCTCTCTCTCCTGTGAGCCCAGAAATCAGCTTAATCTCAGCATTTCCTGACTTGCTGGGGAAGAACCTGACCCCAAGTGTGAACTGCTGGCAAATTTCACCCCAGGACAAGGCACCCCAGTAATCCCCTGTGTTGCTAACGATCACTTGCTAATAGGACCCTCCACTGGACAGCAGGCTGAAGCAGAGGCACTTTCAATTAAGGCCACTTGTTGAACTAATTGAATCATAAATAGCGGGCAATTAAAGGGGTTGTTTGTAATTAAATGAGCCTGGGAAGAGGTTAATATATAACAAGATTTTGGAGGAAGATCTAAACCTAAAGTAAAAGAGGCTCGTTCGCTGCACTTTGAGGAAACTTCCAGGGTACTGAACTGCATGGATCATCACTGCCCTCCACTGGAAGGAATAAGAAATACTGATCTGTGTGCCCTAGGCCCACTATTGCTAGCTGTTGAGGGAGATTCTCCATCAACTCAAGCGGCTTCTGGAGCAGGAAGACCTGAGCATGCAATCCAGGTCACATATGAGAAGTCTAGTTGGCCACCAGCTTAGTCTATTTTCTGCTCCCCGCTCCCTCTTGACCCCCCCATCCCCAACTTTGGGCACATGACACACTAATGACCCAACACCTGAGTGAAACTATGTTATTCCCGTGCCCCAGCAGGGAGCACTGTGGCTGGCAGAGAAGTGTTAGCCCAGATTCAACTCTGCAGGTGTATATTACAGAGATCCCACCCCCATTGTTCCAGGTGCTGCACAGAGATTGTCTCTGCCCTGGCAAGCTATATAGACCAGACGGCACTGGTGGGGGGGAGAGGTGAAATGATTTGCCAAAGGTCACATAGCTGGTCAGTGGCAGAGCTAGGAACACCACTCCGGTGGGTTGAAACCCACTCCAATACCATGCAGGCTCTAGCTAAGCTCCTTCGTGCCTTTCCTTGCAATCCTACATTTTAGAACAATCTATTAAGAGCAGAGCCAGTTCTATTCATCATTTAATTCTTCATAAATTATTTATAAATGTCACCTCCAGTCCCGTTGTCACCAGTAAAGCACAGAACCTGGATTTTTTAATATAATCGTTTTTAATCACCGCTGAGCAGCCGGGCATATTGCAGCTGATGGGAAGAAGGTATTTTCTGCTGGATAAAGGAGCTGGGAGGCCGGATTCCTGGGTTCTCTTCCCTGGTTGTTGGGTCTAGTGGTTAGAGAGGGAGGCAGGACTCCTGGGTTCTAGTTTTGGTAGAGGAGCGCAGCCTAGAAGCTAGCACAAGAGAGTGGCAGTCAGGACACCTGGGTCCTTTGCCTCAGTGGCAAAGGGAGGGTCTAGGGGTCAGAGCAGGGGGAGTGACCAACAGTCTGCTAGCTGGGCCTGGTCTTAGGAGGAAGGAAAAGAGAAGTGGGAGTGAAAATCATCCATAAGGGGAAAGAGAGTAAATAGAGGGACGTGATGGGAGGAAGAGGCAGAGACTGGGGGTTGGGAGTCCTTAATGGGAAACCCTGCCTGCCCCTCCCTGACCATCTTGGGGAACACACCCTCTAAAGCAGGGGCTCTCGACCTTTCCAGACTACTGTGTCCTTTTCAGGAGTCTGATTTGTCTTGCGAACCCCCAAGTTTCACCTCCCTTAAAAACCCCGTGCTTACAAAATCAGGCATAAAGATACAAAAATGTCCCAGCCACCCTAGCACTGAAAAACTGCTTCCTTTCTCACTTTTACCATCTAATTATCAAATAAATCGATTGGAATATAAATATTGCACTTACATTTCAGCGTACGGTATATAGAGCAGTAGAAACAAATCATGGTCTGTATGAAATTTGAGTTAGTACTAACTTTGCTAGTGCTTTTATTGTAGCCTGTTGTAAAACTAGGCAAATATCTAGAGGAGCTGAGGTACCCCCTGGAAGACCTCTGAGTACCCCCAGAGTGTCTCTCTGGTTGAGAACCACTGCTCTAGAACGCTTGGCCCGGCACCCGCTTGTGCCAGGAAAGTGAGTTCTGGCCTGCAGGGGCGATGGCAGCGAGAAGCCAAAGTTTCACTCAGCTGCCATAAGGAGACAATTCCTTCATGGGGCAGTGGCCTAGGGATGATCCCCGTTGACCCTGGGCAGGGAGAGCAGCAGAGCCCACGGTTTATGGGGCAGAGGTGGGTCCCCTGGGTTTTCATGGCTGGAGATCTGGGTTTGGAGTCACCGCGGGTCCCAAATGAAGCGGGTTTGTGCATCTCCCTAAAGGGCACCAGAACCACGGCACAATCAGCGACAGCTTCTCAGGAGGAGGCCCAAGGCTGGGCTAGCCGAGGACTGCGGGCTGGGATTGAGGGGCATCGGCGGAGCTGTATGCAGGGAGCTATGGGCTGGGATAGCAGGGGGCCGCGGGTCAGGCACCAGCAGAGCAGTTGAGTGAAAAACGTTATTTCTCTGCGATTAAAAGGAAGGTCCTGGCAAAGTCCAGCACAAGCTCGCGCGGCTGTGGACAGCCAGGGCCCTGCAGCGCGCTGGGTTGGGGGGCGCGGTGCTCTTCTCTTCTTCCCTTTCATTTGCAAGAGAGCTGCACATCTCGCAGCCTCCTCCAGGAGGGAACCCGACAGTGCAGGGACCAAGCCAAATGGGTAAGCGCTGTGTAATGGGAAAACCTGGCCTGGTCCCAATGCAACCAGAAGCGCCAGCAGCTTCGATGCAACTGTAAATCTCCAAGGACAGCTGGATCCCGTCCAGGGGGATTCCTGCGCAGCATCACGGAGCCACCACCAATCAGGCCCACCACAGGCCTAACCCCGAGTGAGGCTGGTGGGCGTTCCAGCAGGGAGGGCTCCTGCCTCCGTATCTTCATGCTGCTACTGTTTATCTGGATGGGATGCTGGGCTCCGATTCGGAGACACGCCAGACACACACACTCGTGGCAGTTGCAAATGCTATGCAGTGGTAGATTAGTGGGGTCTGTGCCCAGGGGCCCCTGCCAATTGGGGGGGCCCCGGAAAAATGGGTGCCTCCGCGCCCTGACCCGCTCCACCCGCCCGCCTGGTGCTCCTGCTGGGCAGTGGGGGAAGCTCCCGCACCCTGACCCATTTCCCCAGCAGGAGCGAGGGGAAGGGGGCGGGGGGACTGCAGGGAGAAGGGGTGAGGAGGGGTCCCCACTTGCTCTGGCCCAAGGCCCCACAAACCCCTAATCCTCCTCTGCTGTCACAATAGCAGAACATAGATCAGGTCATTAACCATGTGGAAAATGGGGGTGGGTTGGCTAGTGTGTGCCCTCTGTTGGATGGAATCAGAACTGCTCTGTGTCATAGGCCCCTATCTGGTGAACTGCGAGTGAGGATTTCCCTTTAGCAGCAGTGCCTGTCGGTGCGGGAGGAGATGGACGGAGAGGGCCTGGATTTCTCCAGCAGCATTTTCCCAGCTGGAGATGGATTTCCAGGGAAATCAGAATTTTCTTGGGGAAAGAAAATTTTCGAGGGTTTTTGGAGGAAAAATTTGACAAACATGAAAATGTTTAATTTCCATCCAAATGCTTAGACTTTTCCCACCCAGTTTGAGTTCTCCGCTCCATTCCCGCGGCTGCCGGGACGCTCCGAGAGGCGGAGAGCAGCTGGGAACCCGTTTTGTGACGATATCATGTCCTTTTCGTTATTTCATGAACCCTTCCATCACCCCAGTCTGAGCGGTGAGGCATGGGAATTCAGCCACCTCTGAGGCAGCACACATTCACTGCTCAACGGCACATTAGCCAATGCACAAGTTGTACATTAAAGATGAAAAAAGGTTCATAGTACAAAATATCAAGTAGGGAGATAAGACAGAAATGTATGTCAAAAAGAAGAAGAAAGGTGTCCAAAGGGCTTAGGTAGCATCCCACATGTTTTAGTCCTTCTGTAGCTTCAGGGTTAGCCGTATAACGACAGGGAATTCTTCCTGATAGTCCAACACAAGATGAGCAGCTGTTCAGCACGCGTGTGGAATCCAGAGACTGCACCGTATCTCAAAGCCAGGCAGTCTCTCCTCAGGATGAAGGCGGAGGAGGGAGTTTCTTATAGAGGGAGCGGCTCTGTGACAGCGTCCTCTGGGGACTCAGGGAGACAGGCGGTACCGTAGATCTTCTGCTGAGAAGTTGGTGGGGAGGCGTTTCCCATGTAGCTTTGACAAGTGGCAGGTGGGCCGTCTCCTGGATTTTGTCAAGGAGGTTCTTTGCTGCAATATAACGCACACAGCCATGCTGCCCAAGATTTCTCTCTCTCACCACCACCTGGTAACATACCATTGGAGGCGATCATATTTTGTCCTTTGACCCGAGCTCTTCGCAAACGCTCATCGACCTTCGCAGCACTCCAATGTGGCAGCTGAGTCCTATGCTTCCCACTTGACAGCTGGGGAAACTGAGGAACAGAAAGGCACAGGGACTTACCCAAGCTGAGTCAGTAGAATGGAACCCAGGAGTCCTGACATGCTCCCCTTCCCCGTACTCTAATAAGCGAAGAAGTGCACCGACAGTCCCAATGCTGGCATAAGAGTCAGTGCCTGAGTCCATTCAATGGGCAACCCAGACAAAGCTGTACCTGCCCAATTCCCAACCCCTCATTGGCCCGGGTCAGCCACGCCCATCAGACAAAGGCCAATTGAAAGGACTGCATGGCAGCCATACTGGGTGTGGGCACCCTACCTGAGGGACCTGGTCTTCACTTCCCTGTTCCTGCCACCTCTGTGTTCTTTGGGTTCTTTGGCCCAAGGAGGACCCTGCCTGGGTCCAGTGCAAGTTAGAGCAGCCTCAGAACTGCTCTAGTTTACATGCTGCTTTCCTCCCATAGCCCCTGAGAATACCCACAATGCCATGCACTCTGAGCCACCCTCTGTACTAAAGAGTGGATGTGCAGTGCCCTCACGCCAGCTCGACACCAGCCAGGGAGTCTCCGAGTGGGAGGGGGAGATTCTCAGGGGGCCATTTATGCCCTCTTTAAACCCCTTTCCTGTGCCTCCCCATCGCCTCACCACTAAGGCTGCCAGCCTCTCCTCCTCCTCAGACCCTGCCAACAGGCCTCCCACCTAATTGCCCCCCAATGCCACCCCTATCTTGCCACAACCCTTTGTTCCTGATGTAATTTACTTTCTCTTCTCCCACTGTTTAGCATGGACTTGTCACAATGGGTCGCCTTCACCCTTATGATCAGAGGGCTTCCCATGTAGCCTTTGAGGCAGCCCGGGTTAGTGGATAAGGCACTAGACAGGGATTCAGGAGACCTGTGATCTAGTCCTGGTTCTGCTGGTTGACCTTGGGCAAACCACTTCCCCTCTCTCTGCCTCAGTTTCCCCTCCAACCCTTTGTCTATTTAGACTGTGAACTGGGCAGGGTCTATCTCTCATTCTGCATCTGTGCTGTACCTGGCCTGATGGGGCCCCAATCTCAGTGAAACGTGATTGTGCTACAGATAATGAGGATAATCACATGCCAACCCTGTGAAGGGGGCAGCTTTTGGGACGAACCTCTGCAGGGCATGAACATGCCAGCAATGAGAGGTTAGTGCTGGCTGCAGTGTCGGGACATCCCACCAACATGGCAATTAATTCCCTGCTTTAATGCAGGGCACACCTCAGACTCCCCAAGCCCTGTCAAGATGGGGCTGACTTTGGAGGCCCCAGAGGGGTGATTACTGGGGAGGCCCTGCACCCATAGCCCCCCCTCCTCCTAGCAGATCTGAATGCTCCGGCTCCAGTGTGGGACCAGCCACCACCATTCCCCTAAAGCCGGATCAGCTGCAGCATAGATCTTCTAGGAGGTGCCCTAAAAGCATCTTTCCCCCTAGCTTCATTGTGTCTGCCATGGGGACTGGCCCAGAGCGGCCAGAGGGACAGCGCCAGCCTGGGGGAGCCAGGATGACACTCCCTGGAAAGGGGGGGGGGCGTGTGTGAACCAAGCAGGGAGCCTGCCTCTCTGCATCGTGTGTGTGTGAATTCAGCCTCACCGAGGCCAGAACAAAGGCACCGGGGCAGCTCAGCTCTGCGGCAGCTGGGAGCTAGCACAGCACAGCAGCTGGAGCCAGGCACCGCTGCAGCCCCCACCCCAGCCCCCCGACCCAGGCCTAGGGCAGCAAAGCCTGGAGCTAGAGCACCTGTCCCCACTGTTACTGACCCTGTAGTTTCAACTCCCTAGCCTGGTCTGAGCAACCTCCCACCCAGTGTAGACTCCATTCGCAACGGGAAAGGCTGGTAGGAGCGGCAGTGCAGTCTAGGGGCTAAGGTATCGCTGGGATGCAAGAGCCTGGGAGTTTATTCCCAGCTCTGCTACTGATTCACTGGATGACCTTGGGCAAGTCACCCCGTCTGTTTCCCTTCCCACCCGTTGTCTGTCTTGCTCTGTGCGCAGACAG
The DNA here is from genome assembly GCF_011386835.1 of Chrysemys picta bellii. Lineage (NCBI taxonomy): Eukaryota > Metazoa > Chordata > Testudines > Emydidae > Chrysemys > Chrysemys picta. Next base: position 17,648,908 of record NC_088812.1, on the reverse strand, counting down.
TGCCTGCCACAATGGGGCCCCGATCACGGCTGCTGCCCTGTCTCACACAAAACTTGAATACAGAGATGCAGGAAGACTGGCAGAGCCTTCCACTGACGCCAGGGCTGAGCGGGGCCCAAACAGGTGGCGTCCCGAGGGGATCTCGCTTCTTCTCTCAGTGACATGGAGGGCTGTGGGGTTCCTCTGGATTGACCCCAGCTGCAGGGAGTCTGGCAGGGAAATGCCCAGCGATCAGCGCATTAGTAGGAGGGACAGATTGGAGTGGGGGGATGCGGGGCCACATCGGGCTTTGGTGGCAGTGGCGCAAAGTGAATCCAGTGGGGTCAGCCTGCCTCCCGAGAACTCGGCCACACGTGGCTCGACTCAGCTGATTCTGCCACTTCCCTCCCTGGCAGGGAGGCAGACGGGTGCCCCTGGGCAGGGCAGGCCCCAGGAACAGCATCCCCTGGGTCGCTGCCAGCACAGATAGCTCTGCCAGGCTCACTGCTGCCAAGGTACCTCGCCAAGGTCTCCTGGGGACAGACACCCAGGCCGAATGCAAAGCGTGGTGTAAACGGACAGGACGCCCCTTCGGTGCCCTCCCCAGATTCTGGGGCACTTGTGTGGAGCCTGAGAGCTGCTCCCAGGCCCCAATCCTGCTCCAAAGGGAGTGTTTGCATGTGCCTGGGTGCGCCAGATGCTGGCGGGACAAGGGACTCAGCGACTGCATTCAGCATCAGCCACTGCTCCTTAGCATTGTCCGGCTCCCCAGAGCTGAATCCCTGGGCCCTGCAGGTGGCCCTGGCCCTCAGGCTGCCCCTTCGGCACCTCCCCACTAACCGGTCAGTGGCACCTAGGAAAAGGGAAGGGGGCTTGAGACCTTGAATCTGGCTCTGGTTCTAATCTGGTTTCCTCCACAGGGGGGTGTCAGATTTCGGGCCCCCTGTCTCTATAGTTGGCTGACCCCCAAGCCCCACATCTGGGGCAGCAGCAGAAGGATCCAGAGCCACCTTTCCCAGCTGGCCAGTCCCACCTCCAAGCACCCCAAAGTTCATTTCTTGTACAAAAAACAGCTGTGAGTCTCGCCAGTCTCGCCGCCAGGTTCCTCCTTGGCTTGTATTAACCCGTCACGTCCCCAGGGACTCAGCGTCCAGCTGTTCCCACTCGCCTGGGTTGTTTCTCAGCCGGCTGGGAGTCGGCAAGTACCGCTCGGATCCACAGGGAGGTGCCGGCTGCCAGTTAACAGGCTGCGGCCTGCTGAAATTGGCAAGGGTTTATTTAATTTTTTATAGGGCTGACAATCGATTAGGGTTGCTGTGGCAACAAGAAGCACAAACGGGAGGGTGGGAGAGGGATGGAGAAAAGCTTTAAAGCAAGACAGACGGGCACCTGTCCTCGGCAAATCATGAAATAAAGAGGAGCTACGAGACGTCCTTGGAAATCCCCCGCCCTGTCCTTTCCAGGAGGGGGAATGGTAAAGATGAAGAAAGCCAGTTAGTGTCGCTTGGAGAAAACCCCAAATCCCTCCCTCCCCTGCCAGTGATCTTTGATTTCAACCAGATGGGGGGGGGGGGGTATAGGCTGATGAGCCCGGGGGGGCACCCAGGCCATGGCCCAACCAAACCTCAATGGTGCTGCGACCCCATGCACCAGGTCATGATGCCACTCACTCAGATTTGGAGGGGGTAGGTGAAGGGTTCATGGGCTGGGGGGGGCACGGTCAGGCTGAGAGAGGGGCACCTGAGAGAGAGAGAGGAGGTTCAGGCAGCAGGGGGAAATCAATGCCCCTCCCACTTTAAAGGGAAGCCCCTGGGTGGGGAGTCTGAACCTCCTGGATGTGCCAGACCCAAATGGGACTCATCGTGCCCATTCTGAACCAAGTGAGGCATGAATCCGTGGAGCTCGGCGTTGGGGGGGGGGGGGGAGGGTTGTTGGGCAGCTCAAGGGAAGTCCCCGTACAGTCACACCCACAGCTGGAGGCAGAGGAAGGCAGCAGGGCCTGGTGGGCCGGGTGTTGGAATGGTCTTCACGAGAACTGGCTTCTAGCCTTGGCTCTGCAGGGTGACGTGGGGCAGGTCACCTCCCCTGTCTGTGCCTCTGTTTCCCCTGCCACCCGTGCTCAATGCAGGACAGGCCAATGGAGGGTGTAAAAATGCTCTTGCTGATATAGCTTATTAGACTTGGGGAGGGAGGGTTGGGCTCCCAGTGAGTCTGGGTTCGGCTCCCAGTGCAAAAGGGAGAAGATGAGATTCCCCTCCCCCACCAGGAACCCTTCCCTGCCCCCCAGGCCAGGAGCGATCTGTGGATTGCCACATCCCCAGTGGCTCCATTTGCTCCCCAAGGGTGCTGTGCAGAGGGATGTCTGTGTGTGTGAGGTTGGGGGGAATCCCCCTTCCACCTTCACACCCACACATCCCCGCCTGGGTACAGGAGACAAAACAGGTCGGCTGCCCCACAGGAAATTGCAGCTTTAATTCCCTCCCCCCCCGCCCCCCAAAAATGCCCATCCCCAGTAAAGGAGCAGGGCAAAGTGGAGCCCATCAGTCACCATGGCAACGCTGCACAGTGGTGGAAGGAAAATTGCTTTCTGCACACGGAGTCTGTTTTCAATTTAACATCCAAGGAGCTGCAAAGTGTATCGATGAACTGGGCTGCGAAGGGAAGGGGGGGAGGGGGCACAGGTATGGGGGCACGGGGAGGGGCCTAGCACCAGATCCCCATGAGCATTGCAGGTGGAGGGTGGATGGGCCTGGAACCCTCGGGGTGGGGGGTGCACATGCAAGAGAGCTGATGGATCCCAAGGCCAAGACTCTGCAACTTGACTAGTGATTTTGGGGGCAGAACATCTCCATTTCTTTTCGGGATGTGTAACTGGAGCCGCCCTCTCCCCACACACACATCCTTAAAGAATCAGGCCGCTCAACACTTTCTGCAAACCAGGCCCCCCAAAAAGCTTGGATGCACCCGAGAAACGCTGGGCACCTTGCAACGTCTTGGCCTGCAGGTGCGGAGGAGCCGAGGGGAAAGGCAATCCAATGGCCTTGGTCCCCGTCCCACTCCCGGCACAGCCCTGTTATTCCCCATCCAGCCCTAGACGGCTCCTTATAATTAGCCAGACAGCTAATATGTCTCTGTTTGAAGAGCTGATTAATGCTGCCACCTATAGGAGGATGCAGGTTTCGGCAGCTGAGTTGGAATCAGGGATGCAGGGAAAGACGTAGGGACTCAGGAATGGGGATTGAGGATGGGTGCCCATCCCCGGCACCTCCCCAAGGATCCTGGATCAAGATCTAAGCACACACACCCCATAAGGATGGCATTGCTCTTCAGACCTCTCTCTGGCCCATCCCTGGGGGTTAAAGCTGTTGCTGGGGGATGCCCATCTGCCCAGCATTAGGCCTAATGCAGGCTTGTCTCATGGGTTAGCTCAGTGGTTTGAGCATTGGCCTGCTAAACCCAGGGTTGTGAGTTCAATAGGGCCGCCCAGAGGGGGGGCAAGTGGGGCAATTTGTCCCAGGCCCCGCAGGGGCCCCCACGAGAATGTCAGAGGCTCCCACCCGCCTTCACCTTCCCCCATCCCCCAACGCCTCAGCGCGCTGCGTCCAGGAGCGGCCCTGGACAGCGCTGCAGCGGCGTGGCTCGGGCGGGGCCTGAGGTCCTCCCGCTCAGAGCTGCATGGTAAGGGGACGGGGCTGCGAGCTCCGACGGACCGAGCGGCAGGAGCTCCTGGACGCGGCTCACTGAGGCTCTGGGAGAGGGGGGAGGTGGCATGGTAAGCCCCTCTGAGCCGGGCACCCCCCAACCCCATCTCCCCACCAGCACTGACCCCCAGCCCCTTTGAGCTGGACACCCCCTGACCCCATCCCCCCCAGCTCCGAGCCCAGCCCCTCTGAACCAGACACTCCCCCGACCCCATCCCCTGCCCCAGCTCTGAGCCCAGCCCCTCTGAGCTGGGCACCCCCTGACCCAGCTCCCCACCCAGCCCTGGGCAACAGTAGCGCCACCCCTAGGCAGCGAAAGCCCATTGGCACCAACCATCACCCAGCAACAGCCCATTATGTAATTGCAAATGTATACATCCCATTTAATGTTTTTAAATAATGTATTTTGTGTATTTTCAAATTATTAAAAATTAATTGTTGAATGTATTTCACTGGTTATTTTTTACATTTCCAAATACATATTACTATAGTATTGCAACTTTTTTTATGGAAGGGGCCCCCAAAATTGCTTTGCCCCAGGCCCCCTGAATCCTCTGGGCGGAACCTGGAGTTCAATCCTTGAGGGGGCCATTTAGGGATCTGGGGCAAAAATCTGTTTGGGGATTGGTCCTGCTTTGAGCAGGGGGTTGGACTAGATGACCTCCTGAGGTCCCTTCCAACCCTGATAGTCTATGATTCTATGACCTGGGTTCAATTCCCTGCTCTGCCACAGACTGCCCTGATAAAGCTCTGTGCCTCAGTTTCCCCATGTGTACAATGGTGATAATAGCGCAGGGATTTGTGAGGCTCAGGTCCTATGGTAAAGGAGATCAGGCTAGACTGATACCTGATTTCCACTCACCGCACAGCCATTGTATGTCCTGGCTGAACAAAACAGCTCTGGAGAGCCTACAACCTCAAGCTGCCAATGTGGCTGGCTCAGAAGAGCCATCTTCCATTAGTGCTGCCCTTTGTGACTGGGGGTTTCTGCTAGTGCAGCTCTAGGGGACAAGATGCAAAGAGTTAAAACAGCAGTTGAAGGTGGGGAAGCTTTGGGGATACCGAACCTTTCTAGTAACCCGCTCGGCGCCAGCCCAGGTTGGGAGTGGCTGTAAATCATTGGCGTCTCTGCATCTGTCCAGAAGCAGGGCAAAATTCTGCCTGGCTTGGCTTGGGAGGAGAACTCCTCTCCTGGGATATGTCTGCAGAAGGGACAGCTTTCATTTGATCTCTGAAATACGCCAGGTCATCAAAACCAAAACCTTTTGTGGGAAAGGGTCGGTTTGGGCGAATTTCCTGACTCAAAATATTTATATACGGAAATGAAAAATAAAGGTTCAAAATGATCAGAACGTCCCATTTTGACATTTGTTTTAAAATGAAAAGTTTCTGTTTTTTTGTTTGATTCCAAATTGACCATAATTTATCCTCAAAACAAGATTGAACATTGTTTTAAAAGGTCAAAATCAAACCAAAACATTTTGATTGACCCAAAAGGAGTTTTTTTCGGTTTATCAGTTGGCAAAAATTTACGAGAGCGCCACTTTTCATCCCAATTTGAGATGGGAAAAATTTTCAAAATTTCAAAAATTCTCACAGGACAGGAAAACTGTTTCTGCCCAGTCCTATCTAGGAGCAACTTCCTTCTGGAGCGTCTATTCCCCACTTACAGAGCAGCAGCTTCTGTAAACGAGCAAATGATATAACGTTGTGAAGTCCAGTGGTTCTCAACCAGGGGTACGTGTACTTCTGGGGGTACTCAGAGGTCTTCCAGGGGGTACATCAACTCATCTAGATATTTGCCTAGTTTTACAACAGGCTACATAAAAAGCACTAACAAGGTACAAACTACAATTTCTCACAGACGACGACTTCTTTATACTGCTCTATATACTGTACCCTGAAATGTACGTGCAATATTTATGTTCTAATTGGTTTATTTTATAATTAGATGATAAAAATGAGAAAGGAAGCAGTTTTTCAGTAATAGTGTGGCTGGGACATTTTTGTATTTTTATGCCTGATTTTGTAAGCAAGTAGTTTTTAAGTGAGGTGAAACTTGGGGGTATGCAAGACAAATCAGACTCCTGAAAGTGGTAGTCATCTGGGAGGTTGAGAGCCACTTAGCTAGCACTGCACGGTAGGGCTATATTAAGCTGTAGGTCCCAAGTAGAAGGTTCAGGGATGAGGTTTAAGACTGGTCTACACTAGAGTTAGGTCAGCTTAACTGCATTACTCGTCGCTGTGAGAAACTGAATGCCCTGTGCGATGTGATTAAGCCAACCTAAGCCACAGTGTAGACACGGCTAGGACAACCAACGAACTCTTCCATCAACCTGTCCGCTGCCTCTGGGAGAGGTGGATGTATTGTAGAGATGGAAGAACCCCGTCTGTCACCATGTATCTACACTGCAGCACTGTAGCGTTTCTAGTGTAGAAAACTTAAGTCACTTTGTGCATGACTTACAGAGCTCCTGAGCGCTCCCAGTTCCCATCGATCTTGAGTTTGGGGCTATTTACATCTAGGGTCTGGGCTGGGGCCTGTGATAAAGATTATTGACCTGCTCCCCACCTAGATCCAGACTTCCCCAGAGCGTCCCAACCTAGGGGTTGGGTTCTGAGCCATCTCTAGAGGTCACATGGCTTGCCTGTGCCAGAATGCAACCCAGTTCACTGCTCTGGCCACCAGATCCCACTCCCCTCTCAGAGCCAGGATCAGAGCCCGGGAGTCCTGACTCCCAGCTGCCCCCTCTAACCCATGAGACCCCACTGCCCTTCCAGAGCTGGGAATAGAATCCAGGAGTCCTGACTCCCAATATCCCTTGTTCCAAACACTATAGAACACTGTCTCCTGGAGGTGGTATAGGACTCCAAGCATCCTGTCTCTCAAGCCTCTAGTCTCACCATAGTTTTAACTCTTTCATACGGACAATAATAGAACCCAAGAGTCCTGACTACTTGTCTCTTGCTCTGGCCACTAGCCCACACTATCTCCCAGGGCCAGAAATAGAACATGGGAGTCGTGGGCTTAAATCGTCTCCATAAATCAATAGACCTCCCACCCCCCCTAGTCAGGAATAGAACCCAGAAGTCCCAACTCCCACGCATCTTCTGCTCTACCCATGAGGCTCCACTCTCTTCCCAGGTTGGCAATAGCAACCAGTCCTTTGCATTATTATGCAGCTATCTCCTGTAGCAAGGTTACATCTTTCAGCAAAAACCTCCATGAAATAAAAAGGATTTATACTTAGCGACATGAACACTGGGCTATTTTCCCTACCTGCAGCAGGTGTAATCTTAGAAAGCTGGATATTGGTTCAGATAGGAAAGACAAGAATGTCTATAAATCATAATGCTTTTCTAGCTCGTATATCACCACCAGCCTTGCTTCTCCTCACGCCACTGCCGTCCAAAAAACTCCATCCTCTGAGCCGGTCAGATGTGTCAACTAACAAGTGAACCGATTTGGATCAGCCCTGCAAGAATCCAGATGCTCATCCAACCCTCAAACCTCATTCCATCTGCCCTCGGTCATGCCTCTACAGCGGCAGAATCTGCTGCAAAATCCAAATAAAGAAATCCTTTACATTTTTAAACTGTGAGCAAGCAGCATGACAATGTCTTCCTGAATCTGCAGAGAGCCTGAAAAAATAGCTCGTAGGGATGTGAACTGCCACTAATCACCAAAATGTGAATGTTCACCCTGGAACCTAATGATGGTAAATCAATGTCACCACTGTCTGCTATATCTCAGAAGATCATTTTAGCAGAAATATCCAGCTAATGTGCTCAGACACAGATAACACTGAGGAGGCAGAAGGCAGCGGGTGAGCAGGGGCTTACTGCAGTGGGGCTCTACCAATAGCAATGCCAGCCCCCCCCCCAAAATGTCAAGTTACATCCACTGCCACCAGAGCACCACAAATCTAACTGTCTTCCCATGTCCCTTCCCCCGATGCCGAGAGCCCAACCCAGCTCCTCTTTAATGTCCCTGGATGTGTTTTCAACACGCAATGCTACGACCATCCAAAAACCGGAAACACAGGGGGAGCAAAACTGACCCAAATCTCAGAATCGATTATGCAAAGGAGTCCCCGGCAGGCGCATTACTGAGGTGCATATCTAATCGGGGGAAAGTCGCCTTTGTTGCATCATTTGGCAGGAGCTAACGTAGAATTGTCAGGGACCCAGCAGCCAAAGTCAGGATTTTCAGCCATTTCAAGCTTCTGATTAGACAGGAACAAGCGCCAATGCCTTCCATGGCCTCTTCCATCCAAGGATGGGGAAAAGCTTCAAATGCTAGGGCCCAGATTTGTCAAAGAATCAACAATTTGAAGGCTAAAAGGGACCATCAGAGCATCTGGTCTGACCTCCTGCATAGCTAGGGCCCTACCAAATTCACAGCCATGAAAAATGCGTCACAGACCATGACATCTGGTCTCCCCCCATGAAATCTGGTCTTTTGTGTGCTTTTACCCTATACTCTACAGATTTCACAGGGGAAACCAGCGTTTCTCAAATTGGGGGTTCTGACCCAAAAGGGAGTTGCATGGGGGGTCACAGTATTACCACCCTTCTGCGCTGCCTTCAGAGCTGGATGGTCAGAAAGCGGCGGCTGTTGGCCGGGCGCCCAGCTCTGAAGGTGGCGCCCCGCCAGGAACAGCGTAGAAGTAAGGGTGACAATATCATACCGTGCCATCCTTACTTCTGTACTGCTGCTGGCAGTGGCTCTGCCTTCAGAGCTGGGCTCCCGGCCAGCAGCCACTGCTCTCAGCTGCCCAGCTCTGAAGGCAACGCCGCCACCAGCAGCAGCGCAGAATTAAGGGAAGCAGTACCACAATTCCCCCCCACACACACAATAACCTTGTGACCCCCTCAAAACTCCTTTTTGGGGTCAGGACCCCTACAGTTACAACACCATGAAATTTCAGATTTAAATAGGTGAAATCATGAAATTTACTATTTACTAAATTCCTATGACCATGAAATGGACCAAAATGGACCCTGAATTTGGTAGGGCCTAGCAGAGGCCAGAGACATTCCCCCAGTCACCTCTGCATTGAGCCCAGTAACTTGCGTTTAACTAAAGCATCCTCCAGAAAGACATCTGGTCTTGATTTGCAGACATCAAGAGATGGGGACTCTACCCCTCCCTTCAGTGGTTTGTCCCAAGGATTCATCACCCTCCCTGTTACATGGCAGGGCCTTATTTCTAATTTGAATGTGTCTGGCTTTAACTTCCAGCTGCTGGTTCTTGTTCTGCCTTTCTCTGCTAGATTCAGGGCTTGTCTACACTTGCAGTGCAGAAGCGGTGCAGCTTCTCCCATCAGCACAGGTATTCCACCTTCCCCAGAGGCTGGAGAAGCCCTCCCATCCACAGAGCGCTGTCTACACCAGGGGTTAGGTCGGTATAACTGGAAAATCCACACCCCTGAGTAACACAGTTAGACTGACATAAGTTTGTAGTGTAGACCAGGGCTCAAGAGCTTTTCAATACCCAGGATTTTCTCCCCAGCCGGCCAAATCCTGATCGCCCACTTACAGCAGCCTAAAATGGTCTCATCTAGCCACCAAGTGAGTCCTTTTTTGCAGGCGCATTTTCAGTCTGACCTGTCTGTCTGTGCCTACCCCATTGGTCATAAAATGGCCTCGCCCCTTTTAAAATCCAGTTACAGCATCCAGGTCTCTGATTTCCTGCAGCAATGAGTTCCACAGATTGGCTATTTGCTGTGTGAAGAAACATTTCCTTTCATGTCTTCTAAGTTACCTACTATGAAGTTCAATTATTTGGCCTCTTGTTCTCATTTTATAGGATGGAGTTAAGAGGAAGCGGCTGAGCGATTGGCTCTCACTACACCCTCCCTTCCAAACAGAACAATCCTTGTTTATTGGTGTGCATAAGTCACAATGTAATGAGTGCGCCCCCTGGAGGCTGTAGCCACATTCACAGGCATCCTCATGCTGTCTCTGTCCTAAATAGGAAGCCTTTCTAATGCAAATCTAAAGCAATTAAAACTTATTCTAATGCACCTGTTCTAATGTAATTACATCTATTTGCCCATTTCCTTCCCATCTCCCCCCTCCCAATTCCCTCCCCCCATCTGACAGCCTCACTCCCTGGCTGAAAAAAGGCATTGGGTCACATTCTGACCCCAGTCTCTCTCTGCGTCATCTTGGGCAAGTCACTTTAATCCCTCTGGGTCTCCGCTCCCCGTCTGGAAAGGGGGGATGGGAATGCTCTCTGGCTATGTCAATTATGAACTCGTTGGGACAGGGATTGTGTGTTTATACAGCACCCAGCAGCCCTGATCTCAGTTCTGGGTGGCAGCACATGGTACCATAACACATCTTAACTCCCCCCTCCACACACTCACACACACACACCAGGACAATCTAGAGCCAGTGTCTGCAAACAGCAGCCCGGAGCCTGCAAAGCTAGGCATGCAGCTCAGACTGCAGGCACGGAGCTTCCAATTAAAATGTTATGGCCTTGTTCAAAAATATGCCTCCTGTCCAGTCTACATAGACAGGGAAGGGAAGGCGGGGGCGGGGGTAGTAAAAGAGGGAAAGGCAGAGAGGGGAAGAGAGAGAGAGAGCTGGAGACAGACAGAAACTGCCAGCCACCTCCACAGAACAAAGGGAAAGCCCTGCACTATGGGGCATGTCGCTGGCCCGCTCTGTGCCTCAGTTTACCCACCCTAGACAATATCCCAGCTCAAGGGTTTTGGGATCTCTTGGGGAAGGTGCTGAGTGCCTTGAGGAGGGGCTGATGGGGCAGGAGGCACGTTCCCACTGCTCCCTCCCCTCCCTAGAGGCTGATTTGAATTCACCCCCCCACACACACACACAAGGCCGTTCTTCCCCCCACCTTCCCGCCAGGTCCCAAGCAACGTTTCACTGGGGCCCAGGGCAAACTCATACCCCGGACCTTGCTCCCATCCCACACAGATACCTAGGTGCAAACATACTCACCGAGATTATACAAATAGCATTTAGTCCACAAATCAGCCTGAATTTTTTTCTCTTGGTGACACACTGGCCCCGGCCTCTCCCTTAAACTAGACCTTGGTCAAGTGCACCCCATTTCCCCGTCCCCCTTTGCTTGGGGCCTTTCCTCGCCTACCTGGCTGTGCGCCCCCTCTCTCCACCCTCCTGCCAGGGCCATAAGTAGGGGGAGAAATATAGAGGCGTCTAGCAAGGGAATCTTTTCTTTTTCTTTCGCTTTTCATAACGAGCCTCCTCTCCGGAGCCACCATGAAATTGGCTGAGGACGTAATGATTCTTCACAACCTTAAGGCGGATGGCGGTCCACTAGGGAGCTGTGCGCTCTTCATTTAGCTTGTTTATTGTTCAGGCCTAATTAAAATGTTACACTAGCCTGCCTTTTACATCTGATTCCCAGCTAATGAATTCGGAGCCATTTTAATAAAAAGCTCCTCGCAAGCGGGAGGGTTGGGGAGCGGGGGGGAGAGATCGGGGGGGTCTGAACAGCCAAAGCAAGAAGGAAGCAGCAATTATACAAGATAAGCATTAGATACTTGGATCAGAATTACCTCCCGGAGCAATCACTAGGATGCCCGCAGAGCGCCTGCCATAAATACACTGCAATACATTTTATGATAATTGAAGTAATAACCATGGCTTTCTTATGTGGGTGGGAGAGATTTTTTTTCCCCCCTTCTCAACGCAAATAAAAACCCAGAGGTTTCGCCGTTAAAGACGAGAAGTCACCAGCCCTCGCTCTGAAACAAACGCACGGGTCCATATGGAAGCAACATAAGGATTATGGGAGGGAGAGCTCTGCAAAGGGCTAGTGATTTTTGGGCACAAGGCACTGTGAAGAAGGAAGGGGCTGTGCTGGATGGGGTCTCGGAGGAGGCGGGTTCTATTCCTGCCCGTTGGGCAACGCGCTGTGCCTCAGTTTCCCCATCTGCCTCCAGAAGGATTTGAGGATGAGGAGCTGTGAAGAAGGGGGCCGTGTGCTAGGCTATGCACCTGTGCGTGAGAGGTGGGTGGACCTGCAGCCCCTTTGCCATAAAAAGGAGTTTGCTGAGAGCCTTTTTGGTCTGATGGTGCATTGATTCACACCAGTGTCTGAAGATGGGGGAGGGGAGGAGGCAGTTCCAGGGGCTGGGCTAGCAGTGGAGGGGTTGATCAAGGGGTTATCTGAGCTCTCAGAGATTTTCTACTCCTCCCCCAGCACAGACACACTCCCCAATGCACACACCCAAACATACTCACCCCACAATACCTCAATACACACACAGAGCAGTACACCCCCCCACAGTCACCCAAATATCCTGGCAGTCCAATACACACCCAGACAACACCCCCCAAATATACACACCCATCCCAACATACAAATACTAGGCTTGCCAGTTTTGGTTGCACATATTCCTGGAGGTTTTACCACCAGATTAATCTTTAATTCCTGGAGACTCCAGGACAATCCTGGAGGGTTGGCAACCCCAGCATCCACTCCCCCCAGACATGTCCACACACATCCCCATCACGTATCCTCTCAGACCCTACAGAGTCAAGATCTAGGGATTCTCCTATCACTTGGGGGGAATCAGAAAAGCCCAGCAATCCAGCCCTCCTGTGAGCCCACTACCCCCTAAAAGGAGACAGCATCCCAGATGCGTAGAACTGGGGTAAGACATCGAACAGGCCCCATTGCAGGGTGGGACAAGAGGGAATCTTTCATCTCAACTTGCCCCATGGAACTCAGGTGGTCTAATGCTTAAAGACCCGGAGCCAGGACTCCTGGGTTCTATGCCCTACTCTGCCCCTAACCTGCTGGATGACCTTGGGCATGTTGCTGCCCTGCTCTGTGATTCAGTTTCCCCACCTAGACAACATCCCAGCTCAAGGTCTTTCGGATCCCTTGGGGAAGGTGCTGGGTATTTGAAAGCTGCCAACATGTCTGTGCCATAGGGCAGGTCCCAGGGCACCTTGTACCTGAGGGGTGGGGGCGGGGAAGAGAGGCTGCAAGGGGACTGGTGACCTGAGGGTTTCTGTCTCTGTCCTCCCGGCTCCTTTGCCATCATCATGCACAGCACACAGGCCAAGCTAGCAGCACACAGCCGGACTCACACAACTACACACACACACAGCCACACCACAGAGGCACACACAACACTCCAAACCCCCTCACCCGCATGCAGGTTCCATCACTCCTACTCACACCCACAACCGAATGCACCCGTGGGTGCCTGTGTATACATTCCCCTGCTGTGTGCGTGTTCGCAAGCACACTCTACGGGACCTCCACAATGTACCCACTCACACAGCTGCCGTACGCCCATGCCCGAGGACACAGGGTAGGCAAATAGAAACAGAGATTGGCCCTGTATTGCGAGCACTAGTGGGTGTGATAATCATGGCTGAAGAGAGCAAACTCTTGTACAATTGTACAGATGTCCTGAGCTTAGAGGAGGGGCCCCCATGCTATCTGTAACTGGGGTGAAATAGGAGTGGGTGGGGCCCCAGCAAACCTGATGTACCAGGGCCCCAAATTCCTCTTGAGGGGACCTGCCTATAATTAACCCCTTCCCTCCTGGATGCTCAAGCCATGGCCTCAGCAGGACATTCCCGCACAATGCACCTATTTCTGGCCGGCAGTGAAAGGGTTAACAGGCTGAGGTTTGCCATGCGGGATGCCTTGGACCACCTGGAAGACATCGGCACAGCCTTGGGGAGGCAGGGGAGGGGAAGGGACAGGAATCTTTTTAAAGCCAGAGTTTGGGGTGGGGACAGCGCCTGGAAAAGGCTCCGATTCTGGGCAAGTCCTGGGTGCCTGAGGATGTTCTAAATACCAGGCCAGGTCTGCAGGTCACCAGATTGCAGGTACCAGTGAGTACCAGTCCAGTGGCCATCGCTGTGGTATCTGGCCACCCTACAACTCCCCGAATCACAGCCTCCCTGCTAGCCCAGCCCTGGGCTTCCCACCCACACACAGCTCTGCCAATGCGAGGAGTGGGGAGGAACTGAGTCAAGCAATCTGGGGGATGAAGGTTCGGGTAGGTCGCTCTCCTGATTTTGTCTCCTTCCCTGACCATTGCCGGAAGCTCTCAAGGGCAGGACCTGCTTCTCATGCTATATGTGTCCAGCACCCATCCTTGATCCTTAACTGAGGTCCTTCTCCATGACCATAAATATGAGCAAATAACACTAGCGGTGGGGAATTTCTCTCCGTGTCCTGGCGTGCCCCAACTGCGTCTGACCAAGTCACAAAAACACAATGACGAGAACAGCAGGTTGAAAATCCCCACTCAAGTTTTTCACAGGAAATTTTGAACATCGTTTCTCTTTTGCTACCTTTCCTGGGGAAATCGTTCAGTTTTTGAAAACAGTTTTCAGTAAAAAAAAAAAATGGGTTGGGGGGGAAACATTTTTTTAGCTGAAAAAAAATCAATTTCCATTTTCTAGAGTGAAAAAGCGCCAAAACAGAAAAGTTTGCCCAGAGCCAGTTTTCATTGTGCATTGATGAATCCTCCGTTCTAATGAACAGGAGGATCTGTTTTCAAACTAAACCCATCACCATGGCTTCCAGGCCCCTGTGAAGGGAACCAAACTGTTCTCTGTTGGCTATAGGGAGAGCCAATCAGCTTCACATTTGAGCCACTCCCTCTTCCCTTAACCAACCCTAGCTGCCCCTCTACACAAAAACTCTCCCTTAAGAATCAGTGGGCGCTTGTATTTAGAGAAGGCGGGGGACAGAATGCCTGGGTTCTATTCCTGGCTCTACCATGGTCATCCCATCTGACCTTGGATAAGTCACATAAGGCCAAATTCTCACAAGCGTCCACTGATTACAGATGCCCAACCTGAGTGTTTGATTTTGCTGGACAACCCAAAGCTCAAGAACTTTGAAGTTGTTGGCCATAACCTCCGGATGCCCTCTTAATAATTAAAACCAAAACAATCACATCTTAGCTTGGGTAGAGGAGAGCAGTTCTGAATTAAAGCTGTCCCATGCTTTGAGATCCTCAGATGAAAGGCAACAAAGAAAGGCAAAATGTTGCTACTTAGACCCAGATTTACCTCCGTCCCATGTGAACCTGCTCTCACTTTTATCTGCATGGTATGACTGGCACCAGGAGGGCCGCTCCGCGCTCGTCAGTGGGCAGAGGACTATCAAGGGACTGAACCTGCAGTGGGGTGGGGTTTGGATTCAGGTTGGATGGCGCCAGTATTTTGTCAGCTCTTCTCAGGAGATCCCTTACCAGCGTGGGCCAAAATCTCCCAAGAATGGCTGTTCTCGTGAGATTCCAAACAAATCGCTTCCAGGATCAGGTCCCAGAAATTTCTAACAGTTGGAACAAGCCACCTAGAGGTGTGATGGATTCTCCACCTCTTTTAATCGCCGCTGAGTCTCTTTCTAAAAGATACCCTCTAGCTCAGCCGGAAGTCATGGGCTGGATACAGGGACCACTGGGGTGAGGGTCTCTGCCCTGGGTCATGTAGGAATTCCATCTCTGAGCCTTCGAACGCTCCAATCCCAGGTCCCCATTCTCCCATTCTCTGGGTACAGACGACGTTGGGGAGGCTAAAAAAAACCCTGTGATCACACCTTGTTTGTGGTTTCTGGGTCTCTATTTTAGGCTTTGGTCTCACAGCTGGATCCACGCTGACTAGCTACAAGAACCCACAGGACATCCCGGCATGGGATCCCGGGGCTGACCCAGGACACCACCTATTCCCGCAGCGCAGGGGGGATTTCCAGGAACAATGGACCAAAACCCGCAGGGGCCCAGTTTCACAAGTACCCAGGATCTTCTCCTTATCTGTAGGACAGCAGCAGCCAGAGGCCTGGACAGAGATTGAGGTTACTTCATTATTCACAATTGCATCCTCCTGCTAGCCCAGCCTTGGGATCCCCACCCCAGCTCCACCAGGGCCCCTCAATCTCGACACTCAGGTCCCCCTCCTTTACCAGCCCAGTGCTTCCCACCCAGTTCCAGTGGTGCCTCTCAGTCTCAACCCACAGCTCCCCCCCAGCCCCGGGCTCCCCGCACACACACAGCTCTGCGATGTCCCTTAGTCTATGCCTGAGGATGGATGGAGAGAGAGAGAAGGATGAAGCCAGTGAAACTCAGAGCAGCCTGGCTGTTCCTTGCTGACCTCAGCCCCTGGCAGCCCCCTCACAAGTTCCCACCCTCTGCCCTCCCCCCAGCCCCGTTCCTTTCCTCTCTCCCCAGTAAGGGTCAGGTGCGGGGGGGCAGGGCGCCTCTCTGACCCCACATGGTCTGGGAGAAGGACTGCACCCGGGGGCCACATGCATCCCCAACCCCCACAAACGCAGTGGGGAGCACCAGCAGAGCCCCGACCCCCACACCCCAATGACTCCAGAGCCCTAAGCTGAATCCCAGGTGGGTCAGATGCGTCCAGGAAGCCACCTCCTTCCTCTCCTTCCCCCCCAGCCCAGTACATGCTGGAACCCCCCCACCCAACAAATCAGTTCCCCCACAATGAGACGCCCAGGGGGCTCACCCCCAAAAGGCACGCACCAGCCTGGAGAGCTGGTGGGGAGAGGATCTAGGGGGCAGCAGAGGTGGGTGAGATTTGGGATGCTCTCCCCCATCCCCCAATTACCGATCCCCATCACTGGCTGAATTCCACTGGGTTCGGTCTATTCTTCTCTGGGATTTTCCTGAGGGGGGGTCAAGCGCCCAACTCTCCTGGACATCCAGCGGGACTCAGGCACCTAATTCCCTTAGACTTGTTGGAAGGGTCCCAGCCACCGGATTCGAACGTAGGGGGAGTGAGCTCCAACCCCTCCCGGGCTTTCTCCCACCCGTGAAACCTACCGGAACGACACGATCAGGGCGGGAGGCTGGGGCTCAACCCCAAACCCTGGGGAAGGGGGTCAGACAGGCGACGATCAGGTCCTGGACAGCTATTTGAACACACACACACGCTCACACACGCACGTTACTTGGGCGAAGGACACACCAGAATCTCCATGTCACCTTCACTCGCCCATCCACAATTGCCCCTGCAAACAATTCCATCCCGAACCCCCCTGGATTAAATCCCAATCCCCCCTCCCCACTCCCCGGGCCGAACCTGCCCCTAAAGCCTCCAGAACCGAGCAGACCCCGTGGGGAAGAGCCCCAGCCCCCCCCCACACCTCGTTTTTCTTTCCCTTCCTTTCTTTCCCCCCTCCCTAGACCCTTCCCCTGGCTGCTCGCAGCCCCGACAGCTGTGAGCTGGTGTGTGCGAGGCGCTCTTTTGTGTGCCGGTGATTGATGGCGACACTAGAACAGCAGACATGCTGCAGTCCATCACTGCAGTCCTCCTGATTAAAATTCTGCTCCGGCCCCGACTGCAGCACTCTACAAATGGAATATTCTACATAATTTCCGAAAATGCTTGTTTTTATCACCCATTTCTCCTCTATCAGATGACATGCAGATTGATGGGAGATGACTCTTCTGACATCTCCCCCGGTTTTACAGGCCCAGATTTACCATCTCCCTTAACCGCTTTACTGCTGGCGATCCAAAGCGACTGCTAATGGTCTTTGGGCCGGCCCAGGTGTCTGCCTGGTGGAGGAGAGTTTGCAGCCATAGCAGGGCCGCGCGGGTAGGAAAGGGGGTAACCCAGCACTGGGGCTGAACTGGGAAGCCACCAGTTTCACTGGGGCTGGGTTAGGAAAAACCAAAGAGCTGCGGTTTGGGGATTTGGGGGGGGGGGGGTCCACACAGGACAGATCTGCAGCAAAATCCTCATAGCAGCCTGCAGTCTCAGACACCTGCAGAGCCTGGGGGGGCAGGGGAGATGGAGATGAAAACGATCCCCTTTTCCTCTGCTGCTTCCCCCCTCCCAGTGCCCCCCAGGGGCTCCATGGGCACAAGGCAGGAGCCCCTGGCACCATCCAGCCACATTAACGGGTTGTTAGCACAACGTGTTTGGCAAAGGGCTGCTGCTCGATGCTTGGCGCTAGGAAGGAGACTGGGGTGGGGGGCGGTTTGCTGATGGTGTTGGTGCTACCAGCCTTTATGGCACAGGCCGGGGGGGGGGGGGGGGGAACGGACTTTAACCGCCCCACCCGGGACGTTGGTGCCTTTAAGAACCGGCATTGAGGGCACAGCCACCATGTATAAATCTGTCTGTTTCGATTGATTGCTGGTTATTAAGCACCCTCCCACTCAGCGGTCCAGGGGTCGGCTAGCCAGCCACTTGGCACCCGCAGCTGGGGTCAAAGCGTCCAAAGGGGGCCCTTCGTAGCCGACTCTCCAAAGAGCTGAGCTTCCGATTCGCAAAGCTCTGTGGAAAGTCCAGGCACATAGTTAGGAGCCCAGCAGGGACTTGATCCCTTTGGGGCCCTGTTCCCAGGTACCTTTGCCCCTCAATTAAAATTGCAGCGATCGAAAGGTAAAACCAGCAGTTTCTCCTCACCCGGCCCCAGCCAGGACTCAGATCCAAACCCAACAGGATCCGCCCTGCACTAGCTCTTATCCACACCCTCCTGGCCTCAGAACCCTGAGGTTTGCAGCCCGGCCTGAAGGGCAACAGATTCGGGCTAGTTCAGCGAGCGAGCCTTGTGGCCAACAGCCCCTCAAACCTTGGTAGCCAATGGCCCCTCCCGGGGAACACCCTTGTCTTTGAGACCGTCTCCCACTCAGGCACCCCCTGCCAGTGCAGCTCACAGCTCCTGCCACAAGGCTGGGCTTTTCCCCCCAGCGCAGTGATTTCTCCACTCCCAAAAAGAAGGGTTGCAAACCCGAGCCCAGTCGCTGCCCCCGTGGGACTCAGGAGCCCTGGTTCTGCTGCGGGTCAGCTGGGTGAGTGCAGGCAAATTGCGTCCCCGCTCTGTGCCTCAGTTTCCCCTGGGGATAAGGATACCGACCTGCTTGGAGGTCAACTGATAAAAAGAGCTAGGGAATGTTACTGTAGCTGGGCCTCATCATCAGAGTATCAGGTCACCCCACAATCTTTAGTGTATTAATCTTCACTCTACCCCAGGAGGTCAGGCAGTGCTAGCACTGATAGGACACTGAGGCCCAGAGAGGCGAAGCGATTTACCTGAGGTCACCCAGAAAGATGATTACAGAGCAGGGGGTTGAAAACAGGTCTCCAAAGTCCTGGCCGAGTGCCCTAACCACTGGGCCACCTTGTGCAGGGGGCAAATGGCACATGCACCTCTCCAGTCAAAGGGCAGGTAGCTTGCTGGTACCCCCCCGCCACACCCCGCAACCTCCCAGCCTCACCGCACTGTTATCTGTATTATGCTACCCCCAACCTCAACCACCTACAGTTTTGCATAGAGCGCTGCAACGGCCGGAGGACAAGGAAGTGGGAAGCCGGGTGTCCTCAGCGGACTGCTACTACAACGTGCATGACGGCAGCCCCTCGAGATCTTGAACCCCTCGTGCCAGGCGCTGCACAGACATGGAGCGAGTGACAGTGCCTGCCCCATAGCCTGAGGGAACAGGCACAAAGAAAGGGAGTCACTGACCCAGCAGGTCAGAGCCAGGACACGAACTGAGTGGTCCTGAGTCCGAGGCCAGTGACTTAGCCACTAGACCACCCCTCTCCCCTTGGCAAAACTTCTCACCAACCCTCCCAACTGCCTCAGATGGGGCAGGGGGAGACACAAGATGGAAGCCAAGGCACTAGTGGCCAGCAACAGCAGGGCCTGAGGCCAGAGCCTTTGACTGTGCTAAGGTGCGGTTGGCAGCACTGGTTGATCCTGCCTGGGTCAGGGAGAACCCCACCACGGGGCGGAGGCTGGACATGGCTGCTCAGGTCTCTCCTGGCTGGATGGGAAGGCGTTGGAAGGAGCTGGCTCATGCCCACCCCTGGGACAGCATGTATTGGGCACACCGTCCCCATGGCCGAACCACAGAGGGGCGAGTCTGTTACAGCAGCAGCCGCTGGCTCTTTAGCCCAAGCCAGGGGGACTCAGCTGTTAGCTCTGGAGACCCTGGTTCAATCCCACCATCAGCCAAGATGGCTGTCAGCCAAGATGGTGGCCACCTTGCCCCGGATGAGTTCACTAAGTGCTGTGTTCTGGCTCCTGATGATAGTGGCTGGGCCCAAGCAGAGGTTGTTGAGGCAGCTACAGGGTGAGGGGTCTTTCAGCCCAGGCCGTAGCAGCTCATGCTCTGGGATCTCAGAGGCATAGGTTTGATTCCCTCCATTGACTTCCCACTTAGGGGCGCAGCATGACACACACACTCCTATTCAGGGAATGCCCCATTCAGTGCTGGGTAATTCTGCTCTCCCTCAAGCATTGGTGTCTGAATGAGGTCAGGTTCTCCCTCCCCAGGCTGGACCCTGACTGAAGCATGACGACACCAGGGAGAAAAGACCCATGGACCTTCAGCATCACAAGTCCTCAGCATGTGAGCTGAAGCATGTGAGCCTACTCCCTCATCCCTTAGATGAGGGAGTAGGCTGTTGCAGTCACTAAGTCTGGCCAGTAGGGGGAGACGCAACCACAACGAGATAACAAATTCCAAAAGGACGATCCTGATGGATCTCTCCTTGCTCCTGATACAACAGGTTTTCCACACACCTGTCCAAGGGTTTCCTGAAGTAAGAACAAGCATAAATGCTTGACTCCTCCCTGCAGGACCTCCTGTCCCTCGCACTAGCGCTCCTTTGCCTTAGAGAGACTATCAGGCTTTTATTGAGCTGGAGCTGATGAGCCCCACCTGCTCTGGTCAGCAGGGTGAGTCAGCAGCACAACTCTCTCATGCCACACAGGGCCGCTCGGAGCTAATGCCCTGTCACAGGTGTTGCTTATTGTTCAGTTCCGATTGCCAATAAACCTGGAAGGAGCTGGAAAGTGGCTGACACCATCTACACCCCCTGATTCACGCTCACAGATATGCACGTGATACACACATACAAACATGCAAGCACACACACATACACAAATGCACACCATCAGTCCGTGAGATTTAGGGGACCCACTCATTGGCAATTTGCAGAGAAAACACCTCCCACCATTCTGATGCTTTATGATCGCTTCAGTTTCTCACATGCTTCTGTGCACGCACACCGCTCTGTCACGGCTGCATGCACAAACATGGACCCACAAACACCAACACGCAATGGGTTTGAGTAGGGAGTACACATCAGAGCCCCCCCCCCCCCCCCGCACCCACCCTTGGGAAGAGACCTTGGCACCAAAGCTGGGCAAATATTGGCTCAAATTTTTAAGCAGATGCGCTTGGAGTTTAATTGGCACGAATCCCCTGCAGGAAGGCAAATTGCATGTATGCACTCAACCAATCAGGGCACAGAGGCAACACCGTGAGGCTTATCTCCATGACAACAGCCGAGTGATACAGGTGAGATTCTATTTGCGATTGGCCTGTGGCAATAAAAAAAATGCAACAAACTATGCGACCGATGAATGCCGAGGGAACAGTGTGGCCAGTCCCAAATGTTCAAAACTCCCAAGACAGGCCCCCAGGAATCATGAGATAGTCTTTACAATCATTAAGATTGGTTTAAAAATCATGAGACTGGACTAAAAATCACGAGATGGTCTTTGAGGTCATGAGATTGGTTTTAAAATCATGAGATGGGCTTTAAAATCACACGGCTGGTTTCAAAACTCACAAGTTTTTTACCGTAATCAATGTGTGGTTCCCTTTAGCCACCTTCTGGGGGGTTTGAGCCTTCGGGGGTCATGTTTTCCAGCTTTTTCTCACCCCGACGAGGGCTGGACCGGTCCTTCTTTTGTTTAAGCAAGGGCTGCCGTTCTAAACACAACTCAGAAAAGCACCAAAAATCAGGTGTGTCGGCAACCCGGGATCATTTGGAGTCAAATGCAGCTCGTGAGCTATTAATCCTGGAAGCGCTTGCTGCCGGGGATCCGTTCTGCTCAGCTCTGACCCTTTGCAGCGCTGGTCCTGGGGACCTGCTGCATGATTGCTCACCTGATGCCTCTAGCCACCCGGAAGCAGCGTCCCTGACACCCGAGGCAAAGAACGGAGTTCAGACCCTTCCCCACAACTGATTCCACCTGCTCCCTCCCTGGTTTTCCCTCGTTCTTATGTCAGGACGTAGAGAGCACTTTGGGGCCAGAATATACCCTGTTCCTCACCTCTGTCTGTGCAGTGCCAGCCCAACGGGGCCCTGATCTCCATCGGGGCCTTTAACTGATGCCGTCAGATACAGAAGAATAATAGCAATTAACCCTTGTTTGTTGCATTTCCTTTGAAAAAGGAGAGTTTAAACCCCAAAGGGAGACTTGCTAAAACAACCCAGGTTCTAGACGTTTCAGAGCCCTTCCCCATCTCAAGAAGAGATCCCAGCAACCCAGTGTAGGGTGACCCAATGTCCTGATTTTATAGGGACAGTCCCGATATCTGGGGCTTTGTCTTATATAGGCTCCTATTACACCCCCCACAGCCTCCACCCCCATCCTGATTTTTCACACTTGCTGTCTGATCACCCGATCCCAGTGGGTTCCCCCATCCTGAAACTGGATCCAAAGCTCCCCAGCAGCTAGAGGTGGGAACAGGCTGGGAGGTGTCTGAGTCCCTTGGAAAGAGCAGGAGATGCCGTAGGGAAAGGGCTTTCCAGTAAACGGATAAGAGGAGACAGCAGGCTCTGGCTGTCCCACCACATGCATTCTGCAGACAGCGCTGGGTGTTCAGGTACAAACCTTAGTGTCAGGGGGCACCTGTCGGTCCCCATTAATGCCACGTAGGCAGCCTTTGTATCCTCGTCACATGAAGACACGCAGGCCAACAGGCAATGGACACCACCTTACAGACACATGCACACACGTTACACACAGGGCAGTTCAAACATGCATAGTAGCTCACCAGGATATGTTAGCCCACTGCACAGTCATGCAAGGACACGCATGTACGTGTGCAGGCCCCCAAACATGTGCACACACTGGCACACATGCCCACACCAGCAGGCCATGCATGACTAAACCTAGACGCACGCCCGCACCCATGTAAATACGCAGGCCCACAAACACATACACACCCCGGCATGAAAGAACACGCAAGCACACACGTGTGCTCAGACCTGTCCAGCCCACAGGCAGCTCTGTGCCCAAAACGCACCCAGCGCCACACCCCAACCTCATACATGCCCGCACCCAGGCTGACCCACACACGCCTGGGCCTCAACATGCACCCGCAGAGCCAAACAACACAGCTCCAGAGGTGCCCCTGGCCTTTCTGCCTTTCAGCTAGCAGTGAGAGAGACTCCTTCCTTTGCACTCGAGCAGCTCCTTCACCCCCCTCCCTGTCCTTCACCTGCTGCAGGCCGGGAGGTGGGATATCTCGGAGTGATGAGGTGAAATTGAGCAAGGCTGAGCAAAGGAAGCTAACGGGCTGTGAAACTGAGCCCCAACCCCCGGGGCAGGGGAGGGGGGTGAGAATGGCAGAACCCACATTGCCCGAGTCATGAACACAAGGGGAAGAGGAGAGCAGCACAGGAGCTGAACGTGGCCGAGCACGAAACCAAACTTAACCCCAGAATAACAAGCAAGATGAATTGAACGGCTCTGGAAAAAGCCCTCCTGGGTGAAGATCAGGCCTGACGGTGTAACGGGCACCGCGGGATGGCAGGCCCCAGGGACGGGCAAGGTGGCATGGCTTGAGTGGCGGGGAAGGAGCATGAGACAGCAAGGGACTGGGCGTTGGGACACAAGAGTTTTCACTGCGTGCCCCTGAGCAAGAAACGTTCCAAGCGTCTCGCTGCAGAACGAGGCTAATAATGCCCTTGTGATGAATGCACAAGTCTGGGAGGGCGGAGAGCTGGGCTCTATTCCTTGCCATGTGTTTGTGCAGCCCCGGCTGTCAGGGGCTGAAACCATTTCCAGTGCTTGGAGATCCTCAGCTGGCCTGGGACAGAGAAAGGTGAAAGGCGGATTTTTGCTGTGAGCAGGCGAAAGGCTCGGACGTAGCTACACTGACCCCTCTGCTCAGTTCTCCTGAGCTGGTGGTCCCACTTAAGACTGCAGTTCCAAGGTGAGCCAGCTGGGGGCATCCTATCAGCATGCTCTAAACTGCGCTCCCTACAGCTAAGGAGAGGGAAGGTCTCCATCACCCCCAGCTCTCCATTCCAAGGGCTTGGCCTCATGCATACAGCCATAGGTAGAGACCCCGGCCCCAACCGCATCAGCCTCTAACACTCTAGCCATAGGGGTGACAACCACCACTGCTCTGGCATGCTGGCCCCCGTCCTTCCCCTTGGAAAGGGTCTTCGGGGAGGGGGAGCCCACAGGCTGGGACCCTGCAGCAGGGAGGGTCAGTGAGAGCTGAGGTCTCCCTAGGCACATTCAGCTCTGCCCTCCTCCTCCCCCGGCACTAGGCTGCGATGCTCTTTCACTCCCTGGTCCGCCCCCGCCCCCCAACTCCCAGACTCCCACCCCCACAACCTGGCATCATCACATTCTGAAATCAGACAGGTGGCCTCACTGCTCGGAAAGCTTCTCTCCTTAAACCTGAAGGAGGGGGGGGGGTAAGATTTAGCCATTCTTTCCTCCGGAGGCCCAGCCACCTGGTACTGGACAGTGGGAGCAGGAGGGGAGGGCTGCAGATTAGGATTGAGAGGGGGCACCAGCAGAGCTGGGGCACGGTGGGGAGCCTGGGGCTGAGATAGCAGGAGGCTGCAGATCAGAATCACTCAAAATTGCCCTGTTCTGTTCATTCCCTCTGAAGCATCTGGCACTGGCCGCTGTCATTCAGATACTGGGCTACATGGGCCATTGGTCTGACCCAGTATGGCCACTCTTATGTTCTAGGATTGAGGGTCATCAGCAGAACTGGGGATCAGGGAGAGCCCAGGGCTGGGATAGCAGGAGGCTGCAGTTGGGATTCAGGGGCACCAGCAGAGCTTGAGGGGGGGGAGCCCAGGGCTGGGATAGTGGAGGATGGCGGGTCAGTATTGAGGGGCACTGGCAGAGCTGGGGGGAAGCCAGGGCTGGGGTAGCAGAGGCTGCAGGTTGGGACTGAGGGGCACTGGCAGAGCTGGGGGAGCCCAGGGCTGGGCTAGCAGGGGCTGCGGGTTGGGATTGAGGGGCACTGGCAGAGCTGGGGGGGAGCCCAGGGCTGGGATAGAAGGGGCTGCGGGTTGGGATTGAGGGGCACCGGCAGAGATGGGGGCAGAGCCAAGGGCTGGGCTAGCAGGGGCTGCAGGTCGGGACTGAAGGGCACTGGAAGAGTTGGGGGGGAAGCCAGGGCTGGGGTAACAGGGGCTGCAGGTCGGGACTGAGGGGAACCAGCAGAGCTGGGGGAGCCCAGGGCTGGGGTAGCAGAGGCTGCAGGTCGGGACTGAGGGGCACCGGCAGAGCTGTGCAGGGAGCCCAGGGCTGGGGTAGCAGGGGCTGCAGGTCAGGACTGAGGGGCACCAGCAGAGCTGTGCAGGGAGCCCAGGGCTGGGGTAGCAGGGGCTGCAGGTCGGGACTGAGGGGCACCGGCAGAGCTGTGCAGGGAGCCCAGGGCTGGGGTAGCAGGGGCTGCAGGTCGGGACTGAGGGGCACCGGCAGAGCTGGGGGGAGTTCAGGGCTGGGGTAGCAGGGGCTGCAGGTCGGGACTGAGGGGCACTGGCAGAGCTGGGGGGAGCCCAGGGCTGGGATAGAAGGGGCTGCAGGTCGGGACTGAGGGGCACCGGCAGAGCTGGGGGGAGCCCAGGGCTGGGGTAGCAGGGGCTCCAGGTCGGGACTGAGGGGCACCGGCAGAGCTGTGCAGGGAGCCCAGGGCTCTTGCAGCACATCAGGCCGGATGTCCGTTGAAAACGATGCTTCTCCTGCCCTCAGCTCCCAGCGCTGCAGCTCGCTCCGGAGGGAGGCAGTGCCGGGCAGCCTCAGCTCCCTGGCCCCAGCGCTGTACGTGTCACTGCGGCTCCCGGTGATGAAGTGCGCCAGGAAAACACACTGAATTAAGCCTGTCGTAAATAGACAAAAAATTAACTCCGGCCCCCTCCCACGCTGCCTTTGATGATGTCGCCTGTGGAATTGGCAGGCGCTCACACACGGCGCAGCCAGCCAAGGGCCTTCACTTGAACAATGAATTACAGCCAGCCGGAGGCAGCGAGCAATTACGGTAGAGCAGGGACAGCAGGGCCCCCTGCAGGAATTACGGTAGTAGCCTGAGGATTGCGGGGCCTCCTGCGGGAATTATTGCAGCACAGGGGCAGCTGCGCTTCTTGCAGGAATTACGGTAGTAGCCTGGAGATGGTTGGGCCTCCTGAAGGAATTATGGTAGCCTGGGGATTGCTGGCCCTCCTGCAGGAATTACGGTAGTTTGGGGAATGCTGGGCATCCCAAATTACTGTAGCCTGGGGATTTCAGGGCCTCCTGCAGAGCCTGCCCGGGTCCAGCAGGGGGCAGCGTGGTCTCTGGTATTACAAGGGCTGAGCCACAGGTGCACCCGGCTCCTCCCCTGCTGTTGCTTACAGCAGGCTCCACCCAGAACCACTGGGGGGAGGTGATGCAGCCCCAGGCCCTCTAGCACCCCTTGTGGTGGAGAAGAGATAGCACAGGGCTGTGATGAACAGAAAGGGGGTGGGGTCATTAAGGCCGACAGTCACAGGCAGACCCTGGGGTTCCCTCTGGCTTCCTCCAGTCTGGTAGGCTGACGAGACAGCAAGGGTGAAAAATCGGGATGGGGTGGGGGGTAATAGGCACCTATATAAGACAAAACCCCAAATATCGGGACTGTCCCTATAAAATTGGGACATCTGGTCACCTTATGTCTGCGCCACCTCCAGCTCACCACAAGGGGTCCCCGCCTAGGGCTGAGCTGGGGGGATGTTTCGCTCTACAGCGCCCCCGGTGGTGGACTGAGGGGGGAAGACGTTCTGAGAGGCAGGCTCTGGGCCTCCTCCATCCCCTTTGTCTTGGCACTGAGAATGGGGGACCTCGACGGACCCTCGGCCTGTCTGCCTCTTGGTGCCCATCAGCACAGTTTCAGGGCCAGACGGTCTAGCAGGAACAGAGCAGCTGGGAGAGCTGTGGGGCTGCCACCTCTGGGGGACAAAAAACAGGGACATGGGGGTGATCCTGAGCCGTTACCACTGGCCAGCTGGCAGCATGTACTGAGCCCCCAGAGCAGATCTCCTGGGACAGCTCCCTCGAAACAGGGATGTTCCTGGCCAAACCGGCACCGGGGGGGAGGGGGCAGGGCTGGGGGGAGAAGTGCCAGGCATCAGCCCAGGCCTGGGGCAGAAGAATGTTTGGCAGTGGGCACGAGTTGCCAGCAATCCAAGAAGGCCCAGCACTGGGCCCGGCATTTAGACCAGGCTGCTGCCCATCCCTGAGCCCCATCCAGCCACTCCTCTCGTAGACCCATGGGGCCCATAACTCGCTCAATCCTCATGCGAGCTGGTCTGGGAACCCAGGCAACCTCCCCCATTGCGTGTTGAGCAGCTTTAGGGCATCATTACTATCAGGGCCCCACAGTGATTTGTGCCCCACAGAGTCCCTGCCCTGAGCAGCTCACAGTCTATCTAGAGGGGAAACTGAGGCACAAGGACTTCTCTAAGGGGAATGGCAAAGCTGGGACTAGAATTGAGGTCTCTTGATTCCTAACGTGGGTCTGAGCCACTCGACCTCATTAGCTGGGGGGAGGCGAGGCCCTGCCCTCAGAGGATAAATGTCCCCAGCTCGGAACCGGCCCACTGCAGTCGCGCAGAGGCCAAGGACTTGACTGGACCAGGGAGCCTGCTCTCTTGAGGCCGCCCCATCTGATCGGTGGCTGGCCGGACAGACGGCTCCTTTCCCTGGGAGGTGAGGGCAGTCGGGGGGGGTGTTTCCAAAAGCTGTCGCCAGGGCAGGAGCGCTGGGCATGGGCCCCGTTCCCTCCCCAGCAGCTGCAGAGATTAAGCTCGGGCTGTGCCGGGCACCGCCTGTAGACTTAGGAGCCAGATGATTGTGTGATTCAAAGGACAAAGCAGGGGGGGTGGGAGGCAGCGTCCTCCCCGAGGGGCCCCACTATTCATGCCGCGCAGCCCCTCCCCTTCTGGGGGGATGCCGATCCCATACTGGACCTGGCATCTTCCAGCGCAAAAAGAGAGGGTGAGTGGCCAGAGACTGAGCGAGAACAAGGGGAAGGAGAGAGCCATGGGTGGAAAGGGAGGTGGAAGGAATCAGGGAGGGATGGAAAAAGGGAAGGGGGCCCAGAAAGTCCCAGCCAAACCCACCCCACCAGAGCGGATCAGAATAAGCCACTCCCCCCTGCCCCTTAGTGGGGGGTCACTGCATTACAAGACTGCCCCCTGACGGTCCCCCTGGGCCTCCTGTCCCATCCAACCCCACCTGTTCCCTGATGGCCCTCCGGGACCCCTATCCCATCCACACACACCCCACTCCCTGTCCCCTGACTGCCCCTGGAACCCCTGCCCCTGACTACCCCCCTGCCACCCCATCCAACCCACCCTCTTTCCTGACTGCCCCCCCCCCGGGGACCCCTGCCCCCATTCAACCCCTCTGTTCCCCCCCGACCTCCCCGACCCCTATCCACACCCCTGCCCCTGACCAACCCCCAAACTCCCCTGCCCTCTATCCAACCCCCCCTGCTCCCTGCAACCTTACCGCGCTGCCTGGAGCATTTGTGTAGCCCCCCTAGTGGGGGGTCACTGCATTACAAGGCCAGGTGTGGCGTCAGAGAGGAAAACTCACATCCAGCCCCTTTGAGACTCAGGGCAGGTGTCCCCATAGCCTCTGCCTGCAGGTGCTTCCCACCTGTCCTGAGTTGGGAGCTCTCTGCCCAATGGATTTCCCACACCAGGGCACGGCCTTGCCCTGCAGCTTCTGTAAACCCCTCTGTGGGCCTGACCAGCTACCAGACCCCAAAACCTTCTGGGAAATCTGGCTCCTTAGAGCCATTGCCCGCCTGGGAAAGGAGGGACTATTTTCCAGCAAGCGCACCAAGGTCACCTCAACGCAAGCTGTGATGCGGCCCACGCCTCCCCTGTTCTGCTCTTAAAGTAAAGAGCCCAGAAAAGAGCCATGCGCTGGCAGAGAACCGATGCTTCTGGGTGATTGATTCCACCCCCAGGTGTGACGAGCATCCCCAGTGACTTTCAGCACTAATTAGCAGAGAGTCTGCCCCTAGGGCAGAATTAAGCCTGTATGCTTTCACCTCCAAAACCTTGGAAGAACAATGTGATCTAACCTGAAGCAGCATGGAAACCAGGAGATAAAATACCCTTAACTCTGCCCCGCCCATTACTATTCACCTTCCAGCCAACATGGTGCAGCCCTCCTCAACACTGGCCCTAAGAACTGGTTGCTGCATCTGTGCACCATCGCCCTCTGCTGGACGGAATCAGAAAGGCTTCCTTGTGTCCTAGGGCCTGTTCTGATAGCAGCAAGACTCCTTTAGTCCAGGTAGTAGGAGCCAGTGATTTAGGGTGAAAGAAGAGCTGAGTTCTGTCCTGGTTGCTGGAGTGAACTCAGCTGACTCTGGATCAGACAACTGAGGGTTTGAGTCCCTTCTTGGCCGGTTTCTTGTGATGTGTGGTGGCTGAGTGCATAAGGCAGAGGTGGGCAAACTTCGGCCCGTGGGCCACATCCGGCCTGCTGGACCCTCCTGCCCAGCCCCTGAGCTCCTGGCCCGGGAGGCTAGCCCCTGGCCCCTCCCATGCTGTTCCTCCTCCCCCGCAGCCTCAGCTCAGCACGCCACCGGCGCAATGCTCTGGGCGGCGGGGCTGCAAGCTCCTGGGGCAGCGCAGTTGCAGAACCGGGGCCTGACCCGGTGCTCTGGGCTGCGCGGTGGCGTGGCTGGCCAGCCGGGCGGTGTGGTTGCCTGTCCTGGTGCTCTGGACAGCACAGCTGTAGCGCTGCCAGCCACCAGTGCTCCAGGTAGCGCGGCAAGGGGGCAGGGAGCAGGGGGAGTTGGATAGAGGGCAGGGGAGTTCGGGGTGGTGGTCAGGGGCGGGGGTGGGGATAGAGGTCGGGGTGGTCAGAGGACGGGGAACAGGGAGATTGAATGGGGACGGGGCAATCAGGAAGCAGGAGGGGGTTGGACGGAGTGGCGGGGGGCAGTCAGGGGCAGGGGTTCCGGGGGCAGTCAGGGGACAGGGAGAAGGGGCGGTTGGATGGGGCAGGGGTCCTGGGGGGGGGCAGTCAGGAATGAGAGGAGGGGTTGGATGGGGCGGGGGCTCTGGGGTCAGTCAGGGGACAGGGAGTTGGGGGGGTGGATGGGGTAGGGGTCATGGGGGCTGTCAGGGAACAGGGGGGTTGGATTGGGCAGGAGTCCCGGGGGGGCCATCAGGGGGCGAGAAGCATGGGGGGGGGTCAGATGGGGGCGGGGTCCGGGCCACACCTGGCTGTTTGGGGAGGCACAGCCCCCCCTAACCGGCCCTCCCTACAATTTTGGAAACCCGATGCGGCTCTCAGACCAAAAATTTTGCCCACCCCTGGCCTAAGGTGATGGGCTACGTTCTTGAAAGCCACAGGTTCAAGCCTTGTTCGGTCTTCTGCTCAAAGGCCCCATCTTCTTAAAAAATGGGTACCTGATCCATTGGGTTACAGCAGCCAGAGGCAATTGGCACTGCATCAGGCTGCGGGAACTTTGACCCCAAACAGCACAGCCAGGCCAGGAAATCCTCAATGACCACGAATTTAGTACAGTAGCATACGCTCACTCACCCAGGGTGGGCTCTCCTGGGCAGGGCCCTGGCCTATGCTGCAAGATGCCTGGGTTCTTTTCCTTTCTCTGTCGCTGGGTGACCGTGGGCGAATCGTGGCTTCTTTCTTTGCCTCAGTTTCCCCATCTGCAAATTGGGGGGTAATGACACTGAGCTCCTTTGTAATGTGCATTGAGATCTACTGATGATAAGAACTAGGGATTATTAGTTAAGGGGGCTGATTTTCGGACAGAGCCGGGCCCCACCCCACTGGGAGTCAGCCCCTTTAAGGTGTCTGAAGCTGAGCACCCAAACACGGGGGCAGCCAGGGGTCCCTTTTTAAAATAAGTTCACGTGAGCATTATTTGCCGCAGATCCCAGGGCTGGGCCCCCCTCGGTGCTGGCTCTTTAGCTTCAGGCTGTTTGGAAAGGAGAGTTCGCAGCCTGAAAGAAAGGGAGGAAATCAACAGGTTCAGTCCACAGCTGGGGGATAGGGGTGGGATCCTAAGCCAGGCTCAGCGCTAGGAAGCAGTGGCGCATTTGTTCCCCTCGCATAGACTCACGCAGCTTGATTCTCCAGTCCTCTGTCCTCTTCACTTCATTGTCACAGGGGGTCACACGTCAGCAGATTGGAACTGGGTAGCGCTTTGCACTGGTGTCAACGCCTGCAGATGATGCAAGGGGACAGAGAATCGGGCTCAGATACTGTACTAGGGTGACCAGATGTCCCGATTTTATAGGGACAGTCCCGATTTGGGGGGCTTTTTCTTATATAGGCTCCTATTACCCCCCATCCCTTGTCCCGACTTTTCACATTTGCTGTCTGGTCACCCTCACTGTCTCCCAGATTGCTTGGTGATCGCAATTCACACAGCACTCTGCCCACGTAACCACGGATCCGCTTGGTGGCAGGCGCCCTCCCCATCTGGGTATGACGTGGGATTGAGGCAAACTGGGGATGTGGCGTGACACCGGTGTTGCTTGGGCATCTCTCTGTCTCTTTCAGCTCTCCCAGAATCCCTGGAATGGGATCTCACCCGAATACGTCATGATGCACATGGGGCAGCCAGACCCTGAGCTGCATATCCCGGCCTAGCCAGTCCAGGGGCAGAACTGACTGACAGGGTTTACGGCAGTTTGCAAAAAGTTTGCTTGAAGGATGCACTTTGCACACAAACACACATACACACACACACACACACACACACTTTAAGCACTGCTGGCCGAGCATCTGTCCCCTTTGCCAGCTGGACCAAGGTGAGGTTGGGAGAGGCTGATATCACGAGCAGGGCTTGGCACCGAGCGTTTCCAGAGCTACATCTGACAGCGCAGAGACCGCAGGTAAGTCACCAGACCATGGAGAGTTAAGGGCCAAATCTCCTGCTGGCCTGGATGGCGGGGAGGAGGAGCTGGGAGTGGATGGGGAGCGGGGTAAATCAGTTTGATAGTCTCAGAGAAGAAGGCAGCTATAAAAACCAAGCCAATTCTCCATGGCTCGGTTACCTGTTTCATTTCCTCGCTACTCTTTCTGATCAATGCAGATGGGGGGGCGGGGGTTTAAACATAGCAAGAGCGGGCGGGGGAGGTGACATGGGAGGACTGCAAAGTGCCCACGGCAGCAATGAATGGGAAAGGCAGAGCCCTGGCCCCACATCCCTTCTCCCCAAAATGTCCTACTCCAGTGGGGCACCCTCAGCTCTGGCCACCGGGTTGAACCAAAGTGGTGGGTTGGAGATTCGGCGCAGGCCGTCTGCCATCGCTAATAGCTCATGTGTCTTTTAACCCCTGCACTGCTATCGGTGTGCCCTGGCCTTACCCCAATGGCTGAGCAGCTCCTGGGCCCTCAAACACACACACCTCTGGGAGGTAGGGAACGGTAGATCGTAAGCTATTTGGGGCAAGGGATATGCTTTTGTTCTGTGCCTGGCACAATGGGCTCCTGGTCCATGACTGGGACTCCTAGGTGTTACCGTAATACACCTAATACATAATGTACAGCACCTAGCACACTGGGGTCCTAGATTGTAACAGGAGCTCCTAGGTGCTACCGTAATACATCTAGTAATATACAGCACAACAGGGTCCTGGTCCGTGGCTGAGGCTCATAGGCACTACTGCCATGCAAATAAATAATAATATTCCTGTTTTACAGATGGGGAAACTGAGGCATGAAACCATCCCCTGGCTGAACTCCCCACAACACTCCCTGTGGCACAGCACCCCCTAGCCCTGCACTGGGGCACTGGGGCCAGCACTGACTGTGAGGGGAGAGCGCCCCCTACTGTGCCCCTCACCCCGCTCCATGCAGCACAGCAAATTGCAGGCAGGTGCCCTCTGCTGCCTGTAGATGCCATCCATGGGGCATCACCAATCAGGGAACCAGCCAGCTGGAAACCAGTTTAGTCCAAAGTTGGCAAAGGGAAAGGGAAAGACAAGCTGCTTTCTGATAGGCTAAAGCATCAGCCCGGTCCCCACTGAGGCGCCAGGTCCAATGCAGGGATGCTATAGGATTCGGGTTAGAATGCAGCATCCCCTCGCTGCCACCATCACACAGCTACAAAGCCACTGGGCCAAAATGCTGTACCCCTCTCCCTGCCTATTAAATAGCCCATGAGTCTCCAGGAGCAGGTTTAAAAAGCCCCATGTCCGGGCCCTGGACCCCTTCGCCTCGGCAGGCTGCACCGCTCCGCTCGTGAAGCCAGACAACCTGCATATTCCAGCACAGGGTGACGAAAGGTCCTCGGGCTGAAACCCTGGGCGAAAGGTGGCAGCATGGGCTGGGAGACCCGAGTGCCGATCCTGGCTCTGTCACTAAGCCAATAGGGGCCCTTGAGCCAGTCATCAGGGTCTAGCCCAATGGACCGAATTCGCTTAACAAAACACTCATTAATGTCAGTGCCGAGCCCCTGAGAAAATCTAGCCCCTGATCCCTGTCTGGGCTGCTCTCTCCCCGCCCGCTCTTCGGGGCAAGGCCAGCCTCGCACTGTGAGTTTCTCTGGCCCCTGGCACTGATCTCGGTCACAACCTCTACACGCAGGTCATCTTTTGGGTCTGCATTTGCACAGCACCTAGCACAGTGGGATCCCAGTCGGTGACTTCGGCTCCTAGGTGCTATTGGCACCTTAAAGACTAACTGATTTATTTGGGCCTAAGGTTTCGTGGGTAAAAAACCCCCACTTCTTCAGATGCGTGGAGGGAAAATTCCAGACACAGGCACATGAAGCGATGAGAGTTACCTTACAAGTGGAGAACCAGGGTTGACAAGGCCAATTCAGCCAGGGTGGATGTGGTCTACTCCCAATAATTGATGAGGAGGTGTCAATACCAAGAGTCAATACCTAATAAATAACATACGGCACCTAACATAACAGGGTCCTGGCCCATGACTGGGGCAATAATAGGGACAAGGGGGGACACACGTCTTTACTCCTTTTAATCCCCCCACCACACACACACCCCTCAAATCAACCCCACGTGAGCTCTTTGGCAGAGAGAAATTCGCCTCCTGTCCCAGCTCAGAGAAACTCTTTGCAGATCCCAGTATTAATCCACAAGGTCAAAGACGTTCCGGTGTTATTAAAAACATAAATGTTGCACACCGGAGAGAGGGAGAAATAATAGGTAGGAACGAGTGAGTGGGGGAGAGGGAGCGGAGGGGATAGTAATTGTACCTTTTTTTTTCCCCCGGTGTCAAGCTCCATAGAGTGTTGAATGCCATGATTTCAAGACATACACAGAACATTGCTTTTTAATTTAAGCCGTTAAGGTCAGTGGCAGCAAATGGGGCAGTGTTTTAAATTACAATATAAAAAAAGAGGGCGAGAGAGAGAATGAGAAAAAGAAAGACCCAGCCACGGGGAGAGAGCAGGAGAGACGGGGAACGGGAACAGGGGAGGTTGTCTCTGGGCTGCTTCTCAGCGCCTGGACTTTTCCGCCTCCCCCAGATGGAAGGGAAATGCTGGAAGGAGCTGCTGATTGCAGCAGAGGAAGGATAGTGGGAAGGTTAGGGGGTTAGCTGTAGATTGGGGGGGTAGGAGGTTAGCTGTAGACTGGGGGGGTTAGGGGGTTAGCCATAGACTGGGGTGGGTTGGGGGTTAGCCGTAGATTGGGAAGGTAGGAGGTTAGCCGTAGACTGGGGGGGTTGGGGTTAGCCGTAGACTGGGTGGGTTGGGGGTTAGCCGTAGACTGGGGGGGTTGGGGTTAGCCGTAGACTGGGTGGGTTGGGGGTTAGCCGTAGATTGGGGAGGTAGGAGGTTAGCCGTAGACTGGGGGGGTTAGGGGGCAAATTGTAGATGGGGGGGATAGGAGGTTAGCCATAGGCTAGGGGGATGAGGGTTAGCCAAAGACTTGGGGGGCTAGGGGGTTAACCATAGACTCAGATTCAGGGGTGCTGAAACAATTTGTACAGTGGGGGTGCTGAGAGCCATTGAACCAAACTGTAAACCCTGTATGTGGTGGAAACCACTTCAAGCCAGGGGGTGCAGCATCCCCACTAGTTCCAGCCCCTAAACTCAGGTTCAGCTCCCGGCTTTGAAAAACGTCCTTCACTCCAGGTCACACAGGCACTGGGTGCGCTTACCTGGCAAACAAACCCCACAGCAGTGAGTCCCAGAGCCCGGCTCTTCAGACGTGTGGGGCTCGTGCTGCCGCCATGTGTAGCCATGTGAACGTTCCCGCTCGGGCTCTGACACCCAGCAAGGAGCCTGAATGGGAACATCTCCACGGCTATTTGTAGCGTGAGCCCCACAAGCAGAAGTCGATGCGTCCAGGCGCTGAGGTGGCTCCACTTAAAACACTACAGTGTAGACCAGGGGTGGCCAACCTGGGGCTCCGGAGCCACATGCGGCTCTTCAGAGGCTAATATGCGGCTCCTTGTATAGGCACCGACTCTGGGGCTGGAGTTACAGGCGCCAACTTTCCAATGTGCCCGGGGGGTGCTCACTGCTCAATCCCTGGCTCTGCCATAGGCCCTGCCCCCATGCCACCCCTTCCCCCCTCTCCCCTGAGCCTGCCCTGCCTTCGCTCCTCCCCCACCCCCACCACCCACCCCCAGAGCCTCCTGCATGCCACAAAACAGCTGATCGGGAGGTGTGGGGAGGCACTGATCGGCCGGGCAACTGGTGGGCGGGAGGCGCTGGGAGCTGGGGGAGCTGATGTGGGGGGCTGCTGACGTATTACTGTGGCTCTTTGGCAATGTACATTGGTAAATTCTGGCTCCTTCTCAGGCTCAGGTTGGCCACCCCTGGTGTAGACACTACATGTGCCAATGGGAGGAGTTGGCCCATTGGCCACCTCCCTGGCCTCTTCCATCAACCTCGCTCTGTCTACACAGGGACTTAGGTGAACTTAACTAACCTGCTCAGGGGTGCAGATTTTTCACACACACCCTGAGCGATGCAGTTATGCTGACCTAATTTTCTAGCACAGGCCAGGCCAGAGACTTGCTGCCGTGGGGTTTTGCTTGCAGTGTAGACATACTGCAGCCCGAGGTGTAATTGCCAGCTCAGGCAGACATACTTGTGCTAGCTCTGAGCCAGCAAGCATGCTTAAAAATAACATTGTAGCCCACACACACACACACACACTGTGATCCTAGCCAGGCCAGTGGAGAGAAATTTGGGGCCCCTGTACATCATGTTCCCTGAAGCCCCATCCTCCTCCCCTTTCACGACAATAACAGACATTTTTAACATAAGAACGGCCATACTGGGTCAGACCAAAGGTCCATCAGCCCAATATCCTGTCTTCCGACAGTGGCCAATGCCAGGTGCCCCAGAGGAAGTGAACCTAACAGGTAATGATCAAGTGATCTCTCTCCTGCCATCCATCTCCACCCTCTGACAAACAGAGGCTAGGGACACCATTCCTTACCCATCGGGCTAACAGCTATTAATGGACTTAACCTCCATGAATTTATCCAGTTCTCTTTTAAACCCTGTTATAGTCCTAGCCTTCACAACCTCCTCAGGCAAGGAGTTCCACAAGTTGACTGTGCGCTGTGTGAAGAACTTCCTTTTATTTGTTTTAAACCTGCTGCCCATTAATTTCATTTGGTGGCCCCATGTTCTTATATTATGGGAACAAGTAAATAACTTTTCCTTATTCACTGTCTCCACATCACTTGTGATTTTGGGGCCCCCTTAAAATTTTCCTCCCTTTCCCCAGCCCTGATCCCATCTAAAACCCTCAGTACATACTCTGGTGGTTAATTTGTACTTCCACGGCAGCTACACACCCAGCTTTAGAGCACTACCTCAATAAGACCTAGCAAGGGTAAATGGACCTGACCTGGAACTTCCAGCTCCAGTGTAGACGCACCCTATGTCTCTCGGTGCATCAATTCCCCAGGCTAATAGAATAGCACAGTCCTGTGTGGTGCCCAGACACTGCATTAACGGTGGCTATGGAGGTATTTGAGAGAACTGAAGACTAGAGCATTATTATTATATTTATCATACAGCTGCGGCCAGAGACCGCAGCCGAGATCAGGACCCCACTGAGCACTGCACAGACACAGTGAGAGACAGTCCCTGCCCCCAAAGAGCAGACAAGATATAGAGGGGGTACAGAGAGATGAAGTGACTTGCCCAGGGTCACACAGAAAGCCTGAGATGGAGCAAGGACTGGAAACCAAATCTCTCCTGGCCCAGGTGACTGCCCCACCCTTTTTTTCTAAGGGGACCAGCACTTTCTGAAAATCAGGTCCCTTTAAGGGATCTCAGATTGGGCCCCACAATCACCAGTCACCGTGGAAAATCGTAGCCAAGCAAACTTTCAAGCCTCTAAAACTAGACAGATTTGGCATTCGCTATGAATTTGAGCTTAAAAGCCACGAGATTCTCATTCATTCTGAGCCAGATTCTGCTCTCTTCCACCAGCGCTCAGATGAGACAGGTTGGACTGTTAGGATATAGATATTTAGGCCTGTTTGCAAAGGCCTATACTTTAAGAATGTAGGTGTATTTTTATTACTTAGCTAGTTATAGAGGTATAAAAGAAAGAATTAAAATTACTGTTTGCCAGTGTAAGGGCCTTTTTTAAGCCCCCCCAATAGGGACGGCAGTAGAAAACCCTACAATCAGTGTCAATCTGGAGTCACTCCACTGAAGTCAGTGGACTCCAATTTGGCACCGTTGTAACTGGGAGCAAGATCTGTGTACAGGGGGCTATTACAGAACTGCCGTCAGCTTAACAGTCATGGGGGGAAATAACCTTACCTGGCCAGAACCTAAGCAATGCTTAAAGAAACGATTAGAGAAATAAGTACTTTATAAACACAGATGGATAAAGAGAGAGAGGGAGAGAGCTGTGGACACTTTAGGATGATTCATATGGAAAGAATCTTTAAAAGCTTTTCCCGGCCTGTGCTGTTTTCTTTGACCAGGAACAGGACTCATCAGTTTCAATTTTCTTCCTAGTCAATTTCATAGCCAGGCTGGGATGCTCTCCCCAGAAGCTGCAGTGTCTGGCTCACAAATTCTATTTATTTGTTGGTTGTTTCCATGGAGATTTTTCTTTTTAATCGTCATTGTTCCGATCGGTCTCCGCCTTTGGAAAAGCTGATTTAAAAAAAAAAAAAACAGCAAATGTGTGTGGTGGTCCTGGTTTAAGATGCCGGCACCCCTGTGATTCCCCGGACCAGGCGCATAGGAAGCTGGCCAGGGGAGTCAGGACTCCTGGGTCCTATTTCCTGTTCTGACACCGATTTGCTGTATGCCTTGGGCAAGTCACTCAGGCCAAAATTTTCACAGATGAGTGCCTCCGTCTCGGAGGTGCCCAACCGGAGACCCCAAATCCCGGCCCCTTTGAAAATGGGGCTGTTACTGCAGAGAGATTACTGATAACCCAGGAAGCTGAGTAACAAATGCCGCCGCCTCAGCCGCCCCAGAACCTGCATGGGGCATATCAAAAGCTTCTTCCAGGGGAGAGTCTGAGAGACACTTTTCTCTGGGCGGCCTGGGGTCTGGGGAGGGGAAGCGCGGCGCGGCTGCAGCTGGCCTGGGGCTCTTCCAGCCGAAGGGGGGGGGCGCTCAGGGCCTCTGGATGGGGAGGTGTCTCGGGGCTCCTGCTGTAGAGGGGGGCAACACAGGTAGAAGGGGTGGAACTGGGGCTAGCCTCCCCAAAGGGGGGCTCCACCCTCTGCCCATGTCTATGCCTCAGTTTCCCTTTTAGCCTGGGCTATGTACAAAGTAGCGCCAATTCAGCCCAAGGCGTGCTATTGAATCAGTGCCACTTGGCATGTGGACATCTTTAGCTCAGTTCAGACATGGCTTAGACTGGTCTAGCTTCCACCAGTACATTACGCGGCATCCACACCCACAGCTGCACCATCTCTTTTACCTTCTTATATGGCGCCTCCCAATCTTTAGTGTATTTATCCTCACAGTCCCCTGTGAGGCAGGGCTGGGCTATCAGCCCATTGCACAGGTGGGGTGCTGAGGCACAGAGAAACAAAGCTATTTGCTCACTCAGTAGCACAGCAGGGAATCGGTAGCAGAGCAGGGATCTAAACCAAGGTCCCCGGCTAGCACCCTAACCACTGGGCCGTCCTAAGTATCATCTCTCCCTTTAGTTAAACCAGTGCAGCATCTGTGTGTAGCCAGAGGACAGATCCAACCAGGGAATCATCCCAGAGGAACAGCCGCAAGCCCGTCATTTGGGACCACAGAACCCTAGATCTTCGCCTTGCAAGGATCAGTCCTGAGCGGGGCTGGGAGAGAGTTAACAGGGTTTCTCCTTCTCTAGCTTCTGTTCTTGTCAGCCCCTGGCTTGATGCTTCAGGCGACTGCAAGCTGCTGCAGGGGGGCTTCTCACCAGGGCTTGTCTGGATTGGGCAGGACGCTGAAGCAGGGACGCCAAAACCCCAGAGTCCCACAGTTCCCAAAGGGGTGGAGTTTCTACCCTGCCCCCTCCCACGTGGGCTCAGAGTAGAGATTCTCACCCCTCCCCAGGAGAAAGAGCAACTCCCCCCCCAAGTAACCCTGTGGAAGGCAGGACTGGGCCCAGCCTGATATCAGCAGCACCAGGCCACCCCAACAGAGCCCAGGTCTTACCAAAAGATACCCGGCTTCCACTGAAAGACCCCCAAGGCCTGGTCCACGCACAAAGTGGATTTAAACAACAGTTGTGGTCATAAGCACTGACTTCTGCTCCCGAACCCGGCCCCCGGCCCCTCCTCCACTCCACCCCTTCCATGAGGCCCCGCCCCCTCCCACCCCTGCCCCACCCTGCCCCAACTCCGCCCTCTCCCTGCCCCTATTCCAACTCCTTCCCCAAATCCCCGCGCCAGCCCCACCTCTTCCCAGCCTCCTCCCCTGAGCAGGCCACGTTGTTCCCACTCCTCCCCCTCCCTCCCAGCATGCTGCCAAACAGCTGTTTGGTGGCGGACAGGTGGGAAACGCTGGGAGGTAGGCGGAGGAGCGGGGATGCAGTGCCCTGGGGGCGGGGGGAGCTTGGCTGCCAGTGGGTGCAGAGCATCCACTAATTTTTCCCCGTGGGTGCTCCAGCCCCGGAGCACCCACAGAGTCGGCGCCTATGGATGTGGTTTGAATCCGGTTTCATCCAACTAGTGCCAAACCTGGGGACACTCTGACCTGGGTGTCGGCCTGGTTCATATCAGCTTAGCTCCCGTTGGTAAATTTCCAGGCGGCGGCTAACCCAATGCTATCAGCTTTAACCCAATAGGAGGGCCACGGGGTTTAGATTCATGGATCTGAAGGCCAACAGGGAGCATCCACTCGGGCCTCACGTCAGTGTCAAAACCGGGGTTCAGTGAACTGGTTTGCAAAGCAATTTTCATTCAATCAGAGCATCTGGACCACGTGATGGAGAATCCAGCACCTCCCGCCTCCATGGATGCAGCCCTCCCGTCTGCATCTCATTTCCACTTGGAACCTGCAGCTCCCAGCCCCTGGGATCCTGCCCTGCCTTTGTCTGATGGTTGAAAAGCCCCTGAAGCAGCCGATTTCTCTGCTCACGCAGGGACTTACAGACCACACGCCACCCAACGGCCCCTTGGAGAGACCCTCATCTCTGCCTAATAAGCTCTAGCAAGGGCTTTGGGTGCTGGAGAAATGGAGGCAGCATCTTGCCTAACAACCCCAGGGAGGTGCCTGGTGGCAGGAGGCTATGCCAATGGTTTAGTGGCATTTAAAGTGACTTCTGGCCTGAGGCTCTGTACTCCCAACGATGGGCCACCAGGTGGCAGTAGGTTGCACTGTTTTTGCCTTCCCAGGCCTGGGGTGCTCAGTTGTTCAGCTTCAGGTATCATGGCATAGAGCAGCAGGCACCAATCCCCTCACCTGCGAGCTGGATCTGGGGGTGGGGGGAGCAGTTATTGCTGCTGCCCCTAATGCCCAGGCAGGACACGGGGAGGGAGGCAGAGAGGGCCAAGGATGGGGGAGGAAGAGGAGCAGATGAGGGGGCGGGGGAGGCCGAGTGCATGGACCCCGTGGATCTGGCAGTGATGGAGCACCGGGGCCCCAGGGTTGGGACCGGCTCATGGCTGCACTGAACGGGGGGTGGATCTAGGGGGCAGCCATGGAATTGGCAGGGGAGGGGAGCCTTTACTATCAGTGCAGTGAATGGCACAGCCCAGCCTGGAGGCCAGTGGGAAATCATTAGCTCCCGTTTGTAAGGTGCTCTGAGATCCCCGATGGACGGGCTGAGCACTGATCCCTCAGCCAAGGGACAGCTCCAGAGGGGCCCTTCCCCCAGGCCCAGGAGAAGGCAGAGCCTGGTGTGGAGAGAGCTTGTGTCTGATTGGGCCAATTTCGGGCTGGGGCCAAGGGTTTGCTCAAATGAGCCAGCCCAGCAGATCAGGGTTCTGGTTCTGACCCGGATCTCACCCACGCTGAGAATTTAGAGAACATGGTTTCAAGTCCATCAGCTGGCACCCTGAGGGGCCAGAGCCCGGGAGAGCGCCGGTAGGACTGCAGCCTGCCCAGGGACGGTTTAGTAATCTGTAATCCCTCCCCTCCTTGGCATTATGGGCTTGAATCCCAGCTCTGTTTTTACTGATCCCAGACAGCTTGGTGCATGTGGTGTCAGAGATCTCAGAGCTCTCCTCATTCTCCATCCCTGACGCCCCGCAGTGCCCCAGAGGTGGCTGCATTTCAGCTCTCAGCTTCAGAATGCCTGGGGCTCTTGTGCCTTAGAAGTCGTTCAAGCCCCACGGCAGACCCTGGGTCCCGCCGTGCTGGGCGCAGCTGACATCACTCATGGAGAGCGCGTGGCTGGCAGGCAGGGTTAGGGGGAGGCCATGGCTGGCTGATAAGCCAGGTTGGAGCAATGATATATGGCCTGGCTGATAAGAAGCGCTGTCCTTAATTGGCCTCGATTGCCTGTATCATCGCTTCACAAGATGAGTGTTGCCGTGTTTTTACACGGCATTGTAACACGCTGTCTGCTCCAGGCCGGGCTCCCTTAAATCAACTCAGAAATGCCTGCGCAGGCTAGCGGCTGTCGCACTCTGGCCAGTGGAGCTGGGGGGTGCCAGGGGATAAGGCATCACACCCACTGCTACCCCCCAGCACTGATAGGACTGGGCCCCTCTCTGGAGCCTCCAAATGTCCCTTCCCGAGAGAGGGGAAGTGAGATCCTAGAGTACATTCGCGGCAGGGCTGGGAGGAGAACTTGGCAGGCCTGATTCACGGCCCCCAGTTCTAGCTACACACCCTGTCAGCGCCAGGAATAGAACCCAGGAGTCCTGGTGCCCGTCCCATTCTAGCCATGCTCCTGTCAGCACCAGGAGTCCTAATCCCAACCCCCTGTTCTCACCACACTCCCTGTCAGCGCCAGGAATGGAACCCCGGAGCCCTGGCTCCCAATCCCACGTTCTCACCACACTCCCTATTCCCGCCTCTGAGGCCAGGCATCACAATTACACAGGTGCTAAACACCCCCCCCCCCCCCCAAGTTCAAATCATCAGTCAAAGTTCCCTTTGCCTCTGAATGAAGCAGACTTTGCTTGCTCTGGCCACAATCCAGCCAGCGACCCACTTTGCCCCGAAAGCTTATGCCCAAATAAATCTGTTCGTCTTTAAGGTGCCACCGGACTCCTTGTCACTTTACCATAGACTGTCCTGGTGGGTGGGGGATGAGTCCAGGAGTTTCTAATGTGACAGACAACCAGGGCCTCATTACAGCTTCCCCACTTCTCCCTAGACACCTCTAACAGTCCAGCCCTGCTGCTTTTCTTGCAGGTCACCTTTCCAAAAGGTGGGTTTCGGGCAGCTGTGGTGCCAGGCTAGAAACCACTGACCCCTCCTGGCGAAAGGGCAGGACTGTAGGTGCAAGAGTCAAGTACGTCTTGCATAAGCCAGCAGCCCGGCCAGCCTCCCGTGTTCAAAATTGTGCGACTGGAGTAAAAGATCAGGAGACTGGCATAAGAATCGGGAGACTGGCTTTAACATGGTGAGCTGGGTGTAAAAATGATGCCACTGGCATGAAAAGATTGGCCTGGCAATCGTGAGATCGTTGTAAAATCATGAGATTTGAAAATATTGTGGGGTTTTCTTGGCCCCCTGGTTTCTGAGCCTTTCGGGGTCCCGTTACTCCCATTTTCTG
Source organism: Chrysemys picta bellii (assembly GCF_011386835.1). Lineage (NCBI taxonomy): Eukaryota > Metazoa > Chordata > Testudines > Emydidae > Chrysemys > Chrysemys picta. The sequence goes on along the minus strand of NC_088812.1, from coordinate 17,606,096 downwards.
CCCTTTGGTGATTTCAATGACAGCCGAGGTTTGCCTGTGATGCCGTGACTCCAGAAGCTGGCGCCTGATGAAACAAAGTCACACCGAATCTCATGATACACTCAGGATCCTTGGGGACACGGTGCCAGCATGCTGCCGAGGGAGGGGCAGGCAGCCCTGGGATCACGGCTCCTTTGTGCTTTTCTTTACCAGTCACCTACGCGGCGCTTTGCAAAATCCGGGAGGAGGATCTCACCATCTGCAAGACACGAGACTCCCCTCTCCCTGGGCTCGGCCTGCTGGGGGTGGGGGATGGGAGGGCAAGAGGCATTGGGGGTGGGGGGGTTACGGTCCCTGTTCAGCCCCATCTCTTGTCTGGATTGTGGACTGGGTCCCCCCAGTCTAATGGTCTCTTGCAGGGGGCTAAATCTGAGCTGTCTGCATGGTCCGTGCTGCAGGGGGGATGACCCCTCCTCCCCAGAAGCAACATGCCGGAGCCCAGAGGCACATGTGTAGCAGAGATGCCTGGCTTGTCTGCTTAATTAGCAGCTAATTGGTGGGGGGGAGGGGGGGCATCGCTCTTCCTGAAGAGCAGTTTGGGGAGCCAGCAGCTTGCCCTGTATGGATCAGGGCCGGGGGGAGGATCTGATTCCCTCCCCCCCAGCGCCTAGGGAGATGGGGGGCATCGGCTGGAAAGGGGGGTCTCGGGAGAACACTGGGCCCCGTGTGCTGACTCAGTGACCCACAGCTGTGGAGTCGGGAGGGGAAGGGGGGTGTCTGCTTTATAACCAGGGCTGTGGGAGATTTGCCGTCTCCGATCCGGACCAGGACTCTCGCACAGCCACGCGAGAGAAGGTGCCGCCCTGGAGATGGGCCCCAGCCCCAAAGCCCCGATCTGGATCCAAACTGCCCCATCCACTGGCCTGTTTGAGGGATGGGCCCTGAGCTGCCATCTGCGCTATGGGGAGGCGCCGGGTGGGTGGTGCTGGAGGCTGGCGCCTTCTCTCCATCCACAGAACAGGGCCGGCAGTGCCAGAGCACGCCCCCTCCCCCCCCCGCGATGCCAGAGGGACACCCCCCCCGCCCAAGGGGACATGAGGGGGGCTCAGGCTACGTGCCTCAGCCCGTCCTTGGCAGATGCCCACGTGGTGCCTTTTGGGATGTGGAAACATGGGCACTAGATGCTGGGCTGAGACCCCCTGACTCATTACACACAGCAGTGGAAGGGGTGGTTAAATGCAAAGGCTGCCAATCCCTGAGGGTCACGTGGCTCCCAGTCGCCCCCCGGGGCACACGGCGAAGTCGGCCATCCAGTCCGTGGCTGCGCAGGCCAGGATCTAGGGCTCCCCGTGCGGCGGCACCAGGCAGCACATGGCCATAGCTGGGGAGAACCCCAGGGTCTGTCACCGTCCAGCAGCCTCAGTTACGAACCCCCTTTCTGCCCATCACAGCCCAGCCCCGGCCATCCTCTGCCACGAGGGACGCTGCAGGATGTGGGCACCATCACCGACCCCTGCCCCCCCTCCCCATCGCACTCATGAGGGGTGCTGTCTGGGGCGCCCCGGTCCACATTTGTGCACGCCTCCCAGCTGGAAGAGGGGAGAGACCGCAGCAGCCACAGCCCTGTCTCCTGCTGCTAGATAGCTCCTCCCCGTGCTGCCCTCGATCCAGCAGGAGCCGGGAGCCACCAGCCTTTGCTGGCACAGACATGCTCATCACCCAGCGTCTCCTGGAACTAACCTTCCCTTGGTGCTGCTAGGCTGGGCCACACCCTGTTGTCTATCACAGCCTCTCTCCTAGCATCACTTTGCCATGGAACCAAAACCACTCCCCTGCTGAGCCACCGGGGGGCAGTGTTGACTCGCGTGGGCGGGGCTTGTTTGTGGGTGGAGCTTAGAGAGCACCTCCCCTTTTCCCCTTCCCAACCCCAAATTCGAGCGGTGAGCGCTGCTGTCCTTCCCTTCCAGATCAAGGGGGCAGAGCTGTGTTCCCGCAGGTGCCACCCTGCCCCGGAGCCGCAGGATGGGAGATCAAAGAACCCTGATCTGTCCATATGGCCTGTGGGCACCATGCCCACCTCACATGGCGTTGCCCTCCTGGACAGACCCGGTCTCGACTTCCAAACGTCCGCCTGCCCTTGCCCTGCCAACCTGCCCCCCTCCCACCAAGAGACTCCACCCCACAGCCACCCCCATCCCTTTGGATCCCAGCCTGGGGACCGAGAGGGTGGGCGAGCGAGGACCGAGATCTATCCACACCCATGCAGAAACCCTCCCGAGGCTGGGAATGGGGTGGGGGAGTGATCCAATTGCCAAACACCCTGCCCCCCCCCCACGAGGCGGACCCCCTGTCAATTTCACCCCCGGAAACAGGGAAGCGAAGGGGGGGAAGGCTCTTTTTGCTGAAACTTTGCTTCGCTAGTTTGTTCCCAGCTCTCCTCCTCCCCTTCCCCCGCGCCTGCCGGCTCTGTCTTTTTGCGGCCCATAATGCAGCGCTAGCTTTTCAGGTCATGTTTTTAGTAATAACCTTTAATGCAGCTGGCCGGGGTCCAAATTGTTGCTATGGAGCTATGTGGATAACTGATCAGATGGACTATGAAGTGTTAAGGCTCCTCTAGGGTCCAATCCCACATAAAGCTATCATTAATTTCTCTGAATTACACCAATTCCGGGACATTCTTTATGGACAGATAGTAAGGGAGACAGTTATATGACAGGACTTGCTGTGCTAAGCAGATGTGCCTGGTTCTCTGCTATTCTATGCATACTAAATGGCTGCTCCGGAGAGTCCCCCATCGCCGCCTCTTTTAGCGGGAGCCAGGAAAACGGCCACGGGGAGGGGGGTTGGGGCTGGGCCCCATCTCCGGGCTTGGGGGAGGGCCGGCGGTTTGGAATCGGGCAGTGTCTGATTCACCACCCTGCCGGCTCTGTCTCGTTCCCCCTTTCTCCTCCGCTGGATTTCTCTCCCATCCCCCCGTTTCGCCTCCCTTGCCCTTTCACCCCCCCTTTCAGCACTGACCCCCCCCTTCCGCCCTCTTCCATGGTAAAGGCCACTTCCGATTGGGAACTAGCCGCTTCCAAGGGGAGGGGGAGGCATGTTGGGGAGGGGGCTTAGGGAAGCAATGGTTGGGATCCCCAACAGGGCCCGATCCTGGAGATCATGGGCACCTCTGAACCCTGGAGGGGGAAGGGGGACCTGACCAGCCATGGCAGAAGCTTTCAAGGGTTCAGCAGCTGGGCTCAGATCAGCACCCGGAATCTGATGGGAGGGGGCAGAGCCCCAAAACAGCTGGGGTACCCTGGGGTTTGGCTGGGCCAAGAGGGATGACTTCTGAGTGTTCCCACTGACTTCTGCCGAGCGGAGCAGGAGAGATGTTGCCACTGGTCCCTGAGCGCCAGGGGCCCCCAGGTAACCGAATGGCAGCCGGGCCAGTGCAGCAGGATAGAGTTAGCCTGTGGGGGCTAGTGGGGCTGCCTGCCCTGACCACCGGCCCCTCAGTCTGGGAGCCACCAGGGTCTCCAGAGCATCGTCCTGATGCTGCCCCAAGTCCAGTATCATAGCAATGGGATCCTGTCACCATGACAACGTTGCTCAGCACCCAATTCTAAAGTAGCCAAGGGGGTCCCTGATGGGATACGTGGCCGGACGGCCGACCCCCATCCCAGCGCAGGGGGCAGAAGCCAGGGGAGCAAGGGAGATCTGGCTGGGCCAGTCATGAGGAAGTGGGGGTCAGATCCTGGTTCTTCTTCAGACAGACCCCTGAGGGCTCCAGGGAATGATCCTGTTTCGAGGTCGAAGGGACCAGACCAATCTCCGGCATCGCCGATGACTTTGAAATCTGCAGCCCAGGCCTACGGGGCAGAAAGTATGTGAGGCATCCTCTGGGCACCCTATGCAGCTGCCGGGGAAAGGGGGAGAGGGCTTGTGACCCTAGCAGGCGTTTCTCCATTTGAGAAAGGAAGTGTGAGGATTTGAGCAAAGGCGTGAGAGTCAGGACTCCTGGGTCCCACCCCCAGCTCTGGGAGGGCATGAGGGGCATCTAATGGGATGGAAAGCAGCTGGCTTCCATCACTGGTTCTCGATGAGCATTAAGTGAATCAACATTCAGTGCCTCAGTTTCCCCAGCCACAAAACAAGGCCATCAAACACCTATTCCAAAGCCTGGCTGTGCATCTCCCTCCGTTCCTGTCCACAAAACACCTTGAGCTCCCCCGAGGGGCTGCGGAAAGGTTACTGTGATACCGGCCCCAACCCACCTCCGTTCACAGTGAAACAACCCATACCAACCACTTTAAAATGGCCAGGTGTGTAGGGGGGGGGAATCTTGCATCACCCCCTCTCCCCCCGAAAGGCAAAGGGATTTTTTTTAAGTAATTAAAAGAGTCCGATGGGTCCCCAGGCCCCATTAAAAGTCATCGGGTCTTCTCCGACTCAAAGATGCTATACACAGAGGCTTATATATGACTGGTAATTTACGTAAAACAAGCTAGCAGATGGCTCAGCAATTTAGCAATTACCGGGTGTTAGAACATGTATATCTCGGCTTTATGAAGAATTTTATTATTCCTAATTGTGTCACCTTTTTTCTTTTCGGAACAATTCCTGCCCATTTCGCTTCACTCTCTCCTGCTGTTGGGCCAATTCTCCCTGGCCTGGATCAAATCCATCCAGGGGGTATTGTCCGTTTGTCCCGGGGCGAGCGGGGGCATTGGAATTTGGGGGCTGTGGGACTCAGCTATGAGACTGGGGGGGTGGGAAGGGGGTTCTCCTTCCCTTTGCAATTTGTCCTTAAGGATAAGTCACGTTAAAGGTGTAATCGTAAAAAATAATTGCCGAGCATAAAGCTTTCTCCAAAATGTTGTGCCCATTACAAATCGGCGGCGCTTTCATATGGGGGGGGGGAGGGGAACGTGAGCCACTAGCTGTCTCAGGAAAACTGGGTTCAGATCCTCGGGAAGGTCACTCGTGGAACGAGTCTGCTGGGTCTCAGCTTAGCTCCTGCGGTGGGGGGTGGGGCAGCATTCTCTGCTGCTTGTACGGGTTGTTTAGTAAGTGGAAGACAGATGGGGTTTTTGGTTCCAGCAACGGAGATGGGAGGTGTCTCATGTGGCTGCCTTTGAACCCCTCTCCAGGACTCCAAAATTGGGGGGCAAACAGGAAAGGTGGTGCCAAGTGAGAGTCGCTTGTGTTTGCTGTGGCTGTGTCTGCTCACGGGATGCCTAGGGTTGGAAATATTGAAGGTCAGGATTGAGGGACATCAGCAGAGCTATGTATGTAGGGAGCCCAGGGCCGGCCTAGCAGGGGGCTGCGGGTCGGGGTTGAGGGGTATCGGCAGAGCTACGTATGTAGGGAGCCCAGGGCCGCCATAACAGGGGGCTGCGGGTCGGGATTGAGGGGCACTAGGAGAGCTGTGGGGGTGCCCAGGGCTGGATTTCCAGGAGGGCTGCGAGTGGGGGTTGAGCATTGCAGAGCTTCACTCTCATTAGACAAGGAGAAAGGTTTCCAAGGCAAGACAGAGAGCAAAGCAGCCATTGCTTCTCTCCAACCCCCACGTCAAGGAAGGCAGCCAGAACCCGTCACCTTTTACCAGTTCTTAGGCACTTCTGGCCCGTCCAGGACAGGGCTGGGGGCAGATTTCCAAGGGCTCGGCTCCCCAGTTAGCCCCCCAAATCAGAGGCTGGATTCTCTGAAGGGATCAGGCCATGGGCTAGGGATTGGGCAGATTGGACAATCTGACTATCACTGTCACCATGGGAGGTGCTGGGGGCTGACCACCTGGCAGTCCTGCCCCTGCTTTATTTCAGTCTGTGCCTCCATGGGAGTGGAGCCCCAGTTATCAGTGCCCATCGCTCCCCAGCTAGACACCAGCTGGCCCGGCTGCAAGTAAGGCTTTGTGCTAAGCACGTGTCCAAACAGGAAGGCAGCGCTGAGAATCTCGGAGTCCTGGCGCCCCCACCCTACCTTCCAGCAGGACACATCAGACCTGTCTCCAGTTCTCCAAGTCTCCGGGGGATCCCTTAGGGGCAAGGTGGGGGAAAAGGCATCAATTTGGGGGAGATTCCCGGGGGGCTATTCGGGTCAATCCGCCCCTCCTGTTTCTGGTTCCAGATGCTGCAAAGCCTTGTCCAGGAACATGGAGGGGGATGTCCTCAGGCCGGCGGCCTCACGAGAGCCTTGATGCGTCGGAAAGAGGTTAAACGTGGTGCACTTGGGGGTGCAAAGCATCAGACAAAACCCACAGCTGGACTCCAGCTGACGCAGCTAGCCCCGGACATGCCCCATACTCAGTAACGAAAGGCACTAGACAGTGGTGGGCCTGTGCAGAAGCAGAGGGAGTGGGAGCTGCTAAGCCCGAGGCCAGGGCTTCTCACAACAAAATTTTTGGTGGCCTCGAAATGCGGCCACCAACTATTGCTGGTGGCCGCACTGACAATTTCCCCCCAAATCCTTAATTAACTTTAGGAAAAACAAATAAATATGCACATAGACACACCCAAATCACAGTAATCTATTTATGTAGGGGGGGTTTCAGACTCCGTAATAAAAATAATTTACAGTTGTCTCTATTCTTTACTGGACCACAAATAAGGCGCTTTGTATGTTCTTGTCTTTTTGTTGTTTCTTTTGCTTTTTTGACTGCGCTTTTCTTTTCTAAGACTTGCTAGCTGGTACGTCTTCTGCTGTGAGCAGGGCCACCCGGGGGGGGGGGGGGGGCAAGTGGGGCAATTTGCCCCAGGCCCCTGGCCCCGGAGGGGCCCCCACGAGAATATAGTATGCTATAATATTGCAACTTTTTTTTATGGAAGGAGCCCCCGAAATTGCTTTGCCCCCTGAATCCTCTGGGCAGCCCTGGCTGTGAAAAGTGATATTTGTATGTTTGCTAATATCGCTTTTCACAGCAGACTTACTCAAGCCCTGACACAAATTAAGCCCTGGAAGGGGAGGTGGGCTGCAGCAGAGGGGCCTGGCAGAGCCTGGAACCAGAGCCGGCCCCCACAGGGACTGAGCCTGAAGCCCTGAGGCCAAAGCCTGCCTCCCCTACCCCCGGGAAAGTGGGGAATTCACCAGCTGCCTGCACCTCCAGCATTTGTGTCTCCAAAGGGGGCCAGGGCCCAACCACTGCTGTAGGCCCTGGGAGAGGGGCCACTGCTTTGAGCCCCCCAATCACAGCCCAGATGGCTGTGGCCGCATGCAGCCACGATGGCCACATTTGAGAAACACTTGCCCTAGGCTATGGACTTCTGGTAATTTTGCACCGCTCCCCCTATGCCAAACCCCTGGGGAGCCCTCAGACGCTCACAGATCCTCGTTCTCCAGTGAGAAATTACTCCCCCTCTCGGGGCCGGCACTGGGCGTGGTGCAGGCCTGAGAAAGGGCTGATCATGTTGCTTTTTCAGCAGGCTGCAAAAAAGGCAGCGTGGCCCCATGTCGAGGGCAGCAACCGCCGCATTGGATTCTCGCCCGGCCTGTGCCACTGCCTTGCAGTTTGATAGGCCAGTTGCTTGAAGTCTCTATGAGCGGGATGGTGGTAGAAGGACCAAAAACTTTGCTGGGTCTCCAGTGTAGATTTTTTTATGATTATTTATTTATTTTATTTTTGCAGGGGGTGGAGGAAGAATCGTGCTGAGGCTTCCGGCTGAGTCAGAAATGGACGTGGTCATAGTTCCCAAAGTTACCAGCTGCGGCCACAATGGAGAGGCAGAAATGGGGAGGCACGAGGCACCAGGTGACCCAGAGCAGAGTGGCTGGGGGGAAAGAAGAGAGGCTGAGACTGAAAGACACTGATGCTGCCTGATGCGAGAGATCCCGCAAGCTGTCGGGGATCAGGGAGGGGCGATGAGGAAAGATGGGGCCTGCGGAGAGCCTGACACCAGATCAGGAAACACACCTCAAGTGGGATGTTACCCCACTCTGGGGGGGTCTCCCCCTGCCATTCCCCCACCATGGGCCTGGCTTTGTCTCACACTGGCCTAGCTCAGCCTGTCGACAAAGCCTCATCGAATCGGATTCTATTGACTCGGCCAACTGTTGTTCCCCTCCCTACTGCCCAGCCAAAGGCCAGTGGACCAGCCTCCCCTGTGGAGTCCAGCACCATCCAGAAGGGGGCGATGTCCCAGGCTCCCAGATCAGTAGAAGCTCAGCGCATCCCCAGCCTGGGTATTGTGCAATGACACCTCACCAGAGCAGCACGGATCTGTCCCGAACAAAGTCTCGTTGAAGTCCCGTTTCCCTGCTTGGGAACAAGGAATTGAGCAGCTACCAAGAAAACCAGGCAACTGGACGGCCTGTCTGTGGCCAGGTCTTTCCCTCTGCAATCTGGTTTCATGGTTTAGCAGCTGCTGCTGGCAGACCCTCCATTGCTGGCTCAGGTTGAACTGTCCTGACCTCTCTGGGGAAGCGTGACCCCTGAATCTGAGCTGCTGGCGTCAAATTCTTCAGCCGCCGGCTGCTTCCCATGATGGATGCAAGAGGCCTCCGCAGCCCGGCTCAGCACAGATTTAGCGCCCACCGAGACCTTGAGATGACAGTGCCCACCTGAGGGCAGAGGTGAGGTAATAACACTGCTTAGGCCTCATAAAGCACTTCGTACCCAGCTCGGGATCATGGTCCCCATTTTGCAGCTGAGGCCTAGCGAGAAGTAACTCGCACAAAGTCACCCAGGAGAGCAAGCCGGGGAGAGAACCCAGCTTTCCCAGCTCCCAGTCCCTTGCAGCGCGCTACCCGCTAGGCCAGCATTTGTGGCCTACAGCAACCTGGGGGACCGACAGCCTCAGCGGACCAGATATTCCCAGGTCCCAGTGATTTTGGGCTGGATTCGTATGGTCATTGCTGTTTATTAGGGGTATTGCAGGAGTGCCCGGCCACTGCGGGCAGGATCGGGGCCGCGACGCACTGTCTCTGCACTAATCGGGCCCTGATTGGAAGTCTTAGCGGAGATGCCAAGGGCCACGGGCACAGATGCCTTTCGTACCCTCCACAGCTGGCAGGAGGACGGCTATGGGGACAGCTGGCCCTGCCCATGGGATTCCTGCTCAGGGGCTACGCTGGTGTCGCAGTGCGGCCTAGCAGGTAGGGTGCTGGGCTGGTACTCAGGATTGCTGGTTTGCCTTCCTGGCTTTGATCTTGGGCAAGCTGTTCCCTTTGTTCAGGCTGTGAGCTTTGTGGGGCCGGGGCTGTGTCTGGGCAGGCCCTGGCATGTAAGGATCTTGGCTGGGGTCTCCCAAGTGCTACCATCCGACGCCTTAGAATCATAGAATCTCAGGGTTGGAAGGGACCTCAGGAGGTATCTAGTCCAACCCCCTGCTCAAAGCAGGACCAATCCCCAGACAGATTTTTTTTGCCCCCGATCCCTAAATGGCCCCCTCAAGGATTGAACTCACATCCCTGGGTTTAGCAGGCCAATGCTCAAACCACTGAGCTCTCCCTCCCCCCTCCCCTTAAAAAGAACAAGCCCTCCCAGCATCTTCGCTCCCCCTGGCAGTCCAGGGACATGGCTGGCGCGGCACTCGGATGCCCAGGACACCTGCCCATCGTGTGACGAGAGGAAGACCCCGGTACGTGGCTACATGTGATGCAGATTGCAGAGCCGCCTGCTCTAGTTCTGGTTGCCCTTTTCCCTGAATCTCTCCCTCCCTGTGCACCCCATCCATGGCCGCACGAGATCGCCTCGCCGGCCTCCACCTGGCGCTGGCCATCCATCAAACCCAGAGGAGGATTCTCTGTGTCTGTGGGACCTGAGCGGGGTTATCTCACGTGTGTGGGTCGAACTCCTCTGGGCGGCGGGCACCAGCACCTGGGACTCACTCCGGCAGCAATGGGCACTGCCAGGGGGCATCGATTTCAAAGCCAGAAGGGACCACCATGCCCATTCCGTCTGCCCTCCTGTGTAACACAGGGCATAGGGTGTCCCTGAACTGATTCCTGTTTGCACTGGATCTCTTAGGAAAAACATCCAATAGTGACTTAAACACTGCCAGCGAGGGACCCTCCACCACAGCCTTTGGGCACCGGTGCCAATGGTTAATTATCCCTGGCCCTGCTCCGTCCTGGCACATTTTGTCCCACAGCGTTGGCTGTTTTCTGGGTTCTGTGGCCCATCCCTCTCCTGAGAAGCCAGACCTCAGCCCACCCCCCACCCCCACCCCCAGAATTTCAGTAGGCACCGTGCTCTGGTTCTGGACGCATGGACTGCACCTAGTCAAGTCCTGCCAACACCAAGCATTAGCAAATCAGGAGTCCGGCACCCACAGATTCATGAGACTGGCTTAAAAACCATGAGGTTTGTAAAAATAATGAATTTTATTATTACGTATTAGGCGTATTATGGTAGCGCCTCGGAGCGCCAGTCATGGGTCAGTCGTACAAACACAGAACAGAAGGATGGTCCTGGCCCTAGAGAGCTTCCAATCAAGGCAATTTGGGGTCCTTTCAGGCCTTTCTCTGTTGACACAAGCAGTAGAAACCATTTTTTAAAAATTATTTCAGTGAACGCTGAGTTCCTCCCATAATCCCGTGACTCCAGGAGCCGGAGCTTTATAGAAACGCAGCAAACAGCGTGAGAGTCGGCAGCGCTGCGAGGCCCACTCAACACGTATCACGGCAACCACCGAGGAGCCAGGAGCTGCCAACAGCTTTCCATGGCTAGCGGCCCTGGCTGGACTTGAATCAAGACCCTTTGGGGAGACCAGGCAGTTGGTCTTTGTTAAGAGCCAGGCCTCCCAGCAAGCCCTGGATAAGCGGATGGGCCAAGGGTGGAGGAAGCCCAGGGCCTGAAATACGTCTTCCAGCCCTCATAAAACCCTGCCAACAACAGACCCTCCCCACTCCATTCCAGCAGCCCCAAGGAGCTGGAAATCCCATGCAGAGCTGGGGAGATTGAACTGAATGGTGGGGGCTGTGCAGTGGGCGGGGGGCTGCTCGCTATCTGTCCAGCCCCAGACACATCTGTCTGGATGTCACAGCCATTAACACCAGCTCGTCCGTTCTCGGACCCCCACCCCATCGCACTGTCCCGCTAACTGCCCCTGGTGGGCCAGGCCGAGCACTGAATGGGCCGTGGCGGGCGAGACCTGGTGGCCTCGAAGAGCGCTTGCCCTGTGGATCAGCAGAGGGCACCAACCTCCAGGGCTGTCCCTCCAGCCCCTCTGCCCAGGGCTGGGGCTCTCTGCAGCCCAGCACCCTGCCAGCACTTGGAGTTGGGTTGGGCTGGCTCCGCCCGGGTACCCCCCTTGCCGGCGCCGGTGACGAGCTCTAATTAATTAGTGCACTCAGTCAGGCGGCGGGCAGAGTCGTTTTCCGCCGTGGGGACTTTGCAATAACACTCCAGACCCCAGCTGCAGCAGCCAGCGCACACGCTCAGCAATTATCCAGCCAGTGGCTCGCCTAATCGCCGGCTGCCAGGGCAGCGCCGGGGACACCACCGCCATCCCCTGGCATCGCAGCACAGAGCAGCTAGCCATCAGTGTGTCCCCAAGGGAGGCTGGGGTGACAATGGCAGGGGAAGGGGGGTGAAACTCACCCCCATTCATGCTACTTGGGCTAGGGGCACTGGCCAGGGAGCTGGCTCTATAGCTAAGCAGTTAGCATCAGTAACCAGGAGCTCTGCTGTGGGACCTTGGGTGAGTCCCCCTGTGACTCAGTTTCCTCTCCCACCCTTGTTTATTCAGACTGTGAGCACTATGGGGCAGGGGCTGTGTTTGTGCAGCACCTGGCACAATGAGGCCGTGATCTGGATTGGAACCATGCAGCCCTGCTGAGCTACTTCTGATCTGGGAGTGTATATCTCTGGAGCCGTTCCTTCCCCCCACCTCCCGGAGAAACTGGGCTAGAGTGGATGTGTACCACTGCCCTCCAGTGGATGGAATCGGAACTCTTCAGCAGGGTGACATAGACCCTATATCCCTAGCCCCGATGGGGATTCTCCACCAGCTCTTGTGGAACTTGGATGTTTGGCACCGGAGGAGATGAGTCCTATCCCTGCTGTTTCTGTTGCCAGCTGGCCATCCGAGACTCTACTAGGAAGAGTTGGGGTGGGGGGGGAATGTGGGCCCTGGGGTGTGTGTGGGGGAGCTTGTCCCCGAAGGCAGGAGAGCTCATGTGTGCAGGGACAGGCTTTCTCCGGCACCAGTGCGTGTTTGGAGCCCCGTAACTCAGGGCACAGGTGGTGCCCAGCACACGCTGCATGGAGATGCAGCCCCTGGGACACTCTGCAAGGACATAGAACTGCCGCAGCTCTGCCCGCACCCCCTCCCTCCTCCAGCCCCTCAACTCTGCACCAGGGGCAGTATTGATTGGAAGGAGCCGGCTGAGCGTAGGGGTCCCGTGCCAGGGGGATTCCACCTGCTCTGTGCCCGCTAGGGTGCTGAGAGGATGGTGCATGGGTCTTAGCGATGGCCCCTCTCAGTGGCCTCGTGCCTAAGGATGTAGGGGGGGCCTAGGCTCAGTCCATGGCTCTGGCACTGCATCCCTGCATGTCCCTGGGCTCCCTTCCCTGAGCGATCAGCACCCGCCAGCTCCCCGTGCATACTGCGGGCAAAAGGCGCAGTGACGGCTGGTGAGAGGCAGGAGCAGGGATGGCAGAGAAAGCGTGTGGCAGGGAAGAGCAGCACCAGCTCTGAGCCAGATGGAGCTGGGGCTTGGAGCGAGCCGAACGTACCCCCCAATAAGGGGAAGCTGAGAGCCGTGACCCCAGCACCTGCCGTGGTCTGAGGGCCTGGCAGCGGCTGCGCAAGCCAATCGGAGCCCGTGGCACCGTCCCCATCTGGCAGGGCCTCGGGGCTGGGAAATAGACCCAGGCATGCTCGGCCCCGCCAAGCCGGGATGCGGAGCCGTCTGCTCGGCCCAGCTGCCGCTGGTGGATCCGGCGCCAGCACCAGCCGGGAACAGGCCAGCAAATCGCGCTGCCTAATGAAAGCCTTTGAATTCGCAGCTGCCTCCAGACAGATGGACGTGCATGGAATGGCAGCACCACGGAGTCCGGGCGGTGCGGCCACTTACCAGGAGGTGGCAGGACTTGCAGGGGGGGTGCACAGGGACGTGGCCTGGGGTCATGGGTGTCAAGCTGTCCTTCAGCGGCTCAAGAGGGCGAGGGCCAACCTCAGGGCAGAGTGTGCGGAACCAGGGCACAAACCCCAAATTGGCTGTGAGTGCGATACTTACATTTCACCAGCCAGTTATCCAGTCTGAACTCCTCGGGCACTAGACCAGCCTTAGCCTGGAGTCACCGACAGCCCCCTTGGGTGCTCGGATCTGTCTTGCCACCCAAGTGAGCCGGCCTTTGTGATAGCTGGTCACCAAGGATCACAGCAGTATTCAGGTTATTCCCAGTCCCAAAGGACCAGTCACTTACCCCAAGTAATTGTAACTTGGCTCTCGCACCAAAGACAACGCTTGGAGTCAGTCCTATACTGAACTAGCTAAAGATTTATTATATAGGAGACGGAAGCAAGACAGTTAGTTACAAGGTTAAAGCAGGTGAACGTACCCACACAAATGAGTTACAGTCTGACGCTTCACAAGGTGATAGACGCTGCTATAATCAGCAAGCTCTATGTGTCCTTAAGGGCTAATCCAGCCCCAGCACTGGGGATCTCTTGCTTATCCCGAGCAAACCTGCCCTCGAGCGTCCAAGAGGCACAAAGCTACAGTTTCTCCTTGTCGAGGGTTTTTATTCCCTTTCCTCCTTCTCTGAGCTGCCAGTTAGCTAAGACAGGAGCTTACAAGCGTTCAGTGAATTCAAACCACGAAGCACACGACACGGGTCAAACTCTGATACCTATTTTAACAACACTAACACCCAGACTGGTTCCAGCCAGGTATTTGTCAGTACCCAAGTGAGGCCTGGGCAACTTGACATAAGCTGGCACATCAGGGACATGGCCAGGGCTCACGAGGATGTGGCAGGGGCTCACGAGGACGTGGCCAGGCGGACGTGGACTCAGGAGGACATGGCTGGAGGGGGGCAGGAGCTCATGAGGAGGTGGCCAGGGGCATAGGGGCTCACGGGGATGTGGCCGGGGACTCGTTGGGGTGTGTCTGGGGTGGGAGGCTGGGGCCTCATGGGGATGTGACAGGGAGGGGGGCAAGGGGTCACAGTACTGAAAAATGCAGGGAGATGGTCCCCATCTCTGTCTGAGACCAGACCTGGGGTCCGGGCAGCTGGTCGTCATCCTTACGGTGGGATGGACACATGCACACAGAGCCAGGACCCAGCGTGGTCCCTGGGCAGCAGTGTGGTTCTGGGGGGCCTGGCCCCGTAACAGACACTGTCAGGAAGCCTGGGCCCCAGTGCAGGATGCTTTGGGTTTGCGGGGGGGGAGGGGGGTTGCCCTGCTGCCCCCAGGAGACCAAGGCAGAGCCCTGGGGAAGGCAGGAGCCCCCCAACCAGCTTCATGAGGGACAGAGGGGGGCCGAGCCCTGGGGAGCAGGGGGGAGGGGATGGAGCAGGGGAGGGGTGGCAGGAGGGGCACGGGGAAGGGTGGAATAGGCAGGACAGTGTGGGGGGCAGAGGGGAAAGGAGTGGTGGTGAGATGGAGCTGGGAGAGTGGGAGGCGGGGGGGGAACTGAGGAGGTGGGGAGAGGAAGCAGCGAGAAGAGGGGGGAGCACAAAGAGTTAATCCCAGCCCAGGAGCCCAGAGCCCCCCATTGCTGCTGGGGGGGTTCCCCAGCTCCTAGCCCTGGGGCTCTCTGGGGGGCCCGATGAAGCGATCTGGTGCAAAGTGGCCCTCCATTGATTTTGCCATTGAGCTGTCAGCACCCGGCCCACTCGTATTTAACATATTGACCAGCGGTGCAGCGTTAAATTTAATTTGCTTCATTACCAGACAGATCCTGGCTTGTAAATTCTGGCTTCTTGTCCCCCGCGCAGAGCTCTCGGGCCTAGCCAGGAGAATGGCTTCCTGGGTGGAAGGGAAACTGAGGCTCGGGCAGCAGGCAATGAAGCCATGGGGCTGCTGTGTAGGGGTCCCAGCCCCAAACTCCCGCCCCCACCAGCTGCTCTGAGCTCTGCCCTGTACCCACACAGGGGGTAGGAAGTGGTTATAAGATGCCCCACCCTGTTGAGCTGGGTTAGATCAACACACCCTGCCCGCATTTTGCCAATGCATCTCTGCTCCGTGCTACCACCCCCGACCCCGGGGGAACTCCAGTCTCTGTGCCCTGCCCAGTCCTGGGGCTCCCTGCCCAGGGGGCTGGATAGCGCCAGTCCTGGGGGCACAGGGTGGATGCCTCTCCCAGGAAGAACAGGTCTGGGATTTCTCCCGCCTGGCTGGATTTGAAAAGAAATGCTTCTCCGTCCCCTTCCCAAGCCCCAGGGCCACCTGCAGATAAAGGAGGCCTATGGGAAAGCAGAGACCTGCCTGGCACAGGGCCTCGCCAGGAGCTCCATGAGCCATCTATGGCAAGGTTCAGGGAAGAGAAGGGGGTGCAGCAGGTGGGCCCAAGGAGGCCAGCTGTGGTGGGGGTGCTGTGGAGGCAGCCCCTGTGGAGAGGAAGGGCCCCTCTTCCATAGCTTGTTACCATGCTACAGCACCTCAACCCCCCTCAACTAAAGACGGGGGGAATCCCAATCCACATCCCAGAGCCATCCAAGGAGACCTCCATCTAACTCAGGGGAGACAGGGCTTGACACTCCAGATATTTCCAGGGTAAAGCTCTATGGGGCACGAACTGCCTTTTTGGTCTGTGTCTGTACAGCACCTAGCACCATGGGTCCAGGTCCATGACCGGCGCTCCTAGGAGCTACTGTAATACACCTAATAAACAACATACAGCACCTAGCACCATGGGGTCAAAGTCCATGACCAGGGCTAGTTGGCACTATCATAATACACCTAATAAATAATGTACAGCACCTAGCACCATGAGGTCCTGGTCCATGAATGGGGCTCCTAGGCACTACTGTAATACACCTAATAAATAATCATAAGGAAAGAAAGAGCACCAAACCAGATGTTCCCCATTCGGGTGTCCACAGCTGGAACTGAAGGGGCCAGAAAGGCCTGGCTCCCTGTTCTCTCTCACCTCCAGCGGAGGGCTGCAAAGGACTGCCACCCCCAGTGCAGGGTGCATCCCGATCGGCAAGAGGGGGGCTGAGAGCAGAACGGGGCTGGCGCGGTGAGCCAGGCTGGCACACAGCACAGCGAATGTTGGCCAGAGATTGTTGATACAACAGCTCCTTCTGTTCACTTTAATGCCAGGGCCCGGCATCTGACGCGCTAATGAAAGGCAGACGCGTCGGGCTTAATTAGGTCCCTCTCAAGCGGTGGTCTGTGATTTTTAGCACCCCGTGGCAGACGCGGCATCGCAGCCACCAACCACCCTCCAAACTGCAGCACAAGCCGCCGCGCCTGGCCTGCCGAGCTAATGATGTTCCCCCTCCCCCCCGTTCCCCGCTCTCACGCCCTCCCCACCCCCCAGGCTAATAAGAATCCTGCTGACGCTAGACAATGCTAGATCTTGAAAGGACGCTCTCAAGGTATTTTATATCACGATTCAAACAAGCCTCACATTGTTCTTTACTATCAAAAACCCCAGGTAGCTTTAAAGCCAATGCTGTCATCACTGGATATTTCCCTTCCCGCGTCCCCTGCAGACGCTGCTTCGTTATTGTTGGGTTCGTTTTGAGCCCTTGGCCTGCCCCGGTGGGTTTGGTTAAAACGTGGGAGCTCTGGAGGCACTAGTGGCTTATTGCAGCCTCACTCCTCTACAGGGTCCAAGCCTGCTGGTTTGTTTATTATAGGGTTACTTGCAAGCTCTGACCTGCGGAGGCTGGTGAGTTGTTGAAGGGGTACGTATTTTGCAGATGGGTTTGTTATTGTAGGGTTGCTGGTGTGTTGGTGGGCTGTGCACACGGTTTGTTATTGTAGGGTAGCTGGGCTGTGCGCACGGTTTGTTAGTATAGGGTTGCTGGGCTGTGCACACAGTTTGTTATTGTAGGGTTGCTGGTGTGTTGCTGGGCTGTGTGCACGGTTTGTTATTGTAGGGTAGCTGGGCTGTGCAGTTGGTTGTGAGTGTCAGACAGTATTCTTATTGCAGGGTCATTTGCCAGTGTCTGGTTGCCAATGCTAGTTTGTTATCGTAGAGTCACACTCCCACCCACCCACCAACCAACATGCCCTAGTGAACAAACAGGCAGGCTCACAAGAGCCCACCCTCATGAGCACATGCCCCCTCCCCCACTTTACCAGCCCTCTCCCGGGCACAGCGAGAAGAGCTGCCAAGCCCTGGTGGCTCATGACCTGTCATCCCCTGCCTCCCAGCGCTGCCCTCTGCTCCTGCTTGTCGGACCAGTTATCCCTGCTCAGAGGCGGGTGCTTGGAAGGTGCAAACCCCCAGGACAGAGAGGAGGAGACCAGCAGGGAAACCTCCCCAGCAGCAAAATCACAGGCTGTGGACCCAATTCCCACGGGAAGTGCTGAAATGTCCTCAGAGCCTGTCGTAGAATCATAGAGACCTCGAAGGTCATCGCCTTGTCTGATCCTTAAAAACCTCCAGTGATGGGGACTCCAGAGCCACCCCAGGTAACCTGCTCCAGACCTTCGCTATCTTAGAGTCAGAAAGTCCCCCCCACTATCCCGATTAAACCTTCCGTGCTGTAAACTAAGCCGACGCCTTCTTGCCTGACCCTCGGTGGATACGAGGAACAGCTGATCACTCTCCTCTTTATAACAACATATTCCATATGTGAAGGCTGCTATCATGTACCCCTGCAGCCTTCCAATCCTTTCAATGTATAGGTCAGGTTTTTTGAACTGCCAATCATGGGTGTTTGCTCTCATAGAATATCAGGGTTAGAAGGGACCTCAGGAGATCATCTAGTCCAACCCCCTGCTCAAAGCAGGACCAATCCCCAATTAAATCATCCAACAGATTTTTGCCCCATAGCCCCCTCAAGGATTGAACTCACAACCCTGAGTTTAGCAGGCCAATGCTCAAACCACTGAGCTATCCCTCTCCTCTGGACTAGCTCCAATTTGTCCACATCTCTGCACAAAATGCCTCGTTCAGTCCATCTAAGAACACTCACAACTCCCCTGGGAGGCAGAGCAATTCCCCCCCTTGCACAGCTGGGGAACTGATGCACAGAGAGACAAAGTGACTTCCTCAAAGCAAGTCTGTGGTATTCGAACCCAGCTCTGCCCCGTCAGAGGGCCCTAACCACTAGACCCTCCTGCCTGGAGCCGGCTGAAAATGTTCACTCAAAATTCTTTTTTGCCAAAAAATGAAGATTCGGGGCAACTGAAACATTTTGCCATTTCATGCCAGTTTCACCGAATTGTTTCTCTGGGGAAAAAAAACTATTACAAAATTCCCCAAAAATCTAAAATGTCTCAATTTTCGTTTCAAAGGCTGCTTTGATTTCATGACTAAAAACAACCATCAAAGGTTCTTAAATGTCCCAAATCAAAATGAAACGTTTAGTTTGACCAGAGATTAATTTTTTTCGTTGACTTTTTGTAAATGTTGTTTACGGAGCCGCCCAAAATGAATGATTTTTCCCACCGTTTTTTGGAATTCCCTGAGGACTGAAAAATCTGTTATTTGTCCAACTCCACTGGTAGGTGGGTTTCCCATCTGGAGCAGGATGGGTGAGGCAGAATCAGGGTCTTCCCCTATTGCGCTATTTACAGAACATGTCCCGTGGGTGGGGGGAGGTGGCAAAATCCCCACTGCCCCGTCACCAAAAAGCAGCTGCTTTAGGGCGCAAGGTATGTCTACACTGCAATCAGGAGGAATGACAGCAGCAGGGCGGGCATTTCCTCTCGCCAGCATGGCTAGGAAGAGCAGTGAAGATGCAGTGGCCCGGACTCCGGCGTGGGCTAGCAATGCAAGATTTGATGGCCCCCACCCTAGGCAGTCCCCTGAGCTGTGATGTGGGGAGAGCTTCACCAGGAGTGGGGGGGAGGAGAGGGGATCGTGCATCAGGGAGCCATCACACACACCTGTTGCCATAGCAGCAGTATGTTGCCAGCCCGGCGTTGCCCAGAGGCAGGGCAGGAGGGAGGGAGGAATCAGAGCATCCTAGATCCCACCAGCCCATCTTCCAAGGGCCACATCAGGACGTCGCTGAGTGTGGTGGCCCCAGAGCCAAAGGGAAGCTGCCCCCACCCTGCGGGAGAGGCCTCTTCTCTGTTCTCTCTGAGGTCTGTGACCCCACGGTGGATGGAAAGGGGGAGGGGCACAAGGGAACTGGCAGGTTGGGTATCTGAGGCTCCAAGCTACGAATTCAAAATCATGAAGGAAACTCATTTTCCAACCTCAGCTGCTCAGCAATTGCTGCAGAAATGCCCCAAAATGCAGCACAGCCACGCTTCCCTATCCATCCATCCCCATCTGTCTGTCCATCCCCACGCACACCCATCCACCCCCACGCACACCTATCTATCCATCCATCCCCATGCACATCTATCTACCTATCCATCCAGCTCCATGCACGCCTATCTATCCATCCATCCCCATCTGTCTGTCCATCCCCACGCACACCCATCCACCCCCACGCACACCTATCTATCCATCCATCCCCATGCACATCTATCTACCTATCCATCCAGCTCCATGCACGCCTATCTATCCATCCATCACCATCTGTCTGTCAATCCCCATGCACACCCATCTATCCATCCATCCCCATACACACCCATCTATCCATCCATCCTCATACACACCCATCTATCCATCCAGTCATCCCCATATACACCCATCTATCCATCCATCTACATGCACACCTATTTATCTATCCATCTATCCCCATGCACATCTATCTATCCCCATACCCATCTACCTAACTATCCATCCATGCATCCCCATGCACATCTATCTATCTATCCATCCATCCTCATGCACACCCCTCTATCCAACCTGCTAGGTTCTTAACATTCATCTTTTCAGTCCCTGGGCCTACTGCCCCCCTCCAACAACTCTCCCCCCCTCATCCCTTTCTGCCTTCCGTGGCCTCATGTGGCTCTGTCAGTCACTCCCAACGCTGGGCCAGCCCAGCAAGCCCGACACTGGCAGCTGCTACCCCCCCTCGTCTAGACAGCAGGGAGATGAGGATGGAGACAAACGGGCTAGCGGGGCTCCCCAGCCTCCTGCCGAGATCCCTGAGAAATCCCTGGCAAAGAGGGTTAATGACTGATCTGTTTGGTGC
The DNA here is from genome assembly GCF_011386835.1 of Chrysemys picta bellii. NCBI lineage: Eukaryota > Metazoa > Chordata > Testudines > Emydidae > Chrysemys > Chrysemys picta. The sequence continues at coordinate 17,585,971 of NC_088812.1, read as the reverse complement.
TTGTCCCTAGGCAAGGGGAGAGCGACACCATTATGGACAAGTGGGAGTTATTGTTACAGTAACCTGTAATTAACAGCCAATAGTTCATTAGCGAGAGAGATTGCGAGGGGCTCTATAGAAATGCAACGACAGAGCGCTAGATACTTAGGTTTGCACAGCATAGATTTCTGGCTCTGATTTTGAACCAAACGTTTTACAAAGATGCCCAGGGCTCAGGACTTCGGGCACACACTGAGAGCTGAGCGCTTTTGGAAATCTGTGCCCGGTCGTGGGTCCCGAGCCCCTCTGACACCGATGGAGTCACCAGCTACAGATCTGGCCCGTGAAGGGACTGCGAAAGGTGCTGGTGGTGCCGTGAGCTAGGTAAATCAGGAGCATTCGCCTTCATTTAACCTGACCCGACCCATGGTAGGAGGGAGGTTCGGTGGATAGTAGTGTCAGAGACAGCTGAGGGCAAGCAGGTGGCAGCCAGGTTCACAAGAAGGCCGGCTCTTGAAACCTCTGAAGAATAAATTTGTGAAACAAGAGAGATGGGATCTTGTCAAGGTTCCTTCCCCACTCTGAACTTTAGGGTACAGATGTGGGGGACCTGCATGAGAAGCTCTAAACTCAATAACAGCTGAGATCTGGTCTGGCTGCCACCACTCCCAAGCACTAACTCCTTTCCCTGGGTAACCTTGAGAGACTTCACCAATTTCCTGGTGAACACAGATCCAAACCCCTTGGATCTTAAAACAAGGAGAAATTAACCATCCCCCCTCCTTCCTCCCACCAACTCCTGGTGGATCCAGATCCAACCCCTTGGATCTAAAAACAAGGAAAAATCAATCAGGTTATTAAAAAAGGCTTTTAATTAAAGAAAAGAACGGTAAAATAAAACCCTCTGGGAGAGATTAGCATACCAGCTACTCTCACAGACAACAGATTCCAAACACACAGGATGTTCCCCTGGGCAAAAACTTACACAAAAAATACCCAAATACCCAATTTGACTATTCCTCTAATTGCACAAGACAGGTTACAAAGAAATAAACATAAACCTATTTATTTCCTTCACTAACACTCACTATTTAATAAGAGGCTGAATTCTGGAGCTTTCCCACTCTGGTACAAAGTGAAACTCAACAGACAAAGGGAACTTCCCTCCTTCCCTTTGAACCATCTTGTCCTCCCATTGGTTCCTCTGGTCAGGCGTCAGCTAGGCTAGGTGAACTTCTTAACCCTTTACAGGTAAAAGAGGCATTAACCCTTAACTATCTGTTTATGACAGATCTATTGATCTTGGGCAACACCCTTCCCTTCGCAGTGTCTCACTTCCCCCATCTATAACATGGCACCGATTCATCTTTGTACAGTGCATTAAACCTGGCTATCATTTTTATTAATGGCCTCGGCCAAGATCAGGGTCCCATCATGCCGGGTGCTGCACAGACACAGAGTGAGAGCTAGTTCCTGCCCTGAAGAACTCACTCAGAATACATCAGAAGGGGAAACTGAGGCACGGGCGGGGGCAGGGGACTGACTTGCCCAAGGACAGTAACAGAGTCTGGAATAGAACCAGGTGTCCACAGTCCCACACTCACAGGCCCTGGCTGCCTTTCATGTAACTGCAAAGTACTTACCAGTTCAGTGAAGAATTGCTATCCTGACATTTGCCTCCAGTAGGTTCCTGGTTCTGAAGTTTCTTTGCCTGGGGTTTGCTTAGAGTTAAATAACATCCTTGGAGTTATTCTTGCTGCCAGATTGGCAACCCTCCTTGGGTTTTATCTTGGTTCAGGGCCCAGTCCTGCATCCGTTGTTCATACTATTAGCCCTGTAGACTAGTCTAAGTTCTACACACAGTTTTATATGGCTCTATTGGTTTGAAACTGATTTTTTATATATATATTAATAATCCCCAGCTCTTATGGAGTGTTTTTCATCCCCAGATCTCAAAGTACTTTACAAAGAGGATAAGTATCATTATCCCTGTTTCACTGATGGGGAACCAGACACAGAGAGCAAAAGAGATTCGCTTAAGGTCAGCTAGTAAAGCAGAGAATAGAATCCAGATTTTCTATGGGCCATACTGCCTCTGAAATCACTTAGCTCACGGGGGATAATCTATAATGGCATAAGACACAGTTCTACAGTACAACTGCTATGGGTTGCAGCGATTCAACTACATGGAAGCTCAAACCTCCCTCATCAACACAGTTAAACCATTACCAAAATTGCAGCTAGACCTGGCCTTTGATGAGGTTAAAAGTTCAGACCCTGAGTTGTTTTTTATTTGCATTTAAAGTGGCAGGCACGTTTACGGCACTGTAGAAATAATAAATAACCGGATCCAATCAAACCGGCTTCCTCTTGGCCTGCCTTTTATGGAGAGAGGAGGAAATGCTAGCCAAGGCAGTTAAAGCAAACAGGGACTGCCCAGCCCAGCCAGATGTGTTCAGGAAGAATGCTAAAAATAGCAGGCAGTCCTTGGAGGAAGGATGATGGCTCCGATTCACAGGTGGGGGGGTGGGGGTGGGGTGGCGACCATAAACCCAACATTGCGGGGATGATGCAAATGAGCTCATTTGCCCAGCAAACCAGGGGTCAGGCTTTTACAGCATCACCATCTCTAATGCTTTCATCATGAGTTCTCCTATGCTCGTTGTTTCTTTCCAAGCCCCAGCGCCTGGAGTCAGGGGAATTCCTGAGAATCTCAGCATTTGCTTAAAAAATAAAGGCAAGTTCTAAGCCTGATGGTGGCAGAGAAAAGCTCAAAAACGTGGCATGAGGTTCAAAAGGTGAATAAAAAGAGCCCCAAATGGCTTTTTAAAAAAATCTCATGTTGTTAAAGCCAATCTCGGGACTTTTTTGAAGGCTGACTCACAGGTTTTGAACACTGCTTAGGACTGGTAATGCTGCTTTCAGGCCCCATTTTGGGGTCTGGATTCTGATGTTCTGACACCTGGTATAGATAATAATAATAGCACTTCCCATGATGGGAGCACCATGCAGGGATTACCTAATTAAGCCTCACCTGCAAGGTAGCTGGGTGAGTATCACTGTTCCTGTTTTACAGATGGGGAAACTGAGGCACAGAGCCGTGAAGTGACTCATCCAAGTTCCCACGGTGACTCAGAAGCACACCCAGGACAGGAACTCAAGATGGGCAACAGCCCAAGCTGCCACTCTTCCCTCAAGGTCACTCAAGGGCCTCTCTTACAGCCCCTCTGTCAGGAGTGACTCCCCTACACGGTCCCTGAAGCGAGCCTCGTTTCAAGGCCATTTAAAACTTGGGGCAAAAAATCATTGCAACGGGGGTGCCAGTGAAGCAACAGCGTGGCCTAGTGGATGGTGCATTAAGCTGGGCCTCAGGAGCGCTAGGCTCGGTTGACATCTCTACCACTGGGTAGCCTTGGGCAAGTCACTTCACTGCTCCGTGCCTCAGTTTCCCCACCTGGAGCTAACAATACTAACCTCCTTTGAAAGGGCTGTGAGATCTACGGCTGCAAAGCGCTGCATTAGTACAGTATTCCCACTCGCGTATTGGGAGTGTACCCTCATGTTGTCTCAGCGCTGACTTCCCCTGAAACCCTCAGCCATCATCAGTTCTTCCCTCCATGCCTATGCCAGCCTCTCTGCCCTGCCGGGATCCTCCCTCTCTGCTTCATTAGCAACAAGGGATGCAGCAGGCAGGCAGAACTGTAGGAAAGAGATCTTTACTGCACCGGCAGAGAGACCAGTATTGGTCTGGTAGCAGCCTGGCCCCAGCTTGCTCTCCAGAGATTCCTGGTGACACACAAAACAAGGCATCTCCTGAAACGGGATCCTCTTTCGCCTTCTCACCCACCCTACTACACTCGCCAGCCTTCAGCTCGGGCAGAATTGTGCAGACACAAAACCACATCAGCCCCAGTCATAGCTCCAGCCTCTCCTCTGGGTCCCCTTCATTGCAAGGTCCAAGGACCTTGTGGGCTGTTTGGGCCAGGGAATACTTCTTTCCTGCATGTCTGTAAAGCACCATCTACATGCACGTCGGTGCCGCCAAGTGTGTTTGATTTGGTGTTGCATTGTGTATTTGTTGTGGTGTTGCATTGTGTGCTTGGTTTGTGTTATGCTGTGCACACAGCTTTTATTTGATATTGCATTGTGTACTCAGTATGGTGTTGCATTGTGAGTTTGTTTGGTGTTGTATGTTCAGTTTGGTGCTGCGTTGTGTTCTGCTACAGGCTGGGGACCGAGTGGCTAGGCACCAGTTCTGCAGAAAAGGACCTAGGGGTTACGGTGGACGAGAAGCTGGATATGAGTTAACAGTGTGCCCTTGTTGCCAAGAAGGCTAACGGTATAAGTAGGAACATTGCCAGCAGATCGAGGGACGTGATCATTCCCCTCTATTCGGCATTGGAGAGGCCTCACCTGGAGTACTGTGTCCAGTTTTGGGCCCTACACTACAAGAAGGATGTGGAAAAATTGGAAAGAGTCCAGCGGAGGGCAACAAAAATGATTAGGGGGCTGGAGCACATGTCTTATGAGGGGAGGCTGAGGGAACTGGGATTGTTTAGTCTGCAGAAGAGAAGAATGAGAAGGGATTTGATAGCAGCCTTCAACTACCTGAAGGGGGGTTCCAAAGAGGATGGATCTAAACTGTTCTCAGTGGTACCAGATGACAGAACAAGGAGTAATGGTCTCAAGTTGCAGTGCGGGGGTCTAGGTTGGATATTAGGAAAAACTATTTCACTAGGAGGGTGGTGAAGCACTGGAATGGGTTACCTAGGGAGGTGGTGGAATCTCCTTCCTTAGAGGTTTGTAAGTCCCGGCTTGACAAAGCTCTGGCTGGGACGATTTAGTGGGGGTTGGTCCTGCTTTGAGCAGGGGGTTGGAGTAGATGACCTCCTGAGGTCCCTTCCAACCCTAATCTTCTATGATTCCCCTGCAACACCCGGCCTGGAAAAGGAGACCCTGCTGCCACCACGGCCCCGGCTAGGGAGAGTGGGGGTAAAGACCCGCAGGAGGAGCAGAGGGGAGGCTGGATGGGGGCTGGATAGATGTGGGGGTGGGAGGTGTGAGGGACAGGATTGATCTGGAGGTTGGGGCAGAATTAATTGCTGGGCAGGGGAGGGGCAGATGTGGAGTGAGAGCATCTGCAGCAGGGGCCAAAATCTCCTGACCAGATAAATGTGAGAGAGTGAATAACACTAATTGTCACACACACGCACATCCACACACACGCGGGGGATGGCCACAGGGAGTTCAACAATCAAAAAAGAGAGACCAGAAAAACACAGTTTTTTTTTTTTTAATTTCATTATTGTTGGGCCCCACTCATGATTTTTGATCTCTTGAGGTTAGCAATACCGGGGACTGTGGTTTCTCTGAGGCAGGGCTGTCTAGTTTGTTTGTTGAATCTGGTAGAGAAAATACCCATATTAGCTCTGCGATTCATTGGGGAAATATAGTTACTAAACTGCTAGACAACTGTTGTGCTGCATTGTGATGTTCACATGTGTGCACATTGTGTACGTAGCTTTTGCTTGCTGTTGCATTGGGGGTACAACTTTTCTTTGGTGTTGCAGCGTCTGTTCAATTTGTGTCTACAGCTCGTTTGATGTTGCATTGTGTTTAGTTTGTATTGCATTGTATTTTTTGTGTTCAGTTTGCGTTGCATTGTGCGTATAGCTTTTGTTTGGTGCTGCATTACGTGTTCAGTTTGTATTGCATTGCATTTGGTGGGTTCAGTTTTCATTGCCTGATGTGTGCAGCTTTTGTTTGGTGTTGCAATGTGTGTGCGCATTTCATTTGGTGTTGCGTTGTCTGTACAGCTGTTGTTCAGCGTCGCATTTTGCGTGTTGACTTTGTGTTGCCTGGTGCGTGCAACTTTTCGCTTGGTGTTGCAATGGATGTGCATTCCGTTTGCGGGTGCAGTGTGTGTGCTCAGTTTGTTTTGCCTTGTGTGTGTGCGCAGCTTCTGTTTGCTCTTGCATCACACTAGGGCAGGGACAGCGTGTCGGGCAATAACCTGCAGAAGAGCAGCCAGGCCCATCGCTCCTGGACAGGGGCCGCTCGAACTCCCAGCCGAGTAGGGCTCTACCCTGAACAACTTGAAACCTTACTCCTCTCTGAATAATACCCAATGCCTCCATGGCCCCTGGGAGCCCGGTGCACCCTGGGAGTTGAAGTCCCCTTGCCCCATACTCTGCCTGGACTTCCCAGCTGGGCAAACTACACTCCCCAGATTCCCCGGCCAGGAGGCTCTTTGTCTCCCTCTCCCCAGGGCTCTCTGGGAGCTGCAGTCTCCCCTCCTGCTCCACCCTAGCGCCAGGCAGCCAGAGAGAACTACAACTCCCAGCATGCTCCGGGCCTCTCCTTCCCCCCGCCCCCTGCTGGGCTGAGTGGTGTTTTTGTTGTTGGTAAAAGGTTAGTGGAACAGCTGATTGCTCTGTAGGGTAAGAGACCTTCTTTATCTAATGGGGCGCCTCTGCTTTTCTCCTCCCCTCAGGCCCCTGCTCCCCGCCTCCTTCCTCTGCTGCTGCCTGGGGGAGGGGGGGGGTCTGGGCTTTTGGAGAGGGGCAATTCCCTTTTTGCACCGTGCAGCCTCGTGCCAGGGGCGATCCGTGCTCCCCACCCCCTCCCCCGCAGTGCCCCCCCTCGCGAGGGCTCTGCCTGTAGCCAGGGTACCCTGGGGTCCAGCAGCCCGCTGATCTCAGGATTGCCTGGCCTGTGCTTCGAGGCCTGGGGAGGCTGGGCTCCCTGCTGCAGGGAAGGCAGTGGGGCCATCCCTCTCCTCTGGAAAGGGGCAGCCCAGGAGATGGAACTCCCCCCCCCTCCCGCTTAAGCCCCCTTCCACTGCTTTACCCCCATCTCCCCTGGCTGCTGGGACAGGCCTGCGACCTGCCCGGCCATACTGTTTGCCTGGTTGGAGCTGACCCCTCCTGGATGCCCCTGGCCCCGGGCAACCCAGAGATTAGCCACCCCCGTGGCATTAAAGAGCGAAGAATCTCTCCCATGCCTGTATTTGCACCTGGGGCTGGTGCATGAGGGCGATCTTCACCACCCCCTCACCCCCCCGCACAAGTTCCCCGCCGTGCAGCTTCCTTCCCCAGCACGCCTGTGGCTTTGGGTTTCCGAACACGAGTTTCCTTTGTCACTTTGGTTTGGAGCTGTTTGATTTTTTTTTAAAGCCTTTTATTCTGGGCAAGAAGGGCAGGGGTGAGGGGGGAGAAGTGGGAAGAGTTTCCCCCGCTGGGGACTAGGTCTTTTCTCTTGCCAAGCTGGGAGGTGGTTTTTCCTTGTCTCTCCCTGGAACCGGCCTTGCATAAGGCTGGTGCGCCCTGCTTGCCTTGTGCAAGCTTCAAGGGATCATCCCCCTGTCCCTGGCAGCCAGGTGAGCGGAGAGGATGGATGGCAGCTGCTGGGATTTGTTTTGCACATGGCTGCTCCTTGGCTGGCTCGGCACAACTGGAGCAGCAGACTCCAGGGAGGGGAAAGGAATGTAGCTTCAAGCACTTGGCTGGATGATGGCCAGGAGGTCCCACGCCAGCCGTGCGCTGTCTGGGCTTGTGGGGCCGATCATGAGGTGTCTTGCCCAGGCCACGAGCGCTTTTTAGCAGTGATTGTGCAGGATTCCCAGGAGAGCAAGGCCGAGAGGTCCCAAGCCAAATCAGGGCCCTGTTGTAGTCACAAAGAGGCAGTAACTGCCCCAAAGAACTCAGAGTCTCCCTAGGCAAAGGGTGGGAGTGGGAACAGAGGCACAGGGTGGGGAAGTGACTTTCCCCAGGTCACACAGCAGAGCTAGGAGTTGAAGCCAGGTGTCCTGCCTTAATTCCATGCTCTAGCCACAGCGCCACTCTGCCAACCTCAAGATGCTCAGAGGTTCATTTTATGTCAAGCAGGACTCTGTAGAGGAGCTAATGTTAATACCTAGCTCTTATCATCGGTGGGTCTTACAGCGCTTTACAAAGGAGGTCAGCCGCATTATCCCCATTTTACAGATGAGGAAACTGAGGCAGCGAGAGGAAGTGACTAACACAGGGTCACCCAGCAAAGCAGGGTGTGAACTGGCACTAGAGCCCAGATCCCTGGAGTGCTAATCCTGTCCTGTATCCACTAGGCCACGCTGCCTCCCAGCAGATCTTCCACCCAGGCATGGCTGCACCGGGGATTATAATTGGTGCAGGCGCACTTTGGGGAATCTCATTCAGTTGTACTGGGACACTCAACACGTATGATCACTGCACACGGGCGCCAGTGTGCGGGAGAGTCTAATGATGGCAGGGAAGGCACCAAGTTACAGGGCGCCTCTGTCACATGGGATCATCGAGCGAGGATTTTGGCTTGTCCAGAGAAGAAATTGGGGTGCCTGGTCACCTCCCCCTTTGCAGTGAACCCCTTTGAAGATGTCTACAGCCCTATCAGTGCTGTGTATGAGTCTCTTGGTTGTTACCACGTTGTTAACCTGTAGTGTAGACGTGACCTCACCCTGGCCATGGAGCTTACTAGACAATTTGCTGTTCTAGCTGCTGAGTTAATTGCAGCTGCTGTGTAGACAGGACCAGCATGTCTCTCTCCCCATGCTTGGAGGGGAGTCCCTCCAGGAAAACCCAGGCTTCTGAGGGAAATGATTCTAGTGATAAAGCAAGGGGTGTTGTTCTTATTTCTGTGTTGTGGTAGCGCCTTGGAGGCCCAGTCATGGACCATGAGCCTGTTGCGCTAGGTGCTGTACAAACAGAATACAAAGACCCCAAAGTACTCTAAGCTGTCCTGAACCGATGCCCCAGCCAGGTGCTGGAGCCGCCAGCTTCCAGCTGCGATGTAAAAATCCAGGGCCTGGCTCTTTTGCTGTCGCTAAGCATCCTGCGGCCATAGGCGCCGACGTCCCCTCTTTCCCCTGGGTGCTCGATGCCCCCTCTTCCCCCGGCCCCGCCCCTTCCCCAAAGTCCCCGCCCCAACTCCGCCCCCTCCCTGTCCCTATTCCCACTCCTTCCCCAAATCCCGGCCTCTTTCCCACCTCCTCCCCTGAGTGTGCCACTCCTCCTTCCCACCCCCCACCCCCACTCTCCTGGAGCATGCTAATACTGCCACATAGCTGTTTGGTGGCAGCCGGGCGGGAAGCGTTGGGAGGTAGGTGGAGGAGCGGGGATGCGGCACACCCGAGGGGGAGCAGGAGGAGGGGCTAGGGTGACCAGATGTCCCGATTTTATAGGGACAGTCCCGATTTTGGGGTCTTTTTATTACATAGGCTCCTATTACCCCCCACCCCCTCTCCTGATTATTCACATTTGCTGTCTGGTCACCCTAGGAGGGGCAGGGCAGCGGGTGAGGGGAGCTTGGCTGCCAGTGGGTGCAGAGCACCCACTAATTTTTGTCCCGGAGCACCCACGGAGTCGGCGCTTATGCCTGCGGCCACTTTCACAAAAGCCAGGGCTTTCAACATGCATCCGTGCATTCCCCAGCTGGGTACGAGACTCAGTATCGCCAACCCCAAATGTTCAAACATCATGAGTCAGGCTCCCCAAAAATCATGAGATTATGTACAAATAATAACGTTGGGGTCCTTTTTATTTGCCTTCTGCTTTTTGAGCCTTTAGGGTGCATTGGGGTCATATTTTGAAGCTTTCTCCACTGCCACGAGGGCTGAAAACGTTCTTTTTCTTTAAGGAAGGCTGAAATCATCACGTATCCCTTCGCTCCAGGAGCTGGGGTTTTCAGGAAAGCAATTATTATCATGAGACTCATGACAAAACCGTGAGAGTGGGTAACCCTGGAGACTCCACTTCCTGTCCTCTGTTGCCGTGTGGTGTGGCCGTTGTGGGCCCCGCCCCAGGGCAGCAATCAGAGCGATCCTGGTATACGCTGCTTGTAAAGCACTTTGGGATCTGATGCTGGAGAGTCAGGATGAGACCCAGATACTGCTGGTAGGCCAGCTGGTGGGAGAGGTGAGGAGTCGTGTTTGTCCTCTCACCTCGCAGCAGCATTTCTTAAAGCCAATGCATCCGTGCCAAGGGCAGTAGACGCATCTGCTCCCCCTGCGCAGTGGCAAACATCACCTGGTTCCGTAGGGCCTCATTTTCTGGGGCCTAGTGGCTAGAGCACCGGACTGGGACTCGGAGACCTGGCCAACTAGGTGACCTTGGGCAAGTCCCTTCCCTGCTCGGTGCCTCAGTTTCCCCATCTGTCAAATGAAGAGACTGATGCTGACCTCCTTTGTAAAGAGCTTTGAGATCCATGGGTGAAAGGCACACTAGAAGAGCTAGCTCCTGCGATTAAAGTTGAGAACCCCTTTGGTTAAAGGTTGACTGTTCTAAGTCAAATGCTCTCTTGGATTCTCTTGAAATGTGACGTGCAGAAAGACGGTTTCTAGCCATAGTGATTGCACGGGACTTGGTGGGTCGAGGGGACAGGTTGTGACCCTGAGCTACCCTCCAGGTATTGCAGCTTTGAAAGCTACCCTTGGCAGATATCTGAGGACGAATTACAGGCCAGGTGCGACTGTCTGCCTCTGTCGAAGGGTTTCTGTTACTGCTGGGAACTGTAATCCGAGGACAGCAGAGAACTGAGAAGGGGCGCAAACTCTTTTTGAAAGGAAAAGGAATGACACATGAATGCTTGCTGCACCAGGCCAGGGGTTGGGAGAGTGCTGGGGAAGGGGAATCATGGGATGGGTGGCAGGGAGTGGAGAGGAGTTGGGGGCTCTGGAGAGGGGGAGGGGTGGGACATGGGGAGGGGAGATGTGGGGAAGTGGTAGGGTAAATGGGGTGACTAGGGATGTGAGAGCATGTGAGCCCCATCTTCTCCCCTCTATGTGGGTACCAGGATCTTGGGAGGGGGGTGTCAGCCTGCTCCTCTGAGTGGGTCCGAGTCCTTGTGTATGCTGGGTTCTTGGGGGTCCTGCTGTTCTAAGGGATCTGAGCCCCTCCCCTGCCCCCCATGTGTGTGCCGGGATCCAGTAGCCCTGTCCCTCTGGGGTGAGGGGACCGAGCCCCTTTCCCTGCCCTCCCTCCATGTGTGTGTGCCAGGATCTTGGGGGCCCTGCTATTCTAAGGGGTCTGAGCCCCTCTCCCTGCTCCCCCACAAATGTGAGCCAGGTTCTGGAGGCGCCCTGACTACACCACACATTGAAATCTCTGAAAATCAGACAATTCAAAGTTAAGGTGACAGCACCTCTGTGTGGGGCTGGCCAGGGGGCCAGCTTGGAGGCTGGGCGAGCTAGGGGCCTTGCCAGAGCAGGGGGAGTAGCTGGAGGGGGGGCGCCTGCCGGGGGCCCAGTTTGCTGTCCAGCACAGCCTCTGTAACTGAGAAATGTGTGGCCCTCCCATAAGCAGCTGCTTGTGATACACGTAGAACAAATTTCTTACATGCTCGTGGCTTCTCACATGCCAAGGAATGGTCCTGAATGGCTTCGTGGGGCGGGACAGGGAGGGGAAGCTGGAAATGGGGGTGGGGGCGCTACCTCATGTGAGGAGGAGAATGACTGCACTGCATAAAGCTACTGTAACTAAACCACCACGGAATAAACCACCCTGGTCAGTTTTGGGGCCAGGGATGAGATTTCTCTCACTGCCCTGTTAGCAGCTCCCCCCTCCAGACATTTCACAACACGACGCATGGTTCTGTGCCAAAGGGGACAGGAGCTCTTAGGATCACATAGCCTCCTTGCTAGCCAGCTGCAAACGTAAGGGACAGCTATAACGACCTGCCTGACCCCTGACTCCTACCAAAAATGTTTCTCTTTCTGGTTGGGAAACAAGGAAATTCACGGCCAAAAACTTGGTTAACCCAGAGCTGAGGTTGCCTGTTGGGTCTCATGCCCATCCAGCAGAACTCAAACCTCGGACAACCAGAAAAGTGTGAAGGGACGCCCCAACGCGGCCTTAACTCTGACCCTCTGGAGCTGGCGGTAGCCAGTAGGAATGATCTGTGTGCGCTCCAGCTGTGCTTGCTGTTGTTAGGTGGAGCTATATGGAATGGTGGAGGGATTAGCCGGAGAAGCTGGTCAGAGCTGTGATTGTGATGGGGGGCGATATGGAGGTGCCCTTTCCCTCAGAGATTCTGAGCCCCTCTGCCCACGCCTCACCCCACATGTGTGAGGACGGGAAAACGGTGCACGTGCATCCTGAGCGATGCCGTTTGTCTCATTCCAGTGCTGAGCTGGGAAGCATGTGTCAGCAGCAGGGCACAGGGGTCTTCTTGCCATGGGGGGCGTCAGCAGCGAGGTGGGGTATGAGGGTGGGGTGGGCATGTCCTGATGGGTGAGTGATAGTGTTGTGTTTGAGGGGGTCCTGTGTGCAATGGTGAAAGGTTGTAAAATACAGCGAGTGTGGGGTTGGTTTTGCGGTGGAGGCTCCGTATCCAGGCATAGGGTGGGCATAGGCAGCACCCATTCAGTCCAGTTCACCTGGACACAAGTTTCGCCTTGGCAAAGAGATGGCATTGGACCCTGTGCTGCAGCTGGCGCATGCTTCTTCCCTGGGCGATGGGCACAAGCTGCAAAGGCAGAGTGCAAGTACGTGTCTTGTGGGCACCCTGTGCCATCGCTTAGAAGGGCAGAGTTAAGGTTACATTGGTGTGTACCTTGACTCTGGGTTTCCTGGCTGTCAGAGGTCTGCATTTTCCTGGATGAGCATGGGGCAATCTGAACTGTTTTTGTCAATGGATTTGTGTTAATTCCTAGAGACCCCAGCCAAGGTTACTAGTCTAGGTGCAAGCCACCATCCTTGCGCCAAAGATTTTGCAGGGTTGAAGGAGAAACTGAGGCACAGAGGGAGGGAGTTGCCCATGGTCACACAGCAGGTCAGTGGCAGAGATGGGAACAGAACCCAAGTGCCCTGAGACCCAGTTTAGTGGCACACTAACCAGAGTTAAAAAGACTAGACAAAGGTCCCTTTCTGTCTGAAATATGTGGGGTCTTAGGGGTCCAGCTCCAAAGGTATCTGAGTGCCAGGACTCCTGGGTTCAATTCCCGGCTCTGAAATGGACTTGCTGTGTGCCCAAGAACCGCTGTAAAATAGAGACAGTGGCACTGCCCTGCCTCCTGCGGGCTGGGCAGCTAAATGCATCCATGCCCATGAGGTGCCCACAGTGATGAGTTCCGTGGATGTACCCGTGGCATGTAGGGAAACAGTGACTTTCAGGGCATCCCAGACTGGTCCAGGGTGGAATTTGCCCATCCTACCCCTTCCCCATCTCTTTTCTCCCTCCCACCTGTGACATTCCCCAGGGTACAATCTGGACGGTTGAGCAGCTGTGTCCCCTCAATTCTCCAATCTGGAGTGCCTTTTACACGGCTTCACTGTGAGCGCAACCACTCCTGGTCTGCTCACACGCCTGTAACTCACTCACAGCTACATTGCAAGAGTACAGCCAACCACCCGTGAATTACACTGCAGAGCAACACCAACAAACTCCCAGTCCAAGACTTTCCCCCAGAAATGTGCATCTTGTAGTGCCCAGCTCTCTCCTGGATACCACAAACTCATATAAAGTCCATCATTTTATTAATAGAAAATGATATGCACAAACCCTGATATCTCAAATGGAGTTTCCCAAATACTTCAATCCAAGCACCCTGGTCTAGATAAAACAATAAAACAAGTTTATTAACTACAGAAGGATAGATTTTAAGTGATTACAAGTAATGAGGCATAAAAGTCAGAATTGGTTACAAAGAAATTAAAGATAAAACACAACTAATGTCTAACTCAGGGGTAGGCAACCTATGGCACGTGTGCCGAAGGCGGCACGCAAGCTGATTTTCAGTGGCACTCACACTGCCCGGGTCCTGGCCACCGGTCCAGGGGGCTCTGCATTTTAATTTAATTTTAAATAGGGTGACCAGACAGCAAATGTGAATAATCAGGAGAGGGGGTGGGGGGTAATAGGAGCCTATGTAATAAAAAGACCCCAAAATCGGGACTGTCCCTATAAAATCGGGACATCTGGTCACCCTAATTTTAAATGAAGCTTCTTAAACATTTTAAAAACCTTATTTACTTTACATAGAACAATAGTTTAGTTATAAATTATAGACTTATATATAGAGACCTTCTAAAAATGTTAAAATGTATGACTGGCACGCAAAACCTTAAATTAGAGTGAATAAACGAAGACTCGGCACATCACTTCTGAAAGGTTGCCGACCCCTGGTCTAACTTAACAAGCTAAGGGATTTCAAAGCAAAAGTCTCTGTTCCTACATGTTCTAGCAGCCTCACTGGCTGAATTCCTTTCTGCCAGGATCCCTTCCTTTGTCCTTCAAGTGTTGTCAAAGCCGTGAATCAAGGTGAAAGGAGAGATCTTTTGGGGAGTTTCTTCCCCTTTCTTACAGTTCTCTTTTTCTTTGAGAATCATCTCCAGCTGAGGCTCAGGAGACAGCAGGAGATGGGAACCTCCAGCTCTTTCTTTGCCAAAATGTAGATTTCTCACTCACACTCTTTTTCCTGCCAAAGAATGGCCACTTACCCAGGTGATGGTCCATTTGATTTTGTTGACACCAAGCTGAGGCATCAGTTTGCCTGTTGTCTCTCTGGAATTGGTTTGTGGCTGTCTTTCTAAACTTGGAACATGTCTCTGCAATGTCATACAGTAGAATTGTATAACTTTACATACAATGTTGTCACACATTTTTTACCAGGACAGTAATGGTCAGCAAATTACGAGTTTTTGAATGATACCTCACAAGGCATATTTTGTACAAAATTTATCATAGTCTTGTAGAAAGGGTGAACATTGGGTTAAAGACTGTCATACTGTCCTTCTTCCTTCTTCACCTTCCACCCCGATGAAGAGGATGGAGGAGGTATCTCCTAGCAAGTCACAGGCACAGCCCCACCCTACCATGGCCTTCCTCAACGTGGCCCGCACCTACGTGCCCAACACCAAGGTCGAGTGCCACTACACTCTGCCCCCCAGCATGAAGCCGTCAGCCCGCGACTGGATCGGGATATTCAAGGTACTGGGAAGAGAGAGGTGGATGGGAGCTGGATGCATTAGCTGGGATCTCCACTTTAGATGTGGCCTCGGGGAGGCGGCATGTCAAGTTTTCTGATCAGACAGTGAATTAGGCTGAGATGGGGAGGTGCAGGGTGTCCGATTGGCCTCCTCATCACCTGGGGTAGAGGCTTCCCCTCCTATTGCGTTCTCCGCTGTCCCGTTGCGCTGAGCCCGCAGCGTGCACGTGAGAGGAGGGGCCCACTTCTGCAGGCCACCTTGAAATTCACCCACAAGTCAACCAAGCCTCCTGCTTTTCCCTGCGTGCAAAAGCAAAACGAGGCAGCGTGGCCTAATGGCTAGAGCGCTGGCCTGGGACTCATGAGACCAGGGTTCTATTCCTGGTGGCCAGCCTTGGGCAAGTCACTTCCCCTCCGTGTACCTCAGTTTCCCCATCTGTAAAACAGGGGCGGGCAGGGGAATGATACTACCCTCCTGTGCTGTGTAACAGCTAGGCAGTATTATCATCTTAGGGTGAGTTGCATTGCAGACCCAGGCTTGAGGCTTCAGCAATTCCAAGCCCGCACTTGAGCATCCATGCTGCATGGTAAACCTGGGCTTACAATCGCCAGCCCCGGGTCTCGCTGGAGACCTTTGACTTGGGTCTGCCGCTTTCTGGTGCATCCCCACTGCAAAATGACACGCCTTGGCTCTGACCCACCCCCACCCCCAGCAGGGTCGTAGGACCCAGGTCCTGAGTGCCACGAGTCAGACAGATCTGTGTGTGGACGGAAGCAGGGCTTGGGCTCAAACCTGGGTCAGAGCCTGGGCTTAGTGGGCAGTGTAGATGCCCGTTGCTGTGATAGCCCCTCCCAACCCCCCCCCGATGAGGACAGTGACACTCACTTGATGAGCGCTAGAGAAACGCTCAGCTAATGCCAGGGGTTCCTCAGACACCTTCTTGCCTGCGTCTGTCTGTCCAGGTGGAGGCCTCATCCGTGCGGGATTACTACACCTTCGTGTGGTGTGTGGTGCCCGACGGAGGCACGGAGGGGGCGCCCGTCCATTCCAGCGTCCAGTTCCATGGTAGGTGGGGGAGCTCCGGGGGGTGGGAGGGGGTGCGGTGCGTAGATTACGTGCATGGGGGTTGCGGGAGGGTGAGATCAGACGGGGGGTGTCCGTCACTGAGCAGCCGGAGCAACGGTCTGAAGGGGTGGCAGCCCTGGGGGAGGGTTTGGGTTACGGAGGCTTTGCCGTGGCTTGTTGGACCAAGGGCCCATCTAGCCTGGTATCCCGGCCTCCCTGATAGATGTGGTCATGCCAGCGGGCCCATCTAGCCCAATATCGCCTTACATTGCTGGACCAGACCCATGGGCCAATCCAGGTCAGTATCCCCACCAGATCAGGCCCGTGGGCCCATCTCGCGTGGCGTCCCGCCTCCAGGCGTGGCCATGACCTCATGCCACAGCAGCTGCAAACCAAATCTCCCTGAAGCCCCCTGGTGCAGTTACAACAGGGGGCATTGAGGAGGCAGCAGTGGGTGGGGAGGGACTGCTCACACAGCTTGACCCTGACATCTCATGTGGAGCTGAGGACTGGAACGGGGGCTTCCCATGGGACCCCAGGATTAGCAGCTTGGGATGGGAGGGGGTAAAGCAGAGAGGATCCTAGGAAGGGGTGCAGGAGGCAGCCAGGGGGAAGGAGCGAGGCTGGGACTGGAATGGGATGGCAGGTTTCCGAGCAGCCCCTGATGGAACGGGCATCCAGGCCACCGTCGGCCTTTGGTGCTACCCGCTGGTTGTTAGAGAGGCCAGGCCAGAGCAGGCCACACAGACTAGGCTCAAGGCCAGGGGGCGGCACACTGGCTGGGGGGGCAGCACCTCTGTGACCAACGTGGTCTGCTGACAAGGCACTTGCCAGCCTCTCTGCCATGGTACCAACCACGCTGGTGCCAGGACTCAGGAGTGCGGGGCGGTTGCTGGGGGCAAGACGTGTCAGGGGAGAGGCAGGGACCAGACCGAGCCCCAGACTACGGGGCATCCGAGCCCCCACCTGGAAGCAGTCAGCCTCCTGGCAAGGCCCTAGCGGCATCTGATGCTGGGCTGTGTCTGTCCTGCTGCAGCCAGCTACCTGCCCAAGCCAGGGGCCCAGCAGTACGAGTTCCGCTATGTGGATCGCCGTGGCGAGGTGCGTGGCCAGAGCAGCCCCTTCCAGTTCAGCGAGCCCCGGCCCATGGACGAGCTCGTCACGCTGGAGGAGGATGACGAGGGCAACATGGACATGTTGCTGGTGGTGCCCAAAGCCACCCTGCTGCAGGTAATGAGGGGTCAGCATTGTCTAGTGGGCAGAGCACCAGGTGGGTGCCCGGAGACCTGGCTTCTGGTCCCAGCTCTGCCAGTGGCCTTGGGCAAGTCACTTCACAGATTTGTGGCTCAGTTTCCCCTGGGCCTGGTTGGGCTGTGAGCTCACCCAATGCACAAGGTGGAGGGCAACAGGAGGGATCAGCTGTTCTTCTGCCCAAGAGGGCACCTGGCCATGTCCCAGTCAACTCAAGCCCCTCCCCTCCTGCCAGGCTTTTCTCCCTGCAGGGCAAGCATTAACAACTGCATTGGGAAATGGGGCGGAGCTTAGCCCTGGCCCCACCCTCCAGCAGCTCTGCCCCTTCAGAACGACCTCCCTGCTGTGATAAGAGCCCCCACCACTAGTCTCTTGCTTCGCCCACCCCTTGCCTGCCTGTGCACCCTGCAATGTCCTGGGGGCCCGGGGTGAGTGTAGTGCCTGCCCCCTCAGTCTGTACTAAAAGTGCCGGTCCCTGTGGGTCCCATTCCCCCCCAGAACCAGCTGGAGGAGAGCCAGCAGGAGCACAGCAGGCTGCTGCGAGAGAAGCTGCGGCTGGAGGAGGAGGTGAAGGAGCTGCAGGCCCGGATCGAGCAGCTGGAGGAGGCTCTGGGCACCATGCGGGATGAGCACACCAAGCTGGCGGAGCAGTACAAGGTGTGTGGGGTGCCCCCTGCGGGCACCGGGCCCTATCGGGCAACAGCCACTGGGTTGAATCCCCCACCACCCCGCTTCCCGGGTTGATAAGGATCCAGTGTCGTCCCCATGGACTAGGCCGTTGCCCATCACACTGGGGGCAAACTGAGGCACGCGGACGGGTGAATGAGGCCTCCCGGCTCCTTGCTCAGGCCACTGGGCTGGGCTGCCTCTCTGGAGATGCCCACCTAGGAGGGGACCCCATATTCCTCCTTGCATTCCCTGCTACCCACTGGCTTAGCCCCAGATTCCAAAGGGGCTCTCTGATTGGGGGGCCCCTGGGTTTCCCTGCCCCTTGCCGGAGCACCCAGACTCTGTGCTGATCCCAGGTGGGAGACGGGGTCGGGGCTTCCCGTGTCCCCAATCCCAGCTCACCCCTCCCCGCCCCGGACGGCGACGCCTCTCCCAGGATCTCTCGAGCTCCCATGCAGCTGTGATGGAGGAGCGGGACGCGCTGAGCCGGCAGCAGGCGGGACAGCTGGCCCGCATCCAGGAGCTGGAGGAGGACGTTCAGGCCCTGAGCGAGAAGGTGCTGCAGAAGGAGGTGGAGTTGGACAGGTGAGCAGCAGTGGGCGGGGGTCAGCAGGCTTGGGGAGGGGGAGGGGAGTTAGCTAGGCGGTTGCCTAGGGCGCCAAGATTTGGCGCCACAAGCCTGGGAGGGGAGGAGAATTAGAGCGGAGGCAGCGTGCTCGGGGAGGAGGCAGAGCAGAGGTGAGCTGGGGTGGGGAGCTGCCACGGGGGTGCCTCAGGGCGGGGGAGGAGGGCGCAAGGTCTAAGTTTCGCCTAGGGCGCGAAACTTCCGTGTGCCAGCCCTGGGAGTTAGGGTCAGTGCTGTGACCCGGCTGGACTGGCGGGTGTGGGGGAGGCGGGGGCAGGTGAGTAACAGGGCTGTGGCTTGGCCCAGCGGGAAGGAAGGTGGCCTCATCCCTTGTGGCTCGTCGGGATGGGTCCAGGCCTGTGATCTTGTCCAGTCTCTAAGCAGGGTTGGACCTTGTCAGCGCTCGGATGGGTGACTGCCGAGGCCGAACCAGGGTCCTGCGGGAAGGGGGAGAGGCCAGCTGTTCGGGGGGCTCTCACCCTGAGTGAGAATAGGCTAGTGCCCTAGGGGGCGCTGTGCTGTGCTCTGGGGAGCAGCGTGGGGGCTCAGTACTGGATGCTGTCTCCTTTTCCCCCCCCCCGCCCCTCAGCAGCATGGACTCTAATGTGCCGTGGGGGTGCAGCCTCTGGGGTCGGAGTGGGGTTGCAGTGTCCTGTGTGATAGGACAGGGCCAGGCCCAGGCCATGCTGACTAAAGGGGTCCCGTTAGCGAGGCTGCAGGACACAGACTCACTCTGGGGTTCTGGCCCGACAGCGTCACGGAAGGGCCGGCGGGCAGCAATGGATCTGCCCGGCCCCCTCGCTGCGCCTCACCCACCCCCCCACCGCTGTAGCTGGCAGTGCCCTGAGCCGAGCCAGGGTTCACCCTGCCTGTGTCCCTCCCCCACCCCCAGGATGAAGGACACGGTGAAGTCCCTGGTGCGGGAGCAGGAGCAGATCCACCACCAGCTCAAGGAGGAGAACACCGAAAAGGAGCATTACCAGGTGAGCCCCGGGGCGGGGCTTGTAGGGGCGACTTGCTGGTGGTGGAGCTAGCTGGGGTGAGCAGAGGAGCGGGGGTCCCTCCCCTCCCCCTCAGACACACACAGGAGTGGGGGGTCCCTCCCCATATATACGGAGAGCGGCAGGGTTCCCCCATCCCCAGGGGGCACCCAGAGGGAAGGGAGGTGGGTCCCATCCCCGCCCCCTGGGAGTCTCTGGGCCGGCACGTGAGGATCATGTCCCCCCACCCCCACCCCCCAGGTCAAGCTGCAGGCCTCGGAGCAGGAGAGCCGGAACCTGGCTTGCGACCTGCTGCTGGCCAAGACCCGGCACAGCGAGAAGGTGTCGCAGGCCCTGGTGCTGCAGGAGGACATCAGCAAGCTGCAGCAGAAGCTGGCAGCCGCACAGCAGAGGACGGTGAGTGCCTGGGGTGGGGGGCCCCCCTCGGTGCCATGGCGCAGCCTCCGCTCCCCCTGCTTGGGTGTGTGCGTTCACCAGCCCTTTCCCTGCAAAAGAGGGGATTAGGGCGGTGTCGCTGCTAGAGCAGGGGGATGGGAGCCAGGACTCCTGGGTTCTCTTTCCCTGCTGTGGGTGCCTGTGTGTGTTCTAGGGGTGAGGACAGGGAGCCAGGACTCCTAGGTTCTTTTCCCACTGACTCCTGAAATGCAGCCACTTCTGGGGCACGGAGAGTAACAGGATAGTATTTTACCAAGAAGGCAGCAGCCCAAACCCCGCTCATTTGAAAAGCGCCGCAGGATCTTTGGCACTCTCCTGGAGCAGGATTTCGAAGATCTCTGCCAGGAGGGAAATCTCCTGGCTCCTCAGAAGGCCTGCATCAGTCCTAATGGGATTTGAACCCTGGCTTAGAGGAAAGGCCAGCTATTTCCAGCTTGGCTTTGGCACATAAACCTCAGAGCTACCCTGCACCTCACAGAGCTCACTGAGCAATTTGCCTTGATAACATCCTGCAGCAGGGAGTTCCACATGCTAATAGGAAAGAATTTTAACAGTCTTTTAAATGCCATCAACTGCTCCCTTGTTGCTGTGTTTGGCGGTGGGATGCAGGGGCAGAGCCCAGCTGGCCTCTTCCATCCCATTCATTATTTCCGACCCCCCCAGGCCCAGCTGGAAGCGCTGTGTGAGCAGCTTCGCTCCACCCAGGACCTCCTTGCTGCCAGCCAGCAGAAAGTGGTGCTGCTGGGGGAGGAGTTGGCCAGCGCCTCCTCCATCCGGGACCGGACCATCTCAGACCTCCACAAGAGCCGGCTGGAGTCAGCCGAAACCAACATCAAGCTGGCAGACATGACCCTGAAATGGAAGGAGGGGAAAGGCCAGTGGTGGAAGGAGAAGAGCAACCTGCTGCAGAGCATAGAGGTGCCAACCCACACCCCGCTGGGCCTCTCACTTGAATGGCTGCATCCACTGCCGGGGTGCAGCCACCTCTGGGGTGGGGTACTGCCAATGCTCAACAGTTTAGGATAGGAAATGAAGATGCATCCCCTAGCTGGGCTTGTCTCAGTGACCAGTGGACAGGGAGCAGGGACGAGCATGTCCAGGCCTTGGGAAAAGTCCCCCTGTCGTGACCCATACAATGCTCAGAACTTGGCTTATGTCTCAGCACAGTGCCCCCTAGAGCTGCACTGGAGTGGGCACTGGCTATGGGGAGAGTGCCCCCTACTAGCTCCCTGAGGCACAGCATGAGGGGAGAATACCCTGTACTAATCCCCCTGCAGCCCAGAATCAGAGTGGAGAGCGCCCCCTTCTGAGCCCCCTACCCCGTTCCCTGCAGCACAGCGCCTCCTAGCACCACATTGGGGCCAGCACTGGCTGCAAGGTGAGGGCGCCCCCTATTGAGTCTCTCACCCTGCTCCCTGCAGCGCAGCGCCCCCTAGCGCTGCACTAGGTATTTGTAGTCCTCCCATCCCAGCCTAGCTAGGGAGATGTGCTGGGCTCCCCACGGCGGGCGAGTGCCGGCCCCCGTGAGCGCCCCCCATGCTGTTTGCAGGCGGAGAAGGACAAGATCCTGAAGCTGAGCGCCGAGGTGCTGAAGCTGGAGAAGAACCTGCAGGAGGAGCGAGCCCAGAAGCAGGCGCTGAAATCTGAACTGTCCCACGAGAGGGACTCCAGCCTGGTAAGGCCAGTAGGGAGGTGGGCACTGCCCCTGGGACAGAGGGGAACCCCAGTCTCTGCCCTACAAGGGGTGGGATCAGAGCTGTGATGGGGAGGCCCTGCCATGCGGGGTGGGAGGACCCTGCCCTAAGGGGGAGGAATCAGAGCTGGGATGGGGAAGCCCTACCCCGAAAGCCACACACTGGTGCTAGGGGATGCCTTGCCCCATAGGAGGAGGGATTGGGGCACTCATGGGTTCTGGGGGATCAGGTTCCTCGGGTATGGAGGTTCCCTCCCAAGGCTGGTGCAAGGCCAGCCCTTGCCACACTCCCTGCCCTGGGGCAGTTCTCACGGTCCTGTGCCCCCTTCCCCCCCCCCGCCCAGGTGCAGCTGTCGGAGAGCAAGCGGGAGCTCAAGGAGCTGCGCGCGGCCCTGAAGGTGGCTGAGAAGGAGAAGGAGCAGCTCCAGGAGGAGAAACAGGTTGGTGCTAGCCGGGGTCAGAGTCAAAGGGGGCTGAACCCCGGAGCCAGGCGGATATCAGCTCTCGGCCCAGGCTCCAGCGGGGGCCAAGGAACCGCCAGGAGGGGGTGACATGAGTCACATTCCCTGCCCCCATCATGGCCTTCCCTGCATAGGGGCTGGGCGGTGCCCTGGGGTCAGGCAGGGGCCCTGCAGCCTGGACAGTGGGTGGGGCAGGCAAAGACCCTGCCTCCCCCCTCCCCCCCGGGTCCCCACCCAATCTCCCCATGGCCTGGTGGCACAGGCGGGGCCAATATTGATCCCGGTGGCTTCCCCTCCCCAGGAGCTGCTGGAGTACGCCCGCAAGCTGGAGGAGCGGCTGGAGAAGGTGGCCGACGAGAAGTGGAGCGAGGTGACGGCGGCCGAGGAGGAGGAGGCAGCGGCCACAGCGCTGAGTGTGTAACACCCCGACCCCTGTTACCGCCGTCCCCCAACCCCTGTCAGCCCACCCCTGTTACCCCCCCACCCCCATCCTCCCACCCCTGTTACCCCTGTCCCCCCCACCCCGTTACCTCTGCCCCCCTTCACTGCCTCACCTCATGCCCCGGCACCCCTGATGGTTACCCCCTCACTGTAACCCCTGTTCATCTCCCCCTGCTCTGCCCCCAACTCCCTCCTCTCTGCCCCGGGAGCCCCCCTCCCCGCTCTCACTGCTATGTGCACTCTCCACTCGCCCCCTCTCTCCCTCGCTGACATCGCCCTGTGCTGCTCCCCCCCACCCAGAAGAGTAGTGCTGCCCCCCGAAATTACCAACACTGTGCCAGTGCCAGCCGTCCCTCGGCTCCTCCCCCAAGAACTCCCCCCCACTCCCACACCCCCTGTGCTGGCTCTCCCCAACCTCCTCCCCCCAGCAGGGTTCCCCCCCTTTGCCCTGCCCTGCTCAGCGGGGGGCACCGGCTGCCCAAGTGACCCTTGTGCCTCCCCTCCCCCCAGGCTCCCTGGACTCCCCACTCTCGGACTCGGAGGACGAGTCCCCCGAGGACATGAGGATCCACACCCAGCTCAGCCCCTACAGCCTGTGCGACAACCGGGCAGGCACCAAGACCCCGCCGTGCCTGCGGGAGCCCATGCACAAGGTGGTGATCAGCCAGCCCGCCCCCATCACCACCCAGATCAAGCAGCCCACCGAGGACAACAGCTCCGACTCAGTGAGTCCCCGGGGGGCGAGGACCCCCAAACACGTGCAGCGTGGAGGGGGAAACTGAGGCACAGGGACTTACCCTCGGTCACACAGCGCGCAGGGGCAAGGGTGGAAATAGAACCCTGGCGTCCTGGCTGCTAGCTGCTTCCTCTACCCCACTATTCCACACTCCACCAGAGGCGGATGAGGTGGGGTTTTGGTTGGCAGGAGGGGCTGGGCTCCCCTCCTGTGCAACAGAAAGCCCAGCTTTGAGGGTGCATCTGAGCCTGCTTCACCCAGGAGGAGGGGTTATCTGCCAGCCCCCCAAACCCTCCTGCATTCCCCCCGACCGCATCCCTGATAGGAGTAGCTGGAAGGTCCCTGGAGCTGCAGGACCGGGGATGGCTCCCCCCTCCCCCCCCCCGGGACAGGGGCGAAGGGGCGTCTGTGCCAGGCTGGGGATCAGGCCCACATTTGAAATCTCTCCGTGTCCCACTGCAGTTGCTGTTCTTTCATGGGGCAGCTTTTTCCTCCCCCGCCCCTCCAGCTGTGAGTGGGGGGAGGGGCTTTTTAGACCGCCCCTGTAAAACTTTACAAACCTCTGATAATTGGCACGATAAAACATGCAGTAAATTAACGACCTGGGAGAAAAGGGGGGTGCCGGGGAGTCTCTCCAGCACCTCCTGCTGGGGAAAGTGGGGGGGTGTCAGTGCCTCCCACTGGGGAAAGTGAGGGGGGTCAGCTGGGAGGATGGGGACTTCTCCCTGCCAGCCTCATGGCATCAATGCTGGGAGAGCCCCCCCACCTCCATCCTCAGGGGGGCAGCGAGAGCAGCAGGATGGGGGACTCTGCACCATCTGGGCCAACTCAAACGCTAGCCCTAGGAGGGGCTGATCTTTGCCCTTCAGGGCTGGGGCCCATCTACACTAGGAAAGTAACAGTGTTTGGGGGGTTGATCTGGTTACACCACAGTAGCTCCCCCCGCAGGCCAAAGCCAAAGCTCCCAACCCCCTGGGGCTTCTGGGCTGGTGAGATCTGGATGTGGCAGTCAGCTGATCACCAGGCGTTTGGGGTTCCCTGGGGTTCCTGAAGGGGAGGTATGCTGGGCCTAGGGAGGTTGCCCGGCTGCTGGGACCAGAACATCCCTGCACTCGGTCCATTTCCATGCTGTCTATTGCGGGATCTCAGTGTGAGGGGGCGGCCCGCGGGGCCCATGGCAGCCCCACGAAACGTAGCAGGAGGGATCGCGGGCAGGGGGCCGGCTGGCAGCGACATCACAACACGCTGGCCCCGCTCAGAACAGGACACAGCTCAGTTCAGAGATCCCTCAGGGGCAGCCCAGCAGGTCCGAGGATCAATCCCAGCACCCCCTGCTGCAAGGGGGAGCAGGCTGCTGACCCAGTGCCCACCCTCCCACCCCGCGGCGCATTCATGGCTCCATGATTCCCCCGCGCAGCCAGGGGGCAGGAAGCTAGCAGAGACCCATCGGGTAGCCCACACCCTAGCAGTACAGCTGGGGACCGTGCGGCAATGGGGATAAAACTCACACCCCCGGGCTGCCAGGACTCAGCCCACTACCACTAGAGGTAAAGGAGAATCCTCATCCATCCTCAGCAGTATAAGGCCTATGACACATAGCGGGGCTGTTCTTCTGGGGAGCCCAGTTGCTTGGGGTGGGCACAATCAATATGCCTGTGCGCAGGGGGCACCCCAGTGCTGGGGGGTGGGGGCTGGACTCTGGCCCCCTGCGCTCTCACTCCCACTCTCACTGCAGGAGGCGGAGGACGAGAAGGCCGTGCTGATGGCGGCTGTGCGGAGCGGAGGGGAAGAGACCAGTCTGCTGCTGCCCGAGCTGGGCAGCGTCTTCTATGAGATGGCCAGGTGAGGGGGGGATTGGCCGCACTGGGGCCTGTCAGCAGAGCAGGGGGCTGTTCCTTCGCCCTGCCCATTAGGAGGAGGATGGAGAAGAGGATGAAGGGGAGCAGAGTGGGGAGATGGGGGGGAGGATGCAGGGGAGCAGAGTGGGGGAAGGGGAGCAGAGTTGGGGCTGGGGAGGAGGATGGAGGGGAGCAGGGGAGCAGAGTAGGGGATGGGGAGGAGGATGGAGGGGAGCAGTGGGGGGATGGAGGGGAGCAGGGTGGGGGGCTGGGGGAGTAGGGGAAGTGGGGGGTGGGGGCAGTTTTCCAAGCCTCCTCTTAGTTAGTAAAAATATATAAATTTCCCTGTGGGCGCGGGGAGCCGGTGACTTTTACAGCCAGTGGCCATAAAAGTGGCAGGCGCGGAGCCGGGAGATGTACGGCCGTGTCAGGGCATTTCTGAATCAATTTTCAGCATCATTAGATTCCTTTCTCCTGCAGACAGAGGCGGGCGGGCGGGGGGCGGGGAGGGGGGCTATTTGCAAGTGAAATAGATAGAATCACCCAGCTGCAAGGTAAGGTGGGGTCTGTGCACCCAGCCCCCCCCCCCCCCCATGCGGGGGAATGGGCTGCAATGGGGGTGTCAGGAGTAGGAAAGGCAGGTTGGGTGCAGGGTGCTGAGTGCAGAGAGGTGGGATGGGGGCAGCGGGGGAGGGCAGAGTGGTTGCAGGTGGGATGGGATGGGGACATTGGGGAAAGGGTGGGATGGGATGGGGTGGTGGCGGCAGGGGAGGGCAGGGGGGCTGGGACGGCGTGTTGGGGGAGGGCAGGTGGATACAGGGGGATGGGATCGACGTATGGTGGGAGGGTGGGGTGGGAAGTCAGTGTTGGGGGATTGGCAGGGTGGGTGCGGGGGTAAATGGGATGGGGGTGTTGGGGGAGGGCAGGGGAATAGGATGGGGTGTCAGGAGAGGGCAGAAGGGATGAGATGGGGTGTCGGGGGAGGGCAGAGGGGATGGGATGAGGGTGTCGGGGGAGGGCAGGGGGATGGGATGGGGTGTCGGGGGAGGGCAGAGGAGTTGGGATGGGGGGTGTCGGGGGAGGGCAGGGGAATGGGATGGGGTGTCATGGGAGGGCAGAAGGGATGGGATGGGGTGACGGGGGAGGTCAGGGGAATGGGATGGGGTGTCGGGGGAGGGCAGAGGGGATGGGATGAGGGTGTCGGGAGAGGGCAGGGGGATGGGATGGGGTGTCATGGGAGGGCAGAGGAGATGGGATGGGGGTGTCGGGGGAGGGCAGGGGAATGGGATGGGGTGTCGGGGGAGGGCAGAGGGGATGCGATGGGGTGTCGGGAGGGCAGGGGAATGGGATGGGGTGTCGTGGGAGGGCAGAGGGGTTGGGATGGGGGGTGTCGGGGGAGGGCAGGGGAATGGGATGGGGTGTCATGGGAGGGCAGAAGGGATGGGATGGGGTGACGGGGGAGGTCAGGGGAATGGGATGGGGTGTCGGGGGAGGGCAGGGGAATGGGATGGGGTGTCATGGGAGGGCAGAAGGGATGGGATGGGGTGACGGGGGAGGTCAGGGGAATGGGATGGGGTGTCGGGGGAGGGCAGAGGGGATGGGATGAGGGTGTCGGGAGAGGGCAGGGGGATGGGATGGGGTGTCATGGGAGGGCAGAGGAGATGGGATGGGGGTGTCGGGGGAGAGCAGGGGAATGGGATGGGGTGTCGGGGGAGGGCAGAGGGGATGCGATGGGGTGTCAGGGGAGGGCAGGGGAATGGGATGGGGTGTCGGGAGAGGGCAGAGGGGATGCAATGGAAGTGTCGGGGGATGGGATGGGGGAGTCGGGGGAGGGCAGGAGGATGCAGAAGGGAAGGGATGGCAGCATCAGGAGAGGGTATGGTGGATGCAGTGGGATGACGTGTTGTGGGGAGGCAGGGTTGGATGCTGGTGTCGGGGGAAGGGCAGAAGGGACGCGGGGATGGGATGGGGCATGAGGGGAGGGCAGTGGGTGCAATGAGATGACGTGTTGGGGGGAGGCAGGATTGGATGCTGGTGTCGGGGGAAGGGCAGAAGGGATGCGGGGGATGGGATGGGGGCATGAGGGGAAGGCGGGGGTGCGGTGGTGTCACGGAGTGTGGGGGGACACAAGGCCCTGCACCCCCGTCTTCCTGCAATTCACCATGACTCTCAGCCAGCCAGTAAAGCAGTAGGTTTATTTAGACGACAGGAACACAGTCCAAGACAGGTCTTGCAGGCACAGACAACAGGACCCCCCTCAGTTAGGTCCATCTTGGGGTTCCAGGGGCACCACAGGCCCATTGAGGGGTCAGAGCCCTGCCTGGGCTCCCCTTCATTATACCAGCCAGCTCCTGACACTCCCCCTCTCTCCAGCGTCTCTCCCCCAGCCTCCCCTGGGCTCCTCCCCCAGCCTTTGTCCAGTTTCCCAGGCAGAGGTGTCACCTAGCCTCCAACTCCCTTCTGGGTTCATGCTCAGGTATCTTCCCTCAAGGCCAGTCTCCCAGCCCCCAATGCAGACCGTCCCAGCCAAACTCCCCACTCAGCATTCAAAGACCACATTAAGAACAGTCCCAGTTTGTCACAGGTGGGATGACATGTTGGGGGGAGGCAGGGTTGGATGCTGGTGTCAGGGGAAGGGCAGAAGGGATGCAGGGGATGGGATGGGGGCGTCAGGATAGGGCAGGGGGTGCGGTGGATGACGAGTTGGGGGGAGGCAGGGTTGGATGCTGATGTCGGGGGAAGGGCAGGATGGGCGCAGGGTGCCGTGTGCAGAGGCGATGAGCCAGGGGTGTCTGAGGAATAAAAGGAATTCTGGGTTGAGGGGGCCACTGCTCCCCTTTGAGAAGGGGGAGGGGCTGGTGCGCTGTGGGGGTGGGGGGCCAGTCCTGTGCAGGGTCCTCTGCTCTGTGTTCTGCAGAGTCTAACAGGGCAGGAGCAAAAAGAGAGATCGGGGGGATGGGGGGAATCAGGAGAAGGAGAACTGGAATAGCGGGAGGCGGGGATCCCATAATAACCTTGGCCCCCAGCCCGGCTATGCCCTCAGTGCAGGGCCTGTGGCGGGGGGCATGGTGCCAGGGCCCTGCTCATGGGGACGGCGAGTTCTAGGGGTGCCGACCCTCTGTCTCTGTCGCCCCCGTGCAGCGGCATCACCGGCCGCCAGCCGTCAGACCCGGGCCCTTGCGGGATGGGCGCCTCCCCGCTGGACCTGCCCGCGTCCCCCGGCCTGTGGAAGGAGTGCCCCATCTGCAAGGAGCGCTTCCCCCTGGAGTGCGACAAGGAGGCACTGGAAGAGCACGTCGACAGCCACTTCTTCTTCAGCGCCCACGACCCCTTCGCCTTCGAGTGATGCCCCCGTCGCCCCCACCTCTCCCTGCCCCCCAGCCTCTCCCCAGACCCTCCTGTCAGGCACTGCCAGCCCGGCTCACCCCCTAGGAGCCACACAAGGGTGCCTTGGCTCCCCCGATCCCTGGGGGGCGATTTACCCCCCTCCGCCCTCCATGGCATCCGAGAGCAGGGAGTGAATGGGGGGGCTGGGCACTAGCGCCCCATAGTGGCTGTTCCCAGGCAGATCTGTAGGCCTGAGATCTCCAGCCCCCACCCTGCTGCCTTAGGGTAAAATAGGGCGAGTTGCTCCCACCTCCCAAATATGGGGTTCAGCCACTGCAGATGCTGAGCGCTCATCAGTTGGAGTGGAGGGGGGGCAGGCTCACACACCCCTTGGCTGGGGGGCTCTGTGTCAGGGCAATAGGAATCCCCGGAGGGGGTGCCCCAACTCCCATCTGCCTCCTGGTACTTGGGCCTGTTGCTTAGGGCTGGGGAAGGCTCGCTGGGGGGTGGGGTTCGAGCTGGGGGGCTGCCCTAGGGACACACTGTCTTCTCCCAATGTTTCCCCTTGGGCTCCAGACGCAAAGTGTTGGGAACTGCTGTGCACCGGATTTTGGAAGGTACAGGGGGTGGAGGAGCAGTGCAGAAAAGGCAAGGCCAGGTGGTCCCCT
Organism: Chrysemys picta bellii; assembly: GCF_011386835.1. Classification (NCBI taxonomy): domain Eukaryota; kingdom Metazoa; phylum Chordata; order Testudines; family Emydidae; genus Chrysemys; species Chrysemys picta. Next base: position 17,556,843 of record NC_088812.1, on the reverse strand, counting down.
CTTGCACCCCCCCCCCCAGGTGAGGGTAGGCAGATTTCCTGGGTCCCTCAAGGCTCTAGGTAGGTGCAGGAGGTCAGTGTGAGGAGATTAGGGAAGGGGGCTGAGTGGGGTTAGGCTGCCTCATAGTTCAGGCTAAAAGGGGCCTGGATTTCCCCTCTCGTGGATGCCCCAAGACCCCCCCCCCCTCAGATCCCAAAGACAGCTGCCCTGTGCTGCTCCCTGCCTATGTGCCAGGGGTCCTGGCCCCACCCCCAGCTCCACTCCCCTGGGCCCAATCAACTAGCCTTTGGGCCTCTGGCTGGGCTACTGGTTTCCATGTCTGAGCTAGAGAATTTTGCCGCTGTCATAAGGGTCTGTTCCCCCACGGGACTCAGTTTCCCTGGCTGCGAGACAAGGAGACTCAGCCCCCACCCCACTCACACCGTCCATGGGCACCCAGCAGAGCCTGCCGCTTCTCAGCCCTGCAGACGCTGGCACGCACCAAGAGCCAGCCAATAATGCTGGGAGCGCACCGCTAACAACCACTGATTTGTTAGACTGTCAACAGCATAAATAATTGGCACAACAGGCCGTCCATTGGCTCCTGCCGTTCGCCACCACCGCCTCCCACGCGGGGTTAACGGCCCGAGAGGGCCCACAGGACCCAGAGCCCCATGCACCGAAACCCTTTCCTTCCCGGCGATCTCAGGTAGGGGGTGGAAGTGGGGAAGGATCATGGGGAGGTGGGGCTGGGCCGGGCACTGGGTGGAGGGCACAGGGCAGCACCCAGGGTATGGGGGGGGCAAAGGGGGCTGAGCCCAGAGCTCTGTGTGTGTGGATACACATGCCCTGGGAGGAAGGGGGGGGGGAAATGGGGGTGAGTGGTGTACACCAGGGTATCAGTCCTATCCCAGCCCAGGTTGGGGGCTGGATTCCACCAGCTGCTTTTTCTGCCAAGCAGCCTCCTGGCCCCAGCATCCCCTTGGCCTGGAATTGAGCCACTCCCAGCCCCGGGCCTGATCCCAATCTCGTCTGCCCTGTGGGGTGCCCCAGGGATCCCAGCCACCTGGGTGTAAATCAGGAACGACTGCCATGGCATCATCCAAACTTTGCACCAGCATTTCCCAGGGCAGAACCAGGCCCTGGCTCTGTTGCAATCTGCCCCTCCCCGTGGCCTCTGGGCCCCTGGGTAGTGACTATGCCAGGTGCAGTAAGGGGGTGCACTGTGCCAGGATGGGGAGGAGAGGTCCAAAGACCCACCTGGCCAACTTGAGAGCTGATAGGGTCCCTGGGGCATGGTGGGGAGGGGTGCACCAGCCCTGACATGACAGCGGGGGGAGGAGGGGCACAGACCTCACATGACCCCTGGGGAGACAACACAGGGAGGGTCACCAGCCCTGGCATGACCCCTGGATGGGACAGCAGGCAGGGCAGAGCCCTGACACTACCCCTGAAATGGTTTTATTTTCACCTTGTTTTTTAAACTGACTTGTCCATTATTACTATTATAATTCTCCTGATGCAGGGTGCCCGTCCGCCGGGTCTCTGCGTCTCATAGCCGCTCGCTGTAGCATGCTCAGTAATTAGTGTTGATTTGCAGTTGGTTTGCTTGATTTCGGGGGGAGGGGGACAGTTCAAACCCCCACAACCCCCTTGTACATACCCCCCCTTCGATTATTCTCATTCACTTGCTTTTCGTATTCACGGTTGCAATTCCTTTTTTTTATTATTATTTTTTTAATATAATACTGTTGTGACTCTCCATTTGTCCCCTTCTCTTCTTGAGGGGGAAGGAGAAAGAAGCCAGGCGTTCGGCTAGCCCCCAAATTCTCAGTCAGTCGGCTGGGTGGGATGAGAGTTCATGATTGTGCCTTTTGAATGCAGGAGACGAGGCTGCTGTTTTGATCACTGGTTTATAGACGCTCTTTATTTTGTAACTAACCGTGGTTGGTGATTCTGATGTATCCAGCTGTTCCCTGCTTCTCCCCTATCTCGTCCCCAGCCTGGGTTGTTGTTTTTTTTGGTTGTTGTTTTTTTTAATGTCCCCCCCCCCCACAAAAAAAAAAGACAGCTAAGGTCCCCGAACGTCAGAGCAATAAAAACCAGTGCGTGCACACACACACACACACACACACACACACACACACACACACACACGGCCCATGTATAGTGTGTATATATATTTATATTACATGTCTTGGCTATTCTAATAAAATCCGGTCTCTTCAAAGCTTTGCCTGATTTATGGTTTATTGGGCACCGTAAAACCTTGCGCCGCTCCGCCAGGCTCAGGGAGATCGCTGCTCGGATAGTCGGGCTGATTTTTACTCATGGGAGTAAAAGCCACTAGGCCTGTAGCGGGGTAAGGCCGATGCCCAGGCAGCCGGGGGCAGAGATCAAGGCCGGATAGGCAGCCGAAGCACCTGGGATTGGAAACGTTCCTCTTGCTGCAATGGTGGACCGTGCTGGGTGCTATGGTGGAGCCGAGCAGGGCAGGATAAACACAACGGCGAGTATTAGAAACAAAGATCTGTCCCCGTCCCTTGGCTGGTGCAGGCTTTGCCTCCGGAGCTCTCCTTCCATATCCTCCCTGGCCCCCATGGGGAGGCCGGTCTGCAGGCAACTGGGCAGAATTGTTGCCTGCAGTAGATTTCCAGTCTGCACCGCTGCCATGTAAGAATGCAGTTCTGCTGGCCACAGGGAGGAAAGCAACACTCAGATGGTGCCAACTGGATTTGGACCCCCTGCCCAGCTGTTACGGACTCTGTTATGGATTGAACTTGGCGCAGAGACTCAGGATGTCTGGGGTCTGCAGCTGCGTGACCCCAGGAATTTCTCGTTGGTGCCAGCTCTAACCAGTGACTCCATGCTCCTGTCTCCGTGACCGACCAGTACCAGATGCATCAGAGGAAGCTGCAAGGACTGATCCTCAGGGACGGGTCTGAAGGCCAGGAGACGTGACTCCCAGCCTCATAGATCCCAGCCTCCCTAGCATGGATGTATTATTATTATGGAAACATGTAGAGGTCCCATTGTGCTAACCCGGCACAGACACAGAGCAAGAGACAGTCCCTGCCCCAGAGAGCTTGCAATCTAAACAGATATGGGTAGGTGGGGAAACTGAGGCACACAGTGGGGAAGTGACTTGCCCAGGTCTCCCAGCCAGTTAGTGGCAGAGCTAGGAGTAGAACCCAAAAGTCCTGAGAGGCCTTGCCACTGGGCCAAGCTGCCTCCTTGTGGGTTTGTGGACAAGGTCAAAATGGACATTAAAATCTCAGCTGGTGGCTAGGACATCTTCCTGGTCTACACTGGTGCTGCAGGAAGATACGCTGGTAATTGAGAGGGTGGGCAGAGCCAGCACAGCCCTAGGGGGCGCTGTGCTGCCGGGAGGTGTCCTCTCAGGGGTGAAACATAAAGCTGAGGTCTTGACACTTTGTAATGGGGTCCCAGAAAATCCCCCAGGAGCAGGAAAGTTAATCCTGAGCCCGAGCCCAATGGGGGATTCCAGTCTGCCTCCTTCGATCCACTTCCACAGCAGGCTTCTCCACTCCAGGCCCTAAGCTGCTGTGTGACTGTTTAAAAGCCATCGCATCCCACCCCAGGGGTGGCCGCATCCTAGTGGTGGATGAGTCAATGTCTGCAGGCAAGCCTACGGGCTGTATTATACAGGAGAGCCACTCTCAAAATCCCCTTCTTGCCTGAAATATCACTGGGGCTGCAGGGCCGACAGCTGAGGCTTTCTGCCTGGCATGCCTGGGCCCACTTGGTACCAGTTGTGCCCATCTGGGCAGCCTGGCAGACTGAGCTGGTGCAATTTGGGTTTGTTGCCATTGGGTAAGTGTCTGCAATGAGCCAGTACTAAGTGCCCCCCATCACTGAGAATAGAATGGGCCATGGAGACAGTTCTAGCCCCTCTTCCCAGGAACAGGTCCCTCCAGGGCAGGGCTGGTTGGCATCACGCTGGCTCTGTGCAGAATTGCCAGACCCAGGTTCCACCTAGTCGAGAATCCTGCCTCTGACTGCGGCCGGTGCCAGGTGCTGCAGAGGAAGATATAAGCAGGCTACAGTAGCAGATGTGGGATAATCTACCCCCCCCCCCCCCCGTTACATCTGATCTTGGTCACTGATCGACTTAGGCTTTAACCCCAAAGCCCAAGGTTTAATATCCCTGCCCACGTCAGTGTTCACTCTTCTAACTCTGGCTAGTCCCGTTATCCACAGAAATGTCCCTCTTTGGGAATGCTTGCCCTCAGTGACTTCCTGTGGCAGGGAGTTCCACAGTCCAATTGCCCTTTGCCTGAGAAAGTGTTGCCTCTCTCATTCCCTTTGAAATCCCCACTGTTCGCTTTCATTGAATGTGCCCTTGTTCTTGGGCGGGTGAAAGGCAGGATGGGTCTCCAGGGGCTGCCAGCCCCTAGTGCGAATTCCCCTTAGGACTGGATGGACAACAAAGGGAATTTGGCTCCCGTGGGAGAAGGGGGGAGTGTCTGGTATAGACCCTTTGCAGCCCAGTCAGTGTGTGGCCTCCAAGCTCCCCCCGAGGCCGCAGCGTGAACTCATGCACTGGGCTAGTGAAGCTGGAGGTGAGACCGACCACTTTGAAAGCTGAGCTGAGCTGGCCACGACTGGGAAGCTGCTGTTGCAGGCGCCCCAAGGAGTTGGGGGAGCTCCGTGGGTTGCCCGCTTGGCTGTGGGTCAGGATGCAGATGGGGACCCTCCAAGGGGACAAACTCCAGGGAGCTGGAGCCACCAGGGAGAGAGGGCGGAAGTTGCAGGAGGCACCATGCCCAATTCTGCTGCCTGTCCCATGGCACAGGAAGATACCAAGGCATGGAGAGGGGCCATGCTTCAGCACTTCAGCTAGGCCGGGATCATGCCCACCCGATAATGCCCGGGATCTGCTTCCCATCTCATGCTGCTTTCGCCAGGCTCCCATGATTACTGAGTCTTCATATTCAGTATTATTTTTATTACGGTAGCTCCTCAGAGCCTCAGGACCCAATTGTGCTAGGCACTGTACATTGTTTATTAGGTGTATTACGGTAGCACCTAGCAGCCCCAGTCCTGGCCAAGGACCCCTCTGCGCTAGACCCTGTACAAACACACAACAAAACGGACGGTCCCTGCCCAAAAGAGTTTCCAGTCGAAATGAGTCAAGAAATGCAAGGTGCTGACAGATGGGGGAGCAAGAGCTGATGAGACCGTGCTGGATGGGGCAACGGGCAGCGATTTCAGCCCCCCACTGCCCATGCATCTGCAAGCCTTTCAGAGGCAGAGTTGCAAGGAGGGCTTGAAGGAGGCGGCGCAGGGAGCTTTGCAGGTGTTGGCTAGGGTGCTAGCCTGGGGTCTGAGGAGAGCTGGGGCCAAGGCCATGTTCTGCCACGGATGTCCCCTGTGACCTTGAATTCAATGGAACTTAGGAGCCCAAAGACCTTGCACATGGGCCTTAGCCTCTCCGGGCCTCAGTTTCCCATCTGTACAATGGGGCTGCCTCACGAGGCTGAATACACCCAAGATTGTGAGATGCTCTCGTATTAGGGAGATGGGGCACAAATGAGTACCACAGATAGAGGAGGGATATGATGAGGGGCAGCATGGGAGCAAGCCCAAAGCTGCTTCATCCCCAGGGCTGCGTCCTGGGGGGAGCCCCAATCCTGCCCAGAACCTTCCTCGGGGCTTAGGGGGCAACTCTTGTTTGATCCTTCTGCCGATTCACCCCCTATGTTTGAACCCAGCTGTTCCTCGGACCCCTCCCCACCCCCACAAATACCAAAAGGGGATGCGGCGGGTGCAGGGCTGGCGAGCGTCTTCCACAGGGCTCAGCTCTCCCAGCGCTGGTGCGGATAATGACAAAATCCATTTTTATCACCCCTTGGCTTTTATGGTCCCTTTAAAATATAACAGCAAATCATTGAGGAATTCATTAGCCCCACACACACCCCTCCCCCGGCCCTTGCTTTTCTTTTCTTCTCTGTCTCTCTTTTTTTTTTTTTTTTTTTTTTTTGGCCGTGTGTGTATGTCATTTTATTTAATTAGAAATGTAAAATACAAAGGTCCGGCGGGCAGGTGAGGCGGGACCCGGGTAGGGGGGAGAGGGCAGCAGCGGCAGGGGGAGGGGCGGGGGGCAGCAGCGGCCTGGGGTCTGAGTAATAGTCCAACAAGGGCCTGATTTACAGTGGCGCAGATGAAGGGTTTGCCCTTGTATAACCAATAGTAATGGAGTGTTACAATCCAAGTCTTAAGCACAATGGCTGACCTGGGATATATAGATCATTAATACTCCCTGAGCTGCGGCTGCAGAAATTATCCAGCGGGAGGGAGATGGAAAACACGGCAAAGACGGCGCCAGGGGGACGGAGAAGACACGGACAGCTTAAATGGTACCCAGTGCAAAGACCGAGGGGTAGGAGGGCTCAGCCCTGGGGGAGATTGGCTGGTGCTAGGATGCCATGGGGTGGGGGGGTTGGTGCTAGAGGATGCCCTGGGTGGGGGGACACAGGAAATGAGGGACAGTGGCAGAAGCAAAGGGTTTTTTAAGCCGAGTAATCACTGAATCAGGGAAAGTACCAAGCGCCCCGGATCTCCATGGCCTCAGGCCCCCTGCAGCGACCCATCCGGAGCTCAGGAGACAGAGTTCGGCTCATCTCCAGACCTGGCAGCACCTGGTAGGGAGCATGGCCTCCCCCGCCCCCATGAGAAACAGCTGCTGTCCATTCTAAGCATAATGTCCCAAACCCTGCTGTACTTGGGTAGGGGTGGGGGGTTCTCCTGTTTCAGGGAGTCTGCACGCGTCTACGGTGTTGCCATCACTCCCATTTTGCTGTGTGTCTCATGGTATTTGGTGGTTTTTCTTCAGGCACCAGCTCCTGGAGCCAGGTGATGACAGTAGAACTGCAGAAAAGAACCCAACACTTGTGTGTATATATATATAAAAATATATATATATATATTTTTAATCTCCTGATTTTTCAGCAGGTCTCATGATTTTTGAAGGCCTGAGTCACTCGTGCATTTTGAAATGCTTGAGGTCACTTAAGCTGCGCCTTTCTGTAGATAAATAGATAGATGGGGTCAGGTGTATTCTAGAAAATTGTATTCTGTGACCCTACCCTTCCCCCAACTCCACCCCAGAACTCCTCCCATAGCCCACCCCACCTCCCCAATTTCACACAGCACCCCCTGCCATAGCCCCCCCACTTCCCTAATTTCACACAGCGCTCCCTGCCATAACCCTGCCCCCACTGCCACCCCAGCACAGCACCTGGTGCCCTAACCCCACCATCACCTCCCCCAACTCCACCCCAGCACCCCTGCCCTAACCCCACCTCCCCCAACTCCACCCTAGCACCCCCTGCCATAACATCCCCCCCACCTCCTCCAACTCCACCCCAGCACCCCAGGCCAATACCATAGCCTTGCCCCCAACTCCATCCCAGCACCCCCTGCCATCACCCAAACTGTGGCCCCCCTGTATTACCCCTTCCCCCTGAGGCCTCACCCCTGCCCCACCCATTTCCCCAAGGCTCCGCCTTTGCACCACCCATCCCCCACGACCTCATCCTCGCATCACCCCTTCCCCCAAGACCCCATCACCCACTCACTCCTCTCTGCCCCTTTTCCCCCTATCACTCGCCCTTATGGCCAGTAAAAAAAAAGGGGGGGGGGCATGGCTTCTGCCTCAGTAGAAGGGAGACCAATCTTCTCCGGGATAGGCTGGCTAGAGTAGCCAGGAGGGCATTAAACTGATAACAAAAGTCAAGGGTAAAAAGAGGGAGAATCTGAACACTCAGGACAAAATCGAGATGTTGTGAACAAAACTAATCAAGGACCCAAAGGAGACGACCGGAAGAAATTCTTTCACTGCCTGTACACCAATGCTCAGGGCCGGCTTTAGGCCGATTCCCCCGATTCCCCGGAATCGGGCCCTGCGGGTAAGAGGGCCCCGCACCTTAGGCTCACCCGGCGGCAGTCTGCTCCGTGGTCTTCGGCGGCATTTCGGCGGCTGGGGGCACCACTCTGGGGTCTTCAGCGGTATTGCGGCGGTATTGCGGCGGCAGGGGGTCTTTCAGTGCCGCGGAAGACGCGGAGCGGACCCCCCACCACCGAAGACCCGGACCGCAGAATTGGGCCCCGCAGGTCCTAAAGCCGGCCCTGCCAATGCGAGGAGTCTGGGTGACAAACAAGAGAAACTGGAATTGCGCATTGATGAGCATAAATTTGATCTCGTCGGTATTAGTGAACCTGGAGGGATGATTGCCATGAGTGCAATGTTAAAATCAATGGTTTATAACCTATTTAAGAAGGCTCGAGTGGACAAAAGAGGTGGGGGGAGTGACACTCTCTGTCATAAATGGCATTACCTGTTTCCGAGTCATTGATAACTTGGAAGAAAATGATCTTGAATGTGGATGTATCAATGTCCTAACTGATAAAGCACAGAATGGGGTATAGTTGGTGTCTGCTACAGGCCATCAAATCACACTGGGGAACAGGCTGACCACCTCCTTACGCACCTAGCTGTAACATGTTGGGAGAAAAGCCGCCTGTTTATGGGGGATTTCAATCTGAGTGACATATGTTGGAGGTCTCATGTTGCCAGTACTAAAACATCCTTGGAATTTCTAAATATTCTAGATGGCAATTTCCTAACTCAAAAAGGGTTACAGCCAACACAGGGGGATTCTATATTAAACCTTCTCCTTACAGATAAAGAGGAACTGATCACAGAATCAAAAATTATGAGAGCTTAGGTACAAATGATCATGATTTGACCACATTTAAAGCGTGCAAACAGAATAAAGTCCAGACCAGTGATATACATATTTGGTGCTTTAAAAGGGCTAGTTTCACAAAGCCAAAAACAATTATGAGCTGAATCAGCTGGGAGGAAGAATGTAATCAGATAAAATGTGAATGATAATTGAGAATTGGTTAAGAACAATTTACTAGATGCCCAAAAAGCCACAATCCCACAATAAAGGAAGAAGGTCATATTGGTTAAAAAATGACCTAGTTTAGAGGGGAAGTAAAAGCAGCTATTAAATTTAAAAAAATATATATATGAGCAGGGGGTTGGACTAGATGACCTCTTGAGGTCCGTTCCAACTCTGATATTCTATGATTCTATGATATATTACAAATGGAAGAAAGGGGAAGTTGATAGTGAATATAAATCAGAAGTTAGGAATTGTAGAAAATTGATAAGAGAAGCAAAGGGACACAAGGAGAAATCTGTGGCCAGCAAAGTTAAGAATAATAAGGAGTTTTTAAAACATATTAGGAACAAAAAGAATCCTAACAATGGTACTGGTGCATTACTAGATGGAAATGGTAGCATTACACTTGTCTACAATTTTTGAGAAGTCGTCTGCTTCAGAGATAAAATGTGCTATTTATTATGTATTGTGATATGCTGAATTCAAATATGACAATTAAAACAACTGATTGGCTACTGTTTCTAAGATATTTAAGTTTTTACATTTTATGTCTATGTATAGTGTGTAGATAGTAGAGTTTTAATCATAAATTGTAAACCTAGGTCTTTTCATGTGTTTATGGTTGCTTTACATGATAATATTTCACCTGTCCTGTTTATGTAACACTTTAAAAATCAACAAAAGGGTTATATAAATAAAATGTATTATGAAACAAAAGGCAAAAAACGATTATGTACATAGTTTAGTCCTATTCAGTGTCTACTCAGCGCTTCTTGGCTTGTCTCTTGTATTCATTAAATGGAGCATCTCTTGTCACTGTCCAGCAATAGTCTGCAAGCATTGATGGGCTCCATTTGCCCTGATAGCGTTTCTCCATTGTTGCAATGTCCTGGTGAAATCACTCGCCGTGCTCGTCGCTCACTGCTCCGCAGTTCGGTGGAAAAAAATCTAGATGAGAGTGCAAAAAATGTATCTTTAGTGACATGTTGCAACCAAGGCTTTTGTATGCCTTGAGGAGGTTTTCCACCAACAACCTGTAGCTGTCTGCCTTGTTGTTTCCGACAAAATTTATTGCCACTAACTGGAAGGCTTTCCATGCCGTCTTTTCCTTGCCACGCAGTGCATGGTCAAATGCATCATCTCGAAGAAGTTCACGAATCTGAGGACCAACAAAGACACCTTCCTTTATCTTAGCTTCACTCAACCTTGGAAATTTTCCATGGAGGTACTTGAAAGCTACTTGTGTTTTGTCAATGGCCTTGACAAAGTTCTTTATCAGACCCAGCTTGATGTGTAAGGGTGGTAACAAAATCTTCCTTGATTCAACAAGTGGTGGATGCTGAACACTTTTCCTCCCAGGCTCCAATGACTGTCGGAGTGGCCAATCTTTCTTGATGTAGTAGGAATCTCTTGCACGACTATCCCATTCGCAGAGAAAACAGCAGTACTTTGTGTATCCAGTCTGCAGACCAAGCAAGAGAGCAACAACCTTCAAATCGCCACAAAGCTGCCACTGATGTTGGTCATAGTTTATGCACCTCAAAAGTTGTTTCATGTTGTCATAGATTTCCTTCATATGGACTGCATAACCAACTGGAATTGATGGCAAAACATTGCCATTATGCAGTAAAACAGCTTTAAGACTCGTCTTCGATGAATCAATGAACAGTCTCCACTCATCTGGATCGTGAACGATGTTGAGGGCTGCCATCACACCATCAATGTTGTTGCAGGCTACAAGATCACCTTCCATGAAGAAGAATGGGACAAGATCCTTTTGACGGTCACGGAACATGGAAACCGTAACATCACCTGCCAGGAGATTCCACTGCTGTAGTCTGTGCATCATACCAGCATGTGGTTATACTGAGCTTTTGTGATGCAAACGTCACTTCACCACGAACATAGCAGAAATTATCTGCCCTGTTCACACAAATACGAGGCATCTCTGCTCACTTTGGCTAAACAGAAATGTGTCCCTTTGCAAAATCAAACACTGACAAATAAGAGCGCACGACACTGTATGATTTCTAGAGCTGATATAGGGCAATTTGTTCAGCAGAGTGATGTAAGCTTCGTTATGATTGCATCATCCATGACTTCTAGGAATAACATGATGCAATTTATATCATGTATGACGCAATACCAGCTTCAGATTGCATCATTAATTGTTTTGCCTAAAAAGCAAGTACTGTCCAAACCCAATCATAGATTTATTCATAGATCCAGTCAAAGATGTATTTTAGTCATTTCTGGTTTAAATTGATCCCTTCCCTCTATAACTCACTTATCCTCCGCCATTCCCAAGTCCAGGGTCGTATATACTGACCCAATAGCATATCTTGAAAACTAGAGCCAATCAACAATTTTAAGCATCATTTTCGTTCTCAGTGACCCAGAATTAGTAAAGTTTGACTACATTTATTTCAGAAGCATTTTGGCTGTAGAGCAGTGTTATCAATAACAACGCAGAAAAAGCTGAAGAGTTCAATCAATATTTCTGTTCTGTATTTTGGGGAAAACAGAGGATGTCGTCATATCATATAACATGCTTTCCAGTCCACTAGTGTTTCAGGAGGATGTTAAACAGCAGCTAGTAAAGTTAGACATTTTTAAATCAGCAGGTCCAGGAAACTTGCATCCAAGAGAGTTGGTTGAAGAGGTTGCTGGACCGTTAATGTTGCTTTTCAATAAGTCTTGGAACACCAGGAAAGCTCCAGAAGACTGGGGGAAAAAACTAATGGTATGCCAATATTTGAAAAGGGTAAGTGGGATGACCCAGGTAATGATAGATGTATCAGTCTGACATTGATCCTGAGTAAGACAATGGAGTGACTATTACGAGATTCAATTAATTAAAAATTAAAGGAAGGTAATGTAATTAATGCCAATCAGCATGGGTTTGTGGGAAATGGATCCTGTCAAACTGACTTGATATCTTTTTTGTATGAGATTGCAAGTTTGGCTGATAAAGGTAATCGCGTTGATTTAATATATTTAGACTTCTGTAAGGCATTTGACTAGGTACCCCCATGGTACTTTATTTAAAAAAACAAAAAGATATAAAATTAACATGGCACACATTAAAAACTGGCTAACTGATAGATCTCCAAATGTAACAGTAACTGGGAATCATCATCGAGCGGGTATGCTTCCAGTGGAGTCTGCAGAGATGAGTTTGTGGCCCTACGCTATGTAACATTTTTATTAATGCCCTGGTAGAAAACCTAAAATCATCCCTGATAAAGTTTGGAGATGACACAAAAACTGGGGGAAAGGTAAATAATGAAGAAGACAGGTCATTGATACAGAGCGCTCGCTTGGTAAGCTGGGTGCATACAAACAATATGCATTGTAATGTGGCTAAATAGAAATGTATATATCTAGAAACACTTATACAATGGGGGACTCTATCCTGGGAAGCAGTGAAAAAGATTTGGGGATTGTGGTTATAATCAGCTAAACATGATCTCCCATGCAACACTGTGGCTAAAAGGGCTAATGCCATCCTTGGATGCATAAACAGGGGAATATGGTGTAGGAGTAGAGAGGTTATTTGACCTCTATATTTGGCACTGATGTGCTCGCTACTGGAATATTGTGTCCAGTTGTGGTGCCCACAATTCAAGAAGGATGTTGATCAATTGGAGAGGGTTCAGAGCAGAGCAGCAGCATTGGGATCCCACGGGTCCCGCGGGACCAGCGGCCATAAAAGCAGATGTCAGGGCTTAAATTCAGCCAGAGCCATCTGGAGTAGAGCTCCGGTAACTATATTTTCCAACCTGTGGGAGCCCCGGCACCTCCCGCAGGGCTAAAATCCTGAGCCCTGGCAGCCCACCCTGTGGGGCTAAAGCTCCAAGACCCCCCTGCCCCACAGCTCAAGCCCAGAGCCCCGAATGGGGGAGCAGGCATGGGGGGCACCAGGAAATACTCTCTGGGAATTTAAGCCCTGGCGGGAGTGAGTGAAATGTACTTGGTTGCAGGTGGGATTGGGTGGGCAAAAAAAACAGACTGCAGTAATTTGCGGGAAACCACCAAATCTTTTTATTTTAAACAAAGGTTTTAATTCTTAAATGTAAGAGAGGGATCAAAAGAGATTTGATGTCTATTATAACTGGAGTTAAAATATTTTATATGGTTTAAGCGAGATTTGTTTTCTTCTTTTAGTGGTAAAAATTGTGTCTGTTCCATTTATATATATAATATATTAACTGACCATTTTTTGTGGTGGGTTTGGTTTTTTTTCCGTAGCATGGGGGAATCTGTCCTTCTTGTGGGATTTGCGGGATCTAAGGTTTTTGTGTCTGGGGGCAGGATAATAATGCAAGAAACAATGCAGGAGCGGGTGAGAATGGGAGTGGGTTTTGCGGGCAGGATGGGAGCGGGGTTAAAAAAACAGTCCCCTGCAGGGTTCTAGTTCAGGGAAGAGCCATGAGAATGATTAAAGGATTAGATGCTTTATAGTGATAGACTCAAGGAGCTCAATCTAGTTTAACAAAGAGAAGATTAAGAGGTGACTTGATTTCTGTCTACAGGTACCTACAAGGGGGAACAAATATTTGATAATGGGCTCTTCAATCTTGAAGAGAAAGGTCTAACACGATCCAATGGCTGGAAGTTGAAGCTAGACAAACCCAGACTGGAAATAAGGCATAAATTTTTAACGGTGAGAGTAAATAAGCTTTGGAACAGCTACCGAGAGTCGTGGTGGATTCTTCCTTACTGACCGTTTTTAAATCCAGGGGGGATGTTTTTCCAGGAGATCTGCTCTAGGAATTATTTGGGGGCAGTTCTCTGGCCTACATTGTCCAGAAGGTCAGATAGATGATTGCAGTGGTCCCTTTGGGCCTTGGAACCTATGAATCTCTGACATTCCACCCCCCAGCCCCCACTGCCATAACCCCATCCCCCACCTCCCCCAACTCCATCCCCTGCCATGACTCCTCCCCCACCTCCCCCAACTCCACCCCCTGCCATGACTCCACCCCCACCTCCCCCAGCTCCACCCCCCGCCATAACCCCATCCCCCACCTCCACCCCTGCCATGACTCCACCACCACCTCCCGCAACTCCACCCCTGCCATAACTCCACCCCTACCTCTCCCAACTCCACCCCCTGCCATGACTCCACCCCCACCTCCCCCAGCTCCACCCCCCGCCATAACCCCATCCCCCACCTCCACCCCTGCCATAACTCCACCCCCACTTCCCTCAACTCCACCCCTGCCATAACTCTATCCCCATAACCCCCAATAGGGTTGCCAACTTTCTAATTGAACAAAACCAAACACCCATGTCCCACCCCCCGCGCCTTCCCCGAGGCCACGCCCTTGCTCACTCCATCCCCCCTCCCTCCATTGCTCGCTCTCCCCCTCCCTCACTTACTTTAACTGGGCTGGGGCAGGGAGTTGGGGTGCAGGAGGGGGGTGAGGGCTCCAGGTGGGGGGCGGGCTCTGGGGTGGGGCTAGGAATGAGGGGTTTGGGGTGCGGGAGAGGGCTCTGGGCTGGGGCAGGAGGTTGGAGTGTGGGGAGGTATGGCCGCTGGACTGGGGGGCGGGCTCTAAGTGGGGCCAGAAATGAGGGGTTCAGGGTGCAGGAGAGGGCTCCGAACTAGAGAAGGATGTTGGAGTGGTGCCGGGTGTGAGCTCCAGGAGGGAGTTTGGGTGTGGGAGAGGGCTCCGAACTAGGGAAGGGTGTTGGAGTGGTGCCGGCTGTGAGCTCCAGGAGGGAGTTTGGGTGTGGGAGAGGACTCCGGGCTGGGACAGGGGATTGGGGTACTGGAGGGGGTTCAGGGGGCAGGGTCCCAGTGGCGCTTACCATGGCTCCCACCCCTAGACGCATGGGCAGTCAGGGACGCTCCGCATGCTGCCCTCGCGTCCGCAGGCGCGACCCCCACAGTTCCCATTGGTCACGGTTCCCGGCCAATGGGAGCTGCGGAGCCAGCCCTCAGGGTGGGGGCAGCACGCAGAGCCTCCCTGGCCGCCCATGCATCTAGGGGTTGCAGGGACCTGGCGGCTGCTTTCGGGAGTCACGCGGAGCTAGGGCAGGCAAGGAGCCGCCAGGGTCCCTTTTCGACTAGGCATTCTGGTCGAAAACCAGACGCTTAGCAACCCTAGCCCCCAACTTCACCCCCTGCCATAATCCCACACCCACCTCCCCCCAGTTCCACCCCTAGCACCCCCTGCCATGACTCCATCCCCCTCCTCCAACTCTACCCCAGTACCGCTCCCCTAACTTTGCCCAACGCTGCTAGCTCTCTTCCCTTCCTGCACATACATTAACACCCCCTCACCCAGCCCGCACCCCAACATCCCTCCCCACCCCTCAGGAGCATCCCTGGAAACCCCCCTCCTCTCCCCATCAGGAGAAGAAAAATTGCAGGCACCCCAAGTGCCAGGATTTGAGGTTGCAGGTGGCAGTTTCCGTCTCTCCACCCCAGCAGGCCTGGCTCCTTAGCCCTCCAGCCGGTAGACAACCCCTGTGTTCTTTTGTCCCATCCCCAATAATTGCATCGGGGCGGGGAGGTGGATCCAGCAGGAAATGGGATCTACACAGCAAAATATATGATGTCGTCAAGCCCTCGTGACACCCCGGTTTGTCAGGGGAGCCGAGAAATATTTTGCCCAGGCAACGGAAAAGCTTTTCTAATGAGGGCCGATCAATATCGCTTACGCCGAGACATCCATCAGGGGCCTTTTTGTGCCGGCGCGTCCTTAGAAACACCTGCTCGGGGGAGGCGGTGTGGGGGATTCATGCATAATTCCTCCTGGGTGCGTCGGGAGAAAACCCCGATAAGATCATCACCCCAAAGGAGAAGGGGCACGAGATTGATGTGCCCAGAGCCCACACCGGCGCTGGTTCCATTAGGGACAGAGTCTCCGCTCTTGGCTTAAATAAACAGGCCCGTAAATCAGTGCTCCAAGGAGCTGGGGAAATATGGCAGGAGTCTGCAGTCGTTTAACCTCGGCAGGACGGCACAGCTCCCTTCTCCGAGGACCCCTCTCCTCTCCCTGTCTCTCCTGCACCAGTGAGGAGCTGTGGGCGGGAGATTGGCAAGGGATGGGCTGTGGGTCCAGTCAGGGATGCCCAGCTCAAGGCTGCTCCTGGCATCAATCAGGCTAGGGCAAAGGTCCCCAAACTGTGGGGTGCACACCCTGGGGGGGAGGACCATTCAAAGGGGTGCGGCAGGGTCAGGGGCAACCCCCCACTAGAGGCGGGGCAGCCCGGCCCCGCTGCACCCCCAGCTCTGCTCTGGCCCCAACCACGGCCCTGGCTCCCGGCCACGGCTCAATCCCCCAGCCCCAGCCTCAGCCCCCGCAGCCACGGCTCCGCTCCCGGCCCTGGCTCCACACCCGCCTTGGCCCCCAGCTGTGGTTCTGTTCCCGCCTCCCAGCCACGGTCGCTGGCCGCGGCTCCATTCCTGGCCACCGGCCCGCCCCCAGTTGCAGCCCCAGCCCCAGCCTCGGCCCCCTGACCCCTGGCCATGCTCCCCCCAGCCATGGCCCCGCTCCCAGCCCCAGCTCCCGGGGGGCACGGACGGGGTAAGCGGGGCACAACCATGAAAAGTTTGGTGACCATTGGGCTGGGGAAGACATGCTGCTAGCTGGAGCCCTTCGCTTTGTGCAGGGCTGGTCTCGGGCAGGGATGGGGCCCCAGAATGGGGTAGGGAGTGGGGTGAGGATTAGGGTTACCATACATCCTCTTTTTCCCAGACATGTCCAGCTTTTCGGCACTCAAACCCCCGTCCAGGGGGAATTGCCAAAAAGCCGAACACGTCCGGGAAAATGCCGGCCAGGCACTTCCCCTCCTGCAGCGGCTCTGCTCCTCCCCTGACTCTTCGGCTCTGTTTAAGAGCCAAGCTGCCCGAGCGCTATGGGCTTCAGGCAGCCCCCTTGCCTCCGGACCCCAGCCGCCGGCCAGGCACTTCCCCTCCCGGGCTCCGGCGGCGCAGGGTCCGGAGGCATGGGGGCTGCCCGAAGCCGGTAGCGCTGGGGCAGCTCGGCTCTTAAACAGAGCCGAAGAGTCAGGGGAGGAGCAGAGCCTCCGGCCACGGTGGCTCTGCTCCTCCCCGACTCTTCGGCTCTGTTTAAGAGCCGAGCACTACGGGCTTTGGGCAGCCCTCATGCCTCCGGACCCTGCGCCGCCGGAGCCCGGGAGGGGAAGTGCCCGGCCGGCGGCTGGGGTCCGGAAGCAAGGGGGCTGCCCGAAGCCCAAGCGCTACCGGCTTCACGGTTTGCCGGGCAGCCTCCAGACCCTGCACCCCCGGCTGGGCGCTTCCCCTCCCGGGCTCCAGCTGCGCTGGGGAAGCGCCGGCCGGGGGCGCAGGGTCTGGGGGCTGCCCGGCAAACCGTGAAGCCAGTAGCGCTCGGGCAGTCCTTTCCGCGTGGCTGGGAGTGGGAGGGAGGAGGGGGCGGAGTTAGGGCGGGGAAGGGGTGGAGTTGGGCGGGGCTGGGGGTGGGGACATGGGCAGGGCCAGGGCCCGTGGAGGGTCCTCTTTTTTTATTTGTTAGATATGGTAACCCTAGTCAGGATCCCACCACGTGGGGGATGGGACTCAGCTCCTGGTGTGGTGACCAGGTGCCTCGCCCCTCTGGTTCTGCTGCCAGAGGGGAGAGATTGTGCTCCTAGGGGACAGTCCCATTGCTGGAGGGGAAGATTGCACTGGTCCACAAGGGCCAGAGCTTGTGGTGGAACCCCTAGGCCCGGGGAAAGCGCCCTGAGCGGAGGCTGGCTCTCCACATGCTGTGGGCCTGTCTGCTTCCCCCCACCCCCACCCTCACCCCCAGACACTCCAAGCACCAAACAACAGCAGTGACAGTCAGGCAGCTCACTGCAGAGGCCTCGCTTCTCAGTGGGTGATGGAGGGCGGAAGTCGGAGGAGGAGGAGTCCTAATGGGCATCTGCTAATACCCTTGTGTGAGTTACACCACCTCTCTGTGCCTCAGTTTCCCCTCCCACCCTTTGTCGATTAGCCTGTGAGCTCCTTGGGGCAGGGAGTGTCTCTGGCGCTGTATCTGTGCAGCGCCTGGCCCACGGGGTCCTTGGCCTCGGCTGGCATCTGCAGGCCCTACTGGAATATAAACGATAATCAAGCAGGGGGGCTTTGATTAAATTCTGACACTGTCAGGCACCCCCCAGCACAACTTCCTGCAGCACCACTGGTCTCGCAGCAAGCCCAGCACTGATTAGCATATGGTCCCTTCTTTCCTGGATTCCACCACTGTGGCAGGCGCCCACCCTATCCACAGGGCTGTCCCACCAGTGCACTGCTGGCTGAGGGTCGTGCCCTGCCCCTCTGGGTGCAGCCCTCTCTCATTTGTTAGGCCCTGAGCTCCTAGGGCCCAGCTTTCTTCCTCCCCTTTAACATCTGGAGTTTGGCATCAGAGTGGTTCCCCTGCATGCAGCTCTCTGTGGCCTCCAAGGCCGTCGTATCTGAGTGCCTCACACACATGCCACCGAGTATTATCAGTGGGGAACGGAGGCAAAGTGAGATTAAGGCCCAGCTCCTCCAAGGTATGTAGACACCTAACTCTCATTGATTTATCTTTGCAGATCTGGCCTAAGTGAGTTGCCGAGGGACACACAGGGAGTCGGTGGCAGAGTAGGGGACTGAATCCCCACTTGGCCAAGAGCCAGACAAGCAATCTAACCGCTCACCCATCCTTGATCCTTGCAGCTTTTCTGTACAGCAAGGCTACCTACCCACCCACTGCACACACAAATGTGTGTGTGGATCACCAAGGTTTAAAGGGAACAGTTAAGGAAGATGAGGACATTGTGAAAACCTCAATGGCTTCATTGCATCAGTCCTCACCATGGAGAATGTTGGGGAGATTCCTCCCCCAGGAGCGGCAGAAGCACCCTAAAAATGGGGAGAGGGGCACAGGTGCCCAAACCGTGGCCCTATCCCCCCCTCCGCACCGCCCCTTCTCCATGAGGCCCTGCCCTCACACCGCCCTTCCCCCCAACTCCCACCCTCACACCCTCCCTTCCCCAAGACCCTGCCCCTGCACTGCCTCTTTCCCCCATGACCCCATCCCCCGCTCACTCATCTCCGCCCCCTTCCCTGTCACTAGCCCTTATGGACGGTAAAAAATGGGGAGGCCATGGCCCCCCCTGTTCCAGTGCCACTGGCCAGCCCGGGATCTGCTCCTTCCTGCTCATGAAGGTGAAGGGCCCTCAGAGATGGAGGTGTCAGAAGGGGAAGGGCCAAGACCATTTAAAACACGGTACGTCGTCAGACCCAGAGGGTCCAGCCCAGGGTTCTGACGGAGCTCGAGTACGAAGTAGCCGAGCTGCTCCCACGCAGTCTCTCGTTAAAAGCAGTCGCAGCTCGAGAGTCTCCGAGGGTTGCAAATGTCGCACCTGTATTCAAGAAAACTTCTAGAGCGGGTCTGGGCGATTACAGAGCTGTGCGCTGTACATCTGGGCCTGGCAATAGGTTGGAATGATCATTAACAATCAAATAACAAAGCAACTGGAAGATGAGCAGCAGGGATTCTGACACCGTGGCGGCCATTCCAGCCCCTCTACGTCCCATTCTCATCTCCTTGCTCCCCTCCCCAGGTTACAGGTGACAGAAACATCGATCGACTCCCGCGATATTTCCTCAGCACGGCGGCACGCAGAGAGCAGGCCCGGCTGTCGGTGCAGAGCACAGGCTTCCCTCAGGGCCCTGACCCGGCTCGGGTTCCACCCGTCTGGACACTCCGGTTTTTGGTGTCTGTGCCCAGGTGCCATTTAGGATTGCCGGGTGCCCGTTTTTTGACCGGAAAGTCAGCTCAAGAAGGGGACCTGACAACCCTCAATGGCACCTGGAACCAAAACTCTGGTTACCACAGAGCGGAGGGAGGCACTGGGTCATTAACCCGCACCAGCCCCTGCTCAGCTGGGGCTGCATCAGGCTCCTTGAGATGATCCGGTGAGCTACAGGGGACGGGGGGAGGAGGAGGAGTGAGGGATGGGGGCAGGACAGGGACGGGACCTTGCAGGTAAGAGGCAGGGCAGGGGCAGGGTGGGAAGGCTAAGCCCAGCAGCAGCCACTCTAGAGCCCAGCAGCCCCGACCCTGCCCGGGCAGCCATAGCCGGAGCTGCCCAGCTCCCAGAACCACAGCTCTGGGGGTTCCTTAGGGTGACCAGGTGTCCGGTTTTTTCGACTGGAACACCCAGTCAGAAAGGGACCCTGGTGGCTCTGGTCAGCACTGCTGACCGGGCCGTTAAAAGTCCAGTCGGCGGTTCTGTGGAGCTAAGGCAGGCTAGTCCCTATCTATCCTGGCTCCTTGCTGCACCCCAGAAGCAGCCAGCAGGTCCAGCTCCTAGGCAGCGGGGCCACGGGGCTCTGCATGCTGCCCCCGCCCCGAGCACTGTCTCTGTACTCCCATTGGCCAGGAACCGCAGCCAATGGGAGCTGCGGGGGCGGTGCCTGCGGGTGAGAGCAGCGTGCAGAGCTGCCTGTGGTGCCTCAGCCTAGGAGCTGGACCTGCTGGCTGCTTCTGGGGCACAGCACGGAGTCAGGACAGGCAGGAAGCCCGCCTTAGCCCACCCACTGTGCCACTGATCGGGAGTCACAGGCGATAAGCCCACGCCCCATCCCTGAGCCCCATCCCCCTGCCCCAGCCACCCTCCTAGTGAGAATGTTTTTCCTAATATCCAACCTAAACCTCCCCCACTGCAACTTGAGACTATTACTCCTTGTTCTGTCATCTGGTACCACTGAGAACAGTCTAGTGCTGTACCCCTTCCCATCACACAGGAACCAGGGGTCAACCAATGAAATTAACAGGCAGCAGGTTTAAAAACAAAGAGAAGGAAGTTCACACAGCACGCAGTCAGCCTGGGGGACTCGTTGTCAGGGGATGTTGTGGAGGTCAAAAGTATAACTGGGTTCAGAAAAGAATTAGATAAGTGGATGGAGGACAGGTCCATCAATGGCCATTAGCCAAGATAGTCAGGGACACAACCCCACGCACTGAGTGTCCCTAAGTCTCTGACTGCCAAAAGCTGGGACTGGACAACAGGGGATGGATCACTCAGATTTGCCCTGGTCTGTTCCTTCCCTCGGAAGCATCTGCACTGGCCACTGGATACAGGGCTAGATGGACCACTGCTCTGACCCAGTATGGCCATTCGTATGTTCTTATATGATTCAATGGCAAGGCCTCTTCTAGTCTTCTGGAGCCTGTATGCAGCCCAGGTCACCCTGTCTCCAAAACGATATTGCAGAACTAGAGGGTGATCAGAGAAGATGATTCAAGTGCCGGGAAACACTCTTATGGAGGGAGATTGAAAAGATGAGGATTGTTACCTTAGAGGGGAGTTGGACGTGACAAATATCTATAAAATAATGACTGGCCTAGAGAAGGGAGATCGGGAGCTTCCATTCTCCCAGCCTCGCAACACAACCAGAAAGGCTAGCAACTTACTTTTATTTTAAAAATGAATACTGAAATTCTGATAGTTTCTGGGAACTTTTTTTTGGGGGGGGGCTTTAAAAATACACCAAAAATAGCAAGAATTGGAAACACTGCTTTTTGGACTGGGAGTTCAAAAAGAGGTGTTAGCTGGCCTGCTGTTTGTGACCACCTCTGTCCCAGGTCTGGTGTATGTAGTGTGGATAAACAACTTGCACTAGTACCCAGGCACTGTCACTGAGGTCTCCTCTGATGGGAACCAAGCAGCCAGGCCCTGACTCCTGCTTCCATTCAGCAGAGGAGTGGCATTAGCCACGTGTTTTACCAACAGTTCCGCTTGGACATACAATTTTCAGAGACCAACCGACGGCAGGTGCACCCGGGTTACAGACCTGCTCCTTGGCAGCCATCTTCCCCCGACTGGCTCCGTCAGCTGGGCCACTGTCTTACAGAACCAACCTGGGGAGGTTGTAGAATCTCCGTCACTGGATGTTTTTAAAACCAAGTCAGACAAACACCTGTCAGGCCTGGTCTAGGTTGACTTGGCCCTGCCTCAGTGCCGGGGACTGGACTAGACAACTTCTCAAGCTCCCTCCCCGTCCTAAATTTCTATGATTCTATGATCCCAAGCACTACAAAAAGCAGCCCCGGGAATTATCATTTGATATTAAATGTTGCCATGAGGAGGGCGGAGCTCAGGCAGGCAGGATCAGGGCGCCATGGGGAAACATGGGCAGGACCAAGGGTCATCCACCCTCACACACACCACCTCATCCTGCTGGGGGGAAGGAGACGCTGCCCAGATGGGGTCGGATCTCCTGTGCCTTATACATAGGTGGGCGTGAATCGCTCCCCAACCTGAGTCTCCCTCCTCGGATCATGGGGGTGTGACACCCCCCTCCCCAGGAAACCTGGTGAGTAGAACCAGGCCCAGGGTCTTTCTCCAGCTGTTTGATCGGCGCTGAGTTGGGGAGACACGGCTTCTCCCTGGGTGACTCTGCTAGAGGGGCCTAGCCAATGGCTCCGGGGTGATCACTTGACGTCCCAGGGTTTAGTCAATGACATGGGAGACGTGCTGGGACTCCTGGCCACCAGGCCCCGTTCAAGTCTCAGGGAGAGCTGGGGGGACCAGCTCCCCCATGTCCTGCCACTCTGCCATGCCCTAGACAGGAGGGAATGGCTGAGTGTCACCCCACTTTGCACTGGTGTGGGTAAATGGCCACAGAGGAAGCAGGCCCCTTTGTACCCTGTGGAAACTACAAGAGGTACAGGGGATGCAGGGAGGCAGAACAGCTCCCCCCCTAGCATGGGAACCCCCCTGGCTTTGATAACAAATGGCAAGACCCTCCAATACAGCACCCCACAGCCTGCAGCTCCACCCCTAGTAACATGCAGAGCCCCAGCCATTGGGCTGGGACTCAGAACACCTGGCTCCCAGTCCCAGCTCTGGGCAACCCTTCCTCTCCCTGTCTCTCTGTTTCTCTCCCCACTCCATGTCTAATTAGTCAATGCTGTCTTTGGGTCAAGGACTGCCCCCCACTCTGGGTCTGTGCAGCCCCAAACACAACAGGGCCCTGAGCTCGGTTGGGGTGGTTGCGTTATGACTAGTTTGGGGTGCACTCTGCACTTGCTGCTAAGAAGAGGTTCGTTCTTGGGCAGCTGTTCGGAGCCTGATTCTGGAGAAGACGACCGGTGAGTTTTATTCACACCACGCTCGATATAAGCAAAAATCACAGCACTAGAAAAAGAGGCTTGGGATGACAGCAGCATCCACATCACAGATATGGATCAGCGAGGACACAGCAGGGCTGTGGGTTCCCCATAAGGTGACAGAAGCATTAGGGTTGCCCCTGTCCTGCCATCCCAGGATCCCGCTGAGGGTCAGGTTTGATTCCCTTTCATGCACCTATTCCTTAGGCCCTCCTATTTCAGAGACCCTCTTTGATAACATCCTGGCCTCTTGTCCATCTCTGTCATTCCCGCTGCCCGTTCTGGGGAATCCAGCTGTTGGTGGCTGTATTTGCAACAGATTGCATGTGTGACAAAGTTCCTCCTCTATCTTGGTGGGTCCTGCGCTTATTGGCAGATGTTCTTGCCTCAGAGATTCACCATGTGGGTTGGGGAACAGCCCAGAGGCCTTCCCCTCTGGAAGAACCCACAGTCCAGGTCAATTAGGAGGTTTGGGGGGAACCCGGGCCCACCCTCTACTCTGGGTTCCAGCCCAGGGCCCTGTGGACTGCAGCTGTCTATAGTGCCTCCTGTAACAGCTGCATGACAGCTACAACTCCCTGGGCTACTTCCCCATGGCCTCCTCCAAACACCTTCCTTATTCTCACCACAGGACCTTCCTCCTGGTGTCTGATAACGCTTGTGCTCCTCAGTCCTCCAGCAACACACCCTCTCACTCTCAGCTCCTTGCGCCTCTTGCTCCCAGCTCCTCACACTCGCCCCACAAACTGAAGTGAGCGCCTTTTAAAACCCAGGTGCCCTGATTAGCCTGCCTTAATTGATTCTAGCAGCTTCTTCTTAATTGGCTCCAGGTGTCCTAATTAGCCTGCCTGCCTTAACTGGTTCTAGCAGGTTCCTGATTACTCTAGTGCAGCCCCTGCTCTGGTCACTCAGGGAACAGAAAACTACTCATCCAGTGACCAGTATATTTGCCCTCTACCAGACTCCTGTACCCCACTGGTCTGGGTCTGTCACATATCCCTCCCCCCTGCTCAACGCCAAGGGGTTGGGCAGCTTGGGACGCCAGACACTGCACACGTGACAAGCCGGGGTCACGGGGCTGCTGCACTCTGGCCGGCGCTCTGGCCAGGGGGGCGGGGCCCCCAAAGATGACCGCCACTGGTGGGCGTGCGCGGGGCCCTCTTATCGACCTAAAGCCAGCCCTGGGCAGGCCCTCCTGGCCAGGGCAGCTGGCTATATGGGTCTCCATGAGCTCAGACACTGACCTGGCAGGGGAGGCTGGAGCCAGGTGGATAAGGCAGGGGAGACCTGGATTTACACACCCGGGACTGATGGTCCATTGACCAGACTGGTGAGTTATAGCTGAAACGTGTTCTGGCCGCAACCCGCTGGGAGGGCTCCCAGCTCGCAAATGTCACCCATAACTCAGCGTGCCATAATAGCAATTAGGGCTGTCAGCGGGGCTGGGCGCTGGGCCAGGGCAAGAGACAGGATTGCCATGCACCAGCGTAGGGAACCCTGACCCCCACCCCTGCCCTGGGTCTGATCTTGTGAGCGTGGTGCCTGCAGCTGCCGCAGCATGGGAATAGGGCCAGGAGTTGTCTGCCTGCATTTCTGATATGCCCATCACCCTGGTATTTGGGCCCTAGACACCTCTGGTCCTGCTGCTGGGGGGCAGGGGGCGGTCAGAGTGGAAGCTGCCTCCTGGTGCTGGGAGTAGTGAGGGGGGCTGTCCGAGAGCTGCCTTCCCCATCAGCCCCAGTGCCAGGTGGAGATGGGCACAACCCAAGAATGTGTGGGTCCCCTTGCTGCTGTGCCTATGGCCAGCCCTCTCCCCACACCCTCTTTGTTAAAGTTCTAGGCTCCCCCAGAATGACACACACACACTCCCGCATCTCAGGGCCTACAGCTCCTGTCTCCCACTGGTTCTGGACATTTGATTTACTACCCCTTCCATTTTACCCCAACCTCCGACCCCTCCCCCAGTCCTATCAGTGTCTGCCCTTACTCCAGGTGACCTCCCAGGCTTTGCGCCATGGAGAATGTTGATTTGTCAGCAAAAAATAGAAAACTGAACATTTAGATTTGGGAATGATGCTGCAGTGCATCATGGGAGTTGTAGTTTGGGTACCTTCCTTCTCCTGTGTAGGTAGGCTCTCTGGGTGGACTACATCTCCCATGGGGTACCACAGTTTCCCATGGGATTTGTAGTTCAAGCACCTCATGCTCCTATTCTCCTCTTTGGGCCTGGCTCCCTGGCCAGATTACATCTCCCATGATGCTCCAAGGTGTCCCCTCTTGCTGAGCCATCATGGAGTTTGTAATTCAGGTACCACGTGACCTCATTCTCATCTATGGGCCTGGCTTCTGAGCTGTACTGCATCTCCTGTGTCAGAGCTAATGTCTCAAGCTCACAGCAGGCTTAGGCAGAGGGCACTGCATTGGTTACACTTGGGACAGCTCCTCTCTCTCAGAGCCATTGGCTCAGGCACTCTGCACGCTCAGGCAGATACTGCTGTGTCAGTTACACTCAGGTCACATTTCTTGAGATTATGTCAAGCAACCAGACGCGTGACTGAGTGGGGCTTTCTTTAAATGCAGCAGGAGAAGGTTCTGTATGGCCATATCACAGCCTAGTTGTGGCAGGAGCTATTGGTATCAATCCCAGTCATGTGGCTGTGTCACCCTGATCACATGATTGGCTCCCAACCATAAAGCCCAGTTCCCTGGTGCTCCAGACCCTGGTTACCTAGGGCCTGCAGGATCCCACTGGGGCCTTGTGTTTTGTTGCATGAAACCAGTTTAGCCAGATCCCAGGCCCCTCCCCTTGCCTGGTAAAAAGGAGGGAGTATGATTGAGTGGCCACAGAATAGGCCTGGGAGCCAGGACTCCTGGGTTCGACTCTTGGCTCTGCTACTTACTGCTGGAACGATTCACTTCCCCTCTCTGTGCCTCAATTTCACCGTCAGTAAAATGGGAGTAATGATATTGGCCCATCAAGCTGGGGATGAGGCTCCATTAATAGCCGTGAAGCACTTTGAGCTCAGTTGTGATCTCAGGCACACACCTGTGAAGGGGCGAAAGGAGGCCTCTGTGCGGGGTACTTACATCTAGAGCCTCTGCAGCTGTGGGGACCAACTGCCCAGCCACCCATCCCCCCATGCACACAGGTGGTCAGGCAGGGCGGGCTGGTGCAGAGGGGGACTCAATCCGGGCTGATATAAAGGGCTGGTGGAGGTGCCTTCCCCCATGGGAGAAGGGGGGATTGTCAGTGTCTCCCCCTGCTCCTGAGGCCGTACAGCCCGGCTGGATCACAAGGTGATGATCCAGCCCGTTAGAGCAGGGGTGGCCAACCTGTGGCTCTTCAGAAGTTGTATAGGCACCGACTCCGGGGCTGGAACTACAGGCACCAACTTTCCAATGTGCCGGGGGTGCTCACTGCTCAACCCCTGGCTCTGCCACATGCCCTGCCCCCACTATACCCCTTCCTGACCCCTCCTCTGAGCCTGCCCTGCCCTCGCTCCTCCACCCTCCACCCCAGAGCCTCCTGCACCCCACAAAACAGCTGATCAGGAGGTGCGGGGGGGAGAGAGGGGGAGGTGCTGATTGGCGGGGCTGCCGGTGGGTGGGAGGTGCTGGGAGCGGGGAGAGGGAGCTGATGGGGGGCCGCTGACTCTTTGGCGATGTACATTGGTAATTTCTGGCTCCTTCTCAGGCTCAGGTTGGCCACCCCTGCTTTAGAGTCTGAACCCAAAGGTGCTAGGAACCGGGAAGGGGACAGAGCTAAACGGCCCGATGCCCAACTTCCAAACCCCTGGGCCACCCACTCCTGGCACTTACAGAGAGGCCAGTGGGGGTGCATGGGGCCCATCCTGGCCTGTTGATCCCGGAGGGATGTGAGGAGAGTGCGGGGGAGGGGGGAGCGGGCAGTGCTGCAGCTTTACCCCAAGAGCCAGCAAAATGGCAAGCAAAGCCCAACAAAAGAACGACACAAACGAGCCCCCTGTTAACGAGGGGAACTTTATTTGCTCCTGAGATGGAGCATCCAGGAGTTACCGACCTGACGTTTACGAGGAGCCGAGCGATAATAAGGCAAGGTTGTTCTCCCCCCCCCCCCCCCCCCGCCACCGGTGGTTCTCTACGCCTGCAGAGTTTATTTATTTATTTCCTTCTTAAGGAAAGGTTTTATTTCTCAGCAGGGCTGGATGGAAGCAGAGCTACCTTTTCCCCAGCACAGATCCCCCCCGCCCTGCTTTCCTCTCTGCCCCCATATAGCCTGGTCCAGCACACACACACACACCCCACCCCCAGCGTTATCACCTCCCTGCAAAGTGAGCGTGTGCCCCTTCTCCATAGCGCCGGGTGAACTTTTTGTGCCTTGCCAGCGGTTGCAATCCAAGCACATTTGTCTTGTGTCTTATAGGCTGCCGCTGCCTCCTTTTTATTGCAAGCTTGGTAGAGTCCTCCTTGTTAGATTGAATTACATGATTCACTGTTTGATGGTGCTTTTCTATTGCCTTATAAATTTTGTTTATTCCTTCTCTGACCCTTTATTTACAGCCTGGGATTTCTCACCAGATACAAAATAAATTTATAAACAAATCAATTAAATATTTCTTCACACTTTGTCAGCCCCCTCCACAAAAGACACACAATATTTCCAAGAGTTATGGCTGCGGGAAGCGCAGCATGTGCTGCAGCCGGCGCCAGCCAGCCCCACGGCAAAGCCCAGTGACTCCCAGGCGGCGCTGTCCGCTGACTCAGCTCGGGCGGCAAAGAGCCAGAGGTGGGCTCTGAGTCGCGTCGGTTGGCAGTAGGATGGGGGGCAGATGGAGGGAGGTTTCTTCATTTCAGAGTAAGGGCCGAGGGTTGGGAATTTGGGAAGATTTAAGGACGTGGGTGGATGTGATGGAGGGGGTGAGGGGAGTCGTTGGTTGTGGGGTCAGGAATGAAATTTGGAAGACTTTGCCCAGGGCAGGAGCAGCCAAAGGGCCTTCCTGTCGGATGGTTGCTTGGTAGTCGGCACACAGTGAGCTTGGGGGAGGTCTCCGCCCAGTTGCGCCTGGGCCGCAACTCTTGAGCCCAACTGGATCCAAGCTGCATCCCGTCTCTGTAAGAAATATAGACAGGCAGAGGGCTCTGGATGGGGATGGATAGATGGATTGAGGGGTCTGTATGGGGACAGGTGGATGGATGGATGGGTTGAGGGGTCTGTATGGGGACAGGTGGATGGATGGATGGATGGATGGATTGAGGGGTCTGTATGGGGACAGGTGGATGGATGGATGGATTGAGGGGTCTGTATGGGGACAGGTGGATGGATAGATGGATGGACTGAGAGGTCTGTATGGGGATGGGTGCATGGATGGACTGAGAGGTCTGTATGAGAATTTCTGGATGGATGGATGGATTGAGGGGTCTGTATGGGGACAGGTGGATGGATGTCTGGATGGATGGATGGATTGAGAGGTCTGTATGGGGACAGGTGGATGGACGGATGGATGGATTGAGGGGGTCTGTATAGGGATGGGTGGGTGGATGTCTGGATGGATGGATTGAGGGGTCTGTATGGGGACGGGTGGATGGATGGATGGATGGATGGATGGATTGAGGGGTCTGTATGGGGACAGGTGGGTGGATGTCTGGATGGATGGATTGAGGGGTCTGTATGGGGACAGGTGGATGGATGGATGGATGGATGGATGGATGGATGGATGGATGGATGGATGGATGGATTGAGGGGTCTGTTTGGGGACGGGTGGATGGATGGATGGATTGAGGGGTCTGTATGGGGACAGGTGGATGGATGTCTGGATGGATGGATGGATTGAGAGGTCTGTATGGGGACAGGTGGATGGATGGATGGATTGAGGGGGTCTGTATGGGGACGGGTGGGTGGATGGATGGATGGATTGAGGGGTCTGTATGGGGACGGGTGGATGGATGGATGGAAGGATGGATGGATTGAGGGGGTCTGTATGGAGATGGATGGAGGGATGGATTGAGGGGGGGGTGTAGGGTGATGGATGGAGGGAGGGAGAGATTGGGGGGGTCTATATGGGGAGGGATGGACTGAGAGGTCTGTATGGGGTGAGAAAGATGGATAGATGGAATGAATTGAGGGGTCTGTATGGCGATGGATGGGTGGGTGGATAGATGGATGTATGGATGGACTGAGAGGTCTCTGTGGGGACAGATGGATGGATTGAGGGTGTGAATGAGGATGAATAGATAGATAGATAGATTAGATTAGATAGATAAGCCCTGGAGGCTCAAAATCTGGATCTCAGTTTCTCCTTCTCAGAGTTTCTGGACTGGGTCTATCAAAGGCTGGGTTTCTAGCTGCAACCACAGATGCAGAGTGTTGCTTTGGGGTAGCCCTCCAACCGGTGGGGGAACACATTTTATCCACTCATCGATTCCAAGGTCAGAGGGGACCATAATGGTCAGCTAGTCTGACCTCCTGTATCGCACAGGCCAGAGACCTTCCCCAAAAGAATTCCTAGGGCAGAAGTTTTAGAAAAAGATCTTGTCTTAATTTAAAAATTGTGAATGATGGAGAAGCCCCCAGGACCCTTGATAAGTTAATTATTCTCACTGTTAAAAATGTACACCTTATTTCCAGTCTGAATTTGTCTAGCTTCAACTTCCAGCAACTGGCTCTTGTTAGACCTGTGTCTGCTAAACTGAAGAGCCAATTATCCAATAGTTGTTTGCAGAGGTCAGGGGTCGGCAACCTTTCAGAAGTGGTGTGCCGAGTCTTCAGTTATTCACTCTAATTTAAGGTTTCGCGTGCCAGTCATACATTTTAACGTTTTTAGAAGGTCTCTTTCTATAAGTCTATAATATATAACTAAACTATTGTTGTGTGTGAAGTAAATAAGGTTTTTAAAATGTTTAAGAGGCTTCATTTAAAATTAAATTAAAATGCAGAGCCCCCCCCCGGACTGGCGGCCAGGACCCGGGCAGTGTGAGTGTCATTGAAAATCAGCTCGCGTGCCGCCTTCGGCATGCGTTGCCTACCCTGGGATAGGTACTTACAGACTGTGATCAAGGCGCCCTTTCACCCTTGAGCTCCTTGAGTCTATCACTGTAAGGCAGGTTTATAATCCTTTCCTTATTCTCCTGGCTCTTCTCTGAACCCTCTTCAGTCTATCAACATCTGCCTTGAACTGGGCGCCCCAGAACTGGACGCAGGATTCCAGCAGCGGTCGCACCGCGCCAACTAGTTGTAAAATCACCTCTCTGCTCCTACTCGAGATTCCCCTGTTTATGCATCCCAGGATCGCATTAGCCTTTTGGCCACAGCTAAGCTCATTTTCAGCTGATTATCCAACATGACTCCTAAATCTTTTTTTAGCATTACTGCATCCCAGGGTATATAGTCCCCCCTCACTATATTCTTTGTTCCTAGATGTACACATTTACATTTAGCCATATTAAAATGCATGTTGTTTGCATGCAACCAGTTTACATGCAAGCGATCCTGATCACTCTGTATGCATGTTCTGTCCTCTTCATTATTTATCACTCCCTCCGTCTTGGTGTCATCTGCAAACTTCATCAGCGATGATTTTATATTTTCTTGCAGGTCGTTGATAAAAATGTTAAATGGCATAGGGCCAAGAACTGATCCCTGCAGGCCCCTACTAGAAACACACCCGCTCGATGATGATTCCCCGTTTACAATTACATTTCGAGACCTATCAGTTAGCCAGTTTTGAATCCATTTAACGTGTGTCATCTTAATTTTAATTTGCCTGAAAAGCCATTGGCAGGAACGCATGGGAACCTTCTCCTCCAGTTCCAATACCCTCAATGCCTGCAGCCCCCCCAAACACACAGCTTTGCTCTGCGGGTAGGGTGGCCAGGTGCCCAGTTTTCAATCAGAAAGTCCAGTCAAAAAGGGGACCTGACAGTGACACTGATAGTCCAGTGGCTGACAGTCCGGTTACTGCTAGTAGGGGAGGCGGGAGACACCAGGTCATCACCTGCTCCAGCCCCTACTCAGCCAAGGCCACCTCCTACCTTTGTTGGGCGGCTGCAGCTCAGCCCTGGCTCTCCAGGCAAGTCGCTCCTGGCCCAGGCTGGGGGTGGGTGGGAGGGGAAAAGCAGCAAGTGACAGGGTGGAGTGGGGAAGAGAAGTGGATGGGGCAGGGCCTCAGGGGAAGAGGTGGGGCGGGGGAGGGGCTTTGGGGAAATAGGGGGGGCAGGGGTGGGACCTCGGGGAGAAGAGACGGGGCAGGGTAGGTTCCAACACTCCTCCTGGAGTGTCGGGTTTTTAAATATTACCAAGTTGGCAACCCTATCTGCGGGGCTCACACCGCAATATTGCTTCAGCTGCCCCTGCACCCAGCACCCCTTCCGCCAATGTACTCTGGTGCACCTATCCCACAGTGCTTAGCGCTGCTTGAAGCAGGGGCTTATGGGTAACTTCCACATTTGAGGTGCTGCCTTTGGGGCTGAAATTAGCAGGGAGGGGATTAGGCAGGCAGCCATTGCCCACGGCTTGATTGACCCAAACCAATTTTCAGCTTTTTAGTTTGCAAATTTTTTGAGATTTCAACTTTTTGTCCCAATTCAGGGCAGGAAAAAAATTTCGACATGTTTACAGACCAGGAAAATGGTCTCCTGCCCAGCTCTTGTCCTGAGCCTTCAGGGGTCAGGTTTGCAAGCTTTTCTCCACAACTCTGAAGGTTAGAAACGCCTTTTGTTTTCTAAAGGAAAGTTGAGTTTCTCCCCTGATCTCAGGACGGCAGGTGCTGGGGCCACAAGGAAAACACGGAGTGTTATGAGCTCCATGATACAATAGGGACAGTTGTTTCACTTGACAGGTTGGAAATGTTCCACCGGAAAATGCTGAGTCAATCAAATTGGAACGTTTTGTGGGAATGTGTCAATTTTGTCCAAATTGTTGACGGGAAATTATCAAAATGTTTCATTATATTATATTACATTATATTATATTATAAAGCCTGAATGAACTATTTCCATCTTGGTGAAAGGAAAACGAAATATTTCATTTCACAAAATATTCCATGTTCTCAACTTTTCATCCTGATTCGGGATGAAACCAAACTGAGAATTCACAGACCTGCCCATGGAGCCGAAAGTCCATTTTTCCCACCCTCTCTGTTGGCAACACCAGAGATTGAAACGCACAAGGCATGGACAGCAAAAGCTGTCACAGTTCAGGGCAGCTGCACCCCTCTAGGATCCAGCTATTAGCTCAGAACAAGCACCCCTACATGAATCGCTACTTTGTACAGGTTGGGCCTCTGATCTCTTCCTCCGGTAACAGGTGATCAGCAGACAACGGGCCCCTTCTCAGGGCGTAGAAGCTTTGAAAGGCTGAGTTCTCGCAGTACCCCTAAGGGGGTACATTTTTCATCCCCTCCCCTTAGAGATTTCCTGGGGAAACCCCCTTACCTTTGAAGCTCATGTCCCTTCCCTGGGTTTACATTAGTCGTGTGTTCCCCAGCCCCCAGAGATGTTACCTACAATGCCACAATAATATGTGAACATTCGCATTTGTCATACAATGGACTCCTATTATCCATAAACTTAATTCAGTGAGGATATTACAGGAAATTGCCAGATCTGTCACAAAGGCAATTGCAGGGACCAAATCAAAGCTCCCGCTCCGAAAATCTCTAGACTTCTTTGGAGCTAGACTTTCAGGTTGGGCCCATTCTTCATTATTTTTATTCCAGTAGAGTCCATAGATGCCTGACTGAGATCTGGGCTGCAGTGTGCTAGGTGCTGTACCAGCACACCCTGCTCCCCAAAGAGCTCAAAACTAAAGAGACAAAGGATGGGAGGGGAAACTGAGGCACAGAAAGGGAACATGACTTTCCCAAGGTCATGCAGCAGAGGTGGGAATAGAGCATAAGTGCCCCTCCAGTGCCTTCATACCTTGGCCACGCTCCCTCCACAGCCTGAGTGTGGCTGATTGAAGCAGGACATGGTGACTTCTGTGTGACTTTGTCAAAAATCTCCTTCTGTTTGGTTTATATTTAGCCGGGTTATTTTTCCCTGTGGATCCCCCAGCACAGCCAGTTTGCTCTGGGGCACACACAAATCATTCTTGTGTTGGGTTCTTTCTGAACACGCCATCCCCGCCTGCCAGAGAAAGCCAGCGGCTTTACAGATTCGCTGTTATTCCCACTGCAAGACAAACGAGGCCGTGGAAAGACCAGTTTACACTGTGTATTATTTCCAATGATTTATATGCTGGGCCGAGTTCTGTGCTCAGAACTCCACGGCAGAGCCTGTCTCCTGTTTTCTGACCTCTCTCTGGTGTCATACAATGCAAGGGACTGGAAGGCAGGACTCAGGTCTGCAACTATGTGCTGCCTAGTGGTTACAGCAGAGGACAGGGAGTCAGGATGCCTGGGCTGAAAGGCAATGCCTTCTCTTACCCGTTATTTGTATTATAGTAGCAATTAAAGGCACCAACCCAGATCAGGCTCCCACCGTGCAAGGCCCTGTACAGATACAGAGAGAAAGAGAGACAGTTCCTGCCCCCATAGAGCTCACAGCCTGAATGGTCAAAAGGGGGAGGGGAAACTGAGGCACCAAGAGGGGCTGTGAGTGACTTGCCCCAGGCTGAACAACAGATCAGTGGCAGAGCTCAGAAAAGAACCCAGGAGTCCTGAGTCCCCGGCTGGTCTTCTAGCCACTAGGCCACACTGCCCCATGTGCTAGCTCATCTTTAGCCACTAGCCTAGTGGCCAGGGTACTGGGCTAGGAGTCAGGAGATTTGGGCTCTATTCCAAGGTCCCATCTCTGGATTTTGCTTTCCACATCTCTGCATGCAGTGCCGATGCCAACTCAGTGGTGTCACGTGCACACCACAGCTCCTGGGCCCAGGCCAAGCCCCCAGGCGAAGGAAGCTGGTGGCTCACTGGGGTTGAAACCCTCCTCACCATGCACCAGCTGAGTCCCACCCCCACCAATCTCCCCACGAGCAGCGGGTTATTGTGTGAACATGAACGGTAAACAGGGGCAGATCTCCAGCGGCACAGAAAGCTAGCACTAGGTACTTGGACCCAGAGCCCCAGAGAGATTTAGGTGCTGGGAGTCAGGCTAAAGCACCTAAATCCCTTGAAAAATTGGGCCCTGACTCCCATGAAAAGCCAATAGGAGGCGAGGGCATAACGCCGCTTGTGCCTTGGAAAATTGCCCTTGTGCGTCAGCGGCGGGGAGGCTGGGGGGGTGGGGGGGGCCTTTCTTACTGAAGACGTGTGTAATAGTAATAACGATCCTTAGCGCTTTTCATGCACAGATAGCAAAGAGCTTCACCAAGGACCATTATCGCCATTTTACAAATGGGGAAACTGAGGCACGGAGCAGTGCCGTGACTTGCCCACGGTCACCCAGCAGCAGAGCCAGGAACAGAACCCAGGTGTCCTGCAGCCCAGCCTGGGGCTCTGCCCATTAGGCCATACTGCAGAAGGCTGAGAGACCCTCCGAGAAAGGCAATGAGTCACGCAAAGTGCTCTCCCATGGCGCCCAGACAAGTCTGCTCTGGAAGTGCACAAAGCTCACTTGGCATAATGTAGGACTGGATTTTCAAGGGCTGGGCCCCCTACCATGCACCAACCCCGCAGGCCATGCAGCCAGGGGCTGAGTGACAGCACGTGCCAAGGAAACTGCCTGCCTAAGGCCTAAGGGGTTACAGCAGCTGGGCAAGCTTTGGCTCCTGAGTTGACCACCATCTGAGCAGGGCTCTTAGCCGTTGTTGGCTTGGGCCACTGGGGTGGACACTGGACTGTTATATAGGACCCTGGCGTTCTATTCCCGGCTCCGCAACTGAGCGACGTTAGCTCAATCACACCCTGCTCGGTGCCTCGGTTTCCCCAGCTGTCCACCCAGGGCAGCTCCCTTTGGAAAGATCTAGGCCTTGTTCGCGGTGGGCTTTGAACCCTTAGTGGGGAGATGCAGGCACTATTGGCCTGGCGGCAGCCAGTGAGGTTAGCAGGGGAAAGGACAAGGCTGGAAGACTCAGGGTAGGTGAGGCAGTTGAGAGCAGCCGGGGGAAGGAGCCCCTGACACTTTGATGGGGCTCTGGTGAAATACTGTATTTTTTAAAATTTACCTGAGTGCAACCTGGGGCCCTTGGAGTGATTTGCAGCGGCTGTAAAACCGCCCTTGCTGCCACGAGAGATCCCCGCTGGCGTGCGCTCTGCCAGGGGGTGCATGACACACACAGCACCTGAGACCGCTTACAATGCCTGAGTCAGGCCGTACCCGCACTGCCTACTGGGCATCTTAAATCTTCGCCACCTGCTGCTCCGCTGTCGGGTTTCCAATGCAAGGCAAGGCTCCGAGCGGGGCACTCGGAAACGCTCCGTCATTAATAACAGATTATCAGCGCAGTGTAAAAACGGATGGCTGGGAAACGTCCCAAAGCACTTGACCCTGCTTCGCCCGCCCTGGAATGCAGCCACCTCTGGGGTGAAGCACGGTGGCTGGATAACAACATGGAGCAAGGCCACACAACGGTATGAGACTGAAAGGGAAGGCAATTCCCAGCTCTAAGCACCTACCACAATGGGGGCCTGACCCCCTGGCCTGTGCCCCCTTAGCACTGCCACCATATCCACTAATATGATTTACAACTACAGGTTCAAATGGATAATAACAACAGTAGGAATAATTAGTAAAACTATTCGTGATATAATCGTATTGATTCTCATCATTAATGAGACTGGTATTATTGATACAATCGAATAACAGTAGTAACCTGCCGTTCTCCAGCTGCGGAGTCTCAACAAGAGAGAGACAGCGGGGGAGGTAATATGCTAAATCATAATAGTCAGCAATAAGGCTGGGGTTTTCAAAGGGGCAAAGGTTGGCAGAGGCCCACTGGAATTCAGCGGGAGTTGGAGCTCTATCTCTTTTCGGCGGCTTCGCAGAATCCCAGTCGCCATGACTACCGCACTCGGGGTTGCTATGGTACCGCTCATCCCTGGGTTGGGAAGCGGTTTGCAAACAGCAGAGGCTGGACTCAGGGCCAGACCTGCAGCCTAGCTCGACTCCCCAGTGAGGCACTGAAACAAACAGCCGAATTTACAAACGCAGCTCCCCACATGGGGCACTGACAGGGACCCAACTGGGGCTGACAGGTTTGGAAAATCCAGTCCTTATTTGGGTGCCTGACAGCAGCACTCCCCAGGCGTTGGAATCAGGAGCCAAGCTCCTCAAAAAACAATCACCAGATTTGCTTTAAAATCACATTTTTTTTTACAAAAATAAATAATCAGTGATGAGGGTTTTTTACTCGCCTTTTGCTTTGAAGCCATTGGAGTCACATTTCCAAGCTTTTCTCTGTAACCACGAGGGTTGGGAAATTAGGCCCAGATCCTCAAAGGTACCCATGGGAATTAGGCATCTACTCCCTTTGCAGATCTGGCCCTTATTTCCTTTCTTTCAATGGGCACTAAGGTTCTCATGGAATCACGTGACTCCGGGAGCTGGGACTTGGTGACAACTAAATATTGCGATCCAATGGAGAGCGATGGGGATGCTCTTTGGAAAACCCAGCCTTGATTGTCCAGTGAGGGCAAGTAACATGCTCCCTTGGCCCTTTGCACAGGGTTTAAGTGACTGCACAATGGTCAGGGTCATGGACAATCAGGCCATGGATCAGCCAGTCCCCGCTCCAAAGATCTTACCGTCTGAGTAAGAGGAGGCAGGACAAGAGCAGGGAGGTTTGGAGGGAGGTGGGGAATGGTGCGGCAGCAGGAGGGGGCATCATGGGGATTGGAGAGCTCAATGCAGAGGGGGGAGGATGGGGGCAAAGTTAACCCTTTCCTTTCACAGGCATGAGAGAGCTTTCCCTGCAGGGACTCCTTCCCTGTCACCTTAATTAGAACAGCTGGGCTGGGAAATTACAGCCTCCTCATGGGCCTGGTTCCCATGCACTGCGGGGGAGGGAGGAAGGGAGGTAGTTTGAGCCACCTTTGCTCTGTCCATCGTCTGGGCTCTGCTTGGCCCATGGCATAAGTTAGAGCAGCCCTGAGGCAGCTACAACTTACATTCTGCTTCCTTGGCACACAGAGAATCACCATAGCACAACAAGGCACTCCAGTCATACCCCCCCCCCCCGGCCATGCTTAGTGGAGGAGCTGGATGGTGACAGGACCCTGCACAGGGATGGGAAGGGATCTTCAGGGGGAGAGATTCTCCTTGACTCTAGGAACCACGAATCTACACCCCAGGGGTCTCAGCGTCCTCAGGGCGCTACCCCCAAAGCTACAGACTATGAGCCCATCAGTCGTGCCACAGCAACCTTTGCCCATGGGATGAGGGAAGCCTGGAGTGGGACAACGGCAGGCTGGTGCCCCAGACGGGTGGGCTCTTGCAGCTCTGGCATTCTGTCCGGCCTATGTGCAAAGGGCGGAGAAGGGGGCTGTGAAACTGATGTGACAAATACGTGGGGGCCCCGACAGCAGGGTGAGAGGGGACATGGTGCACCGGGCAGCATAGGCCGGTGGCTAGGGCTGAGAACTGGAAGTCAGGACTCCTGGGCTCTCTCACCCTTGCTGGGTGACACCGGGCAAGTCTTTCAGTGCTCTGTGCCTCAGTTTCCCCTCCTACATTTTGTCTATTTAGACTGTGGGCTCTTCGGGGCAGGGGCTGTCTGTGCAGCACCCGACTGTACCGTAATATACTGTGTTCCCAGGTCTGCTCCTCTCTGACCTGAGAGGGGACTCAGGCTCCTCGGCCATTGTCTGGCGAATGCATGAGACTGTGTAGGAGTCTGGCCTGTGGGCCACTGGTGTCAGCATCATAGACTGAGCCCCATGTATGCACAACAACCAACCCTGCCTGGGAACCTGGCATGGCTAGACGCCCGCTAAAGGGTTAACTCCCCCAGCTGGCAGTTGTTGCAGACTCTTGAACATCTTGACCCCCAGCCTTTCCTGGCATGGGATGAAGCTACACACGCACTGACACGGGAACACGCCTGTTCCTATGCCAGGACGCATGCATGATTATACATCCACATGCATGATCGCACCCCCATTCACAAACCTACCTTCAATGCCCACGGGCTGGTATACGAACACGGACACCCACGCGTAAAAGTGCACTCCGACACACACCCACATCCACCACACACAGCCACCCCCCCTCCACATGGAGACACCTGCCTTCGTCACCAAATACTCCAACAACGCTATACAACACATGCCCACATGATGCAGACCCGCATTCACACCTCTCATACACCCAGGTGAGCACACACACACACACACACACACACACACACACACACACAGCCCAATACACACACACGCACAGCCACCCTTTAATGCACACATACACACACTCACTCACCCCCAGCGCGCACACATACACACACACATGGCGTGGGGCCTTTAAATCAGGCTGGTCTGACGCGCTGGCGCTCTTGGAAGCCTTTTGGGCGCAGTTCCCTTCCCTCCCGGCTCCTCGGCTGTAATATATAGAGAATCCTGACTGCATTCCAGTAAAATCCAAGGTAATGGATGGCCACTATTTCAATCGTGGCTCCTCTTTATTGATTTTCCTTTAATGAAAGTTAATTATAACAATGATTTAATTAATAGAATCTCTCTCTTCCTTTATTGCTTCCCGCATTAGGACTATTAATAAATATGACCCAGACTGACAGCAGAATTAATCATAAACTTGGAATCCCATCCGACGGGCGCGTCTCATCCCAGACTCAATACCAGCACAGCGCCAAGCCCATAAAATTTACAAGGGTGGGAGGGTTAATAATACAGGAATTATTATCAAACTTTTACATTCTTAAGTAGGTTTATGAAATCGTCTGTTGAGTTATGGCTAATGGCATCAGGGCCAGGGAAACGGCGAGGCCAGAGTTTTGTGTGTGTGTGTGTGTGTGTGTGTGTGTGTGAAGTGCTACCTGCCTGCAAAGAACACACACACATGCATGCACATAAAGAGATTGGCATTGAGAAAGATATGGGAGATTCCAATGCTATATAGCTAGAGAGAGAGAGAGAGAGTGTGTGTGTGTGTGTGTGTGTGTGTGTGTGTGTGTGTGTGTGTGTGTGTGTGTGTGTGTGTGTGTGTAGAAGCTTGAATATACACACACAGATTGACACTGAGAAAATATTGGAGATTCCAATGCTAGATAGCCAGAGGATGTGTGTGGGTGGGTGTGAAGAAGCGCTACCTGCCTGCAAAGAACACACACACGCACGCACATAAAGAGATTGGCACTGAGCAAGATATGGGAGATTCCAATGCTAGATAGCCAGAAGGTGTGTGTGGGGGGTGCGTGCGTGTGCATGTGTGTGTAAAGAGGCTCTACCTGCCTGGAAAGCCCACACACAGAGATGTGTGTGTGTGTGTTTTTCCTGCCTGCAAAGCACACACACTTAGATTGGCACAGAGCTTTCTGCATCCCACAGAGAAACGTAAGAGAGATGCCATCCCTAGCTATGTTTCTCCCATCACAGCGGCTGGGCTACCCCCACTAGCCTATCTCCCCAGGAGGTACAAGATGGGAACCCTGGCTTTTTGCAGTGTTTTTTAAGAGCCAAAGTGTCCGCACTGTTCCCAGCCCACTGCTGAGCTGGTGTGAGCCTTTGGGGATTGGAATTCCAGGCCCAGACTTTTCGCTATGGCCTCTGATTTCGGGTGCCAATGTTTTTCGGTGCCCAGCCTGAGGCCTGGTCACCACAGCCTAGCCCCTGGACTCCTGTGGGGACAGGCTCCCCACGCAGATCAGCATCTGGGGAGCCACAGTCTCTGAAAAGCTCAGAACCCCGTTTAAACCCCAAAATAAGTGGCCAGCTTTTCCCAAGAGTTCAGCACGTCGAGGCATGAGTTCTTGGGCAAATCTGGCCCCCGATGGGAGGTGCTGGGCCTGGGAGCTGAGGACTACCTGAACGCCTGGCCAGTCGGGTGGGCAATATTCCACACACCCTTTGGAAACCATATCTCGGCCGAAGCACGGTTTGGGATCTTCCCATCGCTGGCAAACAGGATCATCCATTAGTGGGAACCCGCACACTCCGGTGAATTTCA
Organism: Chrysemys picta bellii; assembly: GCF_011386835.1. NCBI lineage: Eukaryota > Metazoa > Chordata > Testudines > Emydidae > Chrysemys > Chrysemys picta. The sequence goes on along the minus strand of NC_088812.1, from coordinate 17,516,777 downwards.
GTCAGAGCTGAGGGCCTAACGCCCTTGGAAATCCCAGCCTGTGTTATTACATGGCACAGTGTAATGCCTGCTGAGTGCTCTTCAGAGCATGTTCTGGGTTTGTACAGCGCCGGGCACAATGGAGTCTGGGTCCATGGTTGGGGCGCCTAGGTGATACCGTAATATACCTAATAAGTAATGTATAGAACCTAGCACAATGGGTTCCTTCCTGGTCCATGCCTGGGATGCCTAGGCACTACCGTAATACACCTAATAAAAGCAAAGTTTCCTGTCCTAAGGCATGAGTTTGTGATCCTTTTTCTTTGTCAGACAGTAGCACCTAGAGACCCCAGGGCCCTGTTGTGTGAGGTGCTGCACAGACACAGAATGAGAGACAGTCCCTGAGCCAAAGAGCTTCCAGTTTGAACGGCTGTGGGAGAGGAAACTGAGGCACAGAGAGCTGCAATGACTTGCTCAAGGTCACCCAGTGGCAAAGATAGGAAGGGAACCCTGCTCTTCTGAAGCCCAGTGCTGCACTCTAGCCACTAGGCTACACTCCCTTCATGCTTTGGTGGATGAACCCCCCACCCTACCAGTTGCCTCCTCTCTGGGCAGGGTGGGCGGTTGCTATGGCAGAGTTTCTCTTTAAAGCCCTTGTCTGCCCATTCCCTGCTGCACTGGCCCTTGCCATCCTCTGCCTGCTTTCCAACAGGCCAGACTCTGTTCTCTGGACCTGCTGCCCTCTGCTGGAGAGCAGTGGGGAAGGGGAGATGGGAGGGGGCTGCATCTGTGACCGTAACAGGTCTGCACTGCTCCAATCCCTAAGGGCCAGAATTTTAGCATTAAGACAGGGAGGCAGCACAGTGACTCCCTGTGTGGGGCTTTGGATCACTCCCATCCCCCTCTGTGCCTCAGTTTCCCCTCTGTCAAACTGGAGCAATCATGCCGCCACACCTCCCAGTGGGGAGAGGTTTGAGAGGAGTGTAGGATTCGTATTTGACAAGCAAAGGAATCAATGACTCTGAGCATAGGGCACCTTCCAGCTGCAGTGTTTGCAACTTTCATGATGTCCTCATGGCATTTGTTGATTTTTGCAAATCCCCAGCTCTCGGAGTCATAGGATCAGCTTGAGTCCCAGCCAAAAAGAAATGTCATTTCTAGCCCTTATGTTGGTGGAGAAAATGTGACCCCACAAGACTCAAAAAGCAGAAGGCAAATGATGACAGCCCCACCTGGGTTATTTAAAAAAAAATCATGATTTTTAAGCCAATCTCATTATTTGTGGCAAGGCCCCTGGCTCACGGTTGATGAACTCTTGGGTTTGGCCATGCTACCTCTGCAAATACTCAGTACTTGGAACCCACTTGGCAGAAAATCACTATAGCGAAGCTGCGCCTCAATGCAGTGTATTTCTGCAGGGTTCTGCAGCGTGCTGCAATATCACTGCAATCTGCACCACAATGCAGTCTATTCCTGCAGTTTCCTGCAACATGTTCCAAATCAATGCAACTTGCGAAGTAATGCAGTGTGTTCCTGCAGGGTTCTACACTGTGCTGCAATGGCACTGCAACCTGCACTGCAATGCGGTGTATTCCTGCAGGGTTCTGCACTGTGCTGCAATGGCAATGCAACCTGCACTGCAATGCAGTGTATTCCTGCAGGGTTCTGCACCGTGCTGCAATGGCAATGCAACCTGCACTGCAATGCAGTGTATTCCTGCAGGGTTCTGCACTGTGCTGCAAAGGCAATGCAACCCGCACCACAATTCCTGCAGGATTCTCCACCATGCAAACCCCATTGTAATATAATCTGTCTCCCTACATCCTGCTCTCTGTGCTGCAACTGCAGCCCACCCTGCGGTGTGGAAAACACAGCTGTTGGGGGACAACAGTTTGCTGGCTGTTCAGGGAAGAACTGAAAGACGAGCCCTTCCGTGCAATTACCCCAGCATCCCCGTTGGTTCTGCAGGGAGATTTGTGTCCCTTCACACTCCACGAATGATCAATGGCATGATGAAGTGAGTCAGTGAATAGGGGTAACATGGACCACCCAGGCTGCCTACAGGAGACAGGAGCCGAGTCGACTGCGCTGACCCCATGTCTTCAGGCAGAACCAACTGCACCATCTAAGGGCCAAGGTTCCCAAACTACCTAGGAATTTTGGGGGTCCCAGTTTGAGCCCCCTGATTTTCGGCATGTTCCAAAAAGCCAGACTCTCCCCCCCCCCCCCCCCGGACAGTGTGTTATGTGCACAAGGTGGCACCCACAAATCGTGGCCCATGTCTTTAGCCCAGTTTGGAAATAAGGAGACGGGCACATTAGAAATGCTTAAAGTAGCTAGATCTATAGATTGGAACTGGCCAGGCTACCTCTGTCTACACTTGAGCTTGTGTGTCTACATTTGAGGTTGGCTAGCCACCCTGGGGTAAAACACCGATCCCCCCCACCCGAGCTAGCCCAAGCAGCTGTCTGTACGGTCACAGACACGCTGCTCATTTTAGGCGCTAGCTCCAACAGATCTAGAGTGGGTAAGTCTACGTGAGCTGGGAATCACACCTCCGAGCTCAAACGGTGATGTCTCCTAGGCCAGAGGTGTGTTGGTGTTAAAGCTACAACACTTGTGTTAAAGCCTGTGTACACTAGGGAGTCAGCAGGTGTTAACACCACCCCTTTGCTCCCAAGCCTTGTGATCTAACATATGGTGCATATGGTGATATTCGCACGGCAAGCCCTGGGTATGCCTGCACTTGGACTTGGGGCTGGGGCGGAGCGCGAGGAGACATTCTCCTACCTAGTTCGCTTATGTTCACGCACTCAGGGCAGCTAGCCTCCCGCTGCCGTGGCTACACTCCATGTTTAGCGCAGTAGCTGCACCGAGCTGGTACAAGGACGTCTCCTCGCACTGGGAATCACCCCCTTCCCCCCAGCTCGAAGCATAGATGCTGGAGCCGAAGTAACCTGCACGGGGGACAATAGGGCTCATCTGCACGGGCTGCTCGCTCTCTAGACACGTCCCAGATTGGGAGCACCCAGGCCTGGTGCAGGGCGCTTGCATTGCAATGTGAGCACCCTGCCGTGACGGCCTGTACGAGAGACAAGTGGCGCATGACTCTTTCCTCCAGCTTTTTGCCATGTTCCAGCAGCACCCGGAGGCTCCCGTCATGCCAGGCGCAGTCCCTGCCCCAAAGAGCGCACAGTCTGAATAGATACTGGGTGGGAGGGGAAACTGAGGCACAGAGCATGGGGGAAGTACTTTGCCTGCTCCCTTGCCAACACGGAGATCTGTCCCACAGCGCTGTGGGAGGGAGGGGAGCAAGCCCCCGCCCAGAGCCCCCATCAGACGGCAGCTGCACCATCTCGGCTGAGCACTTCCTAGGAAGAGGGGATGACTCTCAGGGGAGAGGTGAGGGCAGATAGTTTTGCCATGAAACCCTGGGAGCTGTCCGCCACCCCCTGCCAGGCTCAGGCCTGCATCTGTTCATTTAGCCTTGCTCGAGAGCTGAGCCTCTATCTCCATAGGTACCTGGGGGTGCCCACCCAGGGCTATTCCCTTTGTGCCCTGCAGCCACAGTCTCCAAGCTCCATGATTTGTCAGGGGCAGTGCCCCCAGGGCTCCATGAGAGACCCCTAATGAGATGCTTCCTCCCCTCCCCCCGCACACACACACTGCAATGCACCCACGGGACAGACTCAGGGCCCAGAGCCCAGAGCGGGTCCAGCAACACCAAGACCATGAGTGTCAGCGTCCCAGCTGGGCTGGGTCAGAGAGCCAATGCAGTGTTCCCCCCAGTGCCCCCTTGGCAGGCTCTGGCGCTTCTGGGCTGGATGTCCCAGGGTCCCTGCTCTGTGGGGCCCGGGAATGTTGGAGCAGCTGACATTCCTGGCCCGGGCTGGGGGGGGCAGATTTCAGAAGGAAACCGGTCCCAGCACCCCCACTGAGAAAAACGGAGTATCCCCTCCCCCCCGAGAACAACAGAGAACCCCCCACACACTGAGAACAATAGATGATCTCCTCCCCACCAGCTGAGAACAGTGGAGCATCCCCTCCCCCCGATAACAATAGAGAAACCCCCCTGAGAACAATAGATTATCTCCTCCACACCAGCTGAGACTGGAGAATCCCCTCCCCCCGAGAACAATAGAGAACCTGCCACTGAGAACAATAGATGATCTCCTCCCCCACAGCTCAGAACAATGGAGTATCCATTCCCCATGAGAACAACAGAGAACCCCGAGAACAATGGATTATCACCTCCTCCCCCCCCCCCCGCCAGAACAATAGCAAAACCCCGCACTGAGAACAGTAGATAATCTCTTTCCCCCACAATGAGAACAATGGCAACTGCCCTTCCCCTTGGAGAAAAACGGGAGCGGCTAGAAGAGCTTTTCTTTGAGCCCGGCCTTTTATCTCCAAGTGCTTCACTAGCTAGACCCAGACAAAGCTCCCTGTGCACATCACTGAAATGCTGCCACCTCAGGCGGGGAGGAGGATATTTAGCCAAGGAAACGGGGCACGGGGTTCCTCTCTGAAGGCAAGTGTCCCTGCGGGCTCTGTAATGGAGCAGACAAGACCTGAAGGGTTAAGGTCTCGGAGCATGGGGGTGGGCATGGAGTTTGCTGTATCCCTGGAGGGAGGGCGCGTGGGTGTGCAGGGATTTGAACCCATGGCTAGGAGGAGAACAGAAGCCTGATTCCCCAGGGCCTGGTCCCTCGTGTGGCCACTTCCACCAGCAAAGTCCCGTGTTTCACGCTCGCTTTGCACTAGTGTTAACGGCCGTGCTAGGCAATGGAGAACAGGCCCCCGTGATCTTCCAGAGCTGTCACAGGGACGCAGGCGCTGATGGCCCCACGGCTCTGCCGGCACTGCCTCCCCTCCCCAGTGGGAACCCCAGGGGGAGGGGGGCCTCGTGGCACTTTTGCATGGGGGTGGCCGTGGGACCCAGTGACTCCATGGCAGAGTCCAGGGGGAAGGGGGTGGAGGGCTGTGCTAACTCGGGGGCAATGGGGGCCTGTTGGACATAGACGGGGGGATGCTGTGCTTCTTGCTCGCATGCTGGGTCTGGCAAAGCCTCCCAGCTGCGTGAGGTGGAATGGAGAGGGGGAACCATTCCCCACATGCCTGTAGCAGGGAAATAAGGGGAATTTTGCTGCGGTCTTGCTTGGCCGCTCTCCTCGGCAATTCCTGATGTGCTAGAGACCCCTGCTGGCTGCTCATCAGACACCTGGAGCAGGCCACTTCCTCCAGCCCCCGCCCCTGGCCTGCTAGCTTCCCCAAGTCCCTCTCTGCTCATCTCCCTGCAGAGGGAACTGGGCACAAGGGGGGGGGGGTTTGCGCAGGGCTGGGTTTGGCTGCCTCCAGGGGGCGGGGGCCACAGGGCTGTAAATAGATCACAGCCGATGGGGAAGGGGTGTGGGGGGAGGTCCAAGGACAGGAGGCTGCGGGGTAACTGGCAGCTAACAATGAGGATCGGGGAGCTCAGGGAACCCCAAGCTCCAGGAGGGGCACCAGGAGCCTCCGGCCTGGATAGCATCCAGAATGCACCTAGCACCTTCCATCCCAGCTCCCCTGAAAACCCAGCTGGTCGGCTGCCTTGCTGGTGGGAGCCCAAGCCAGCTAAAACCCTCTGTGGGGTCCGACCAACGTCCCAGTTCAGGGGCTTTCAGATCGAGTCTGTAACAGCTGGGACCTCCACAGAAGCTGTGGGGATAGAACCCAGCTCCCCTTCCTCCTGGGGCTAATGGAGGATCTCCCTTGGCTAGTAGCAGTATAGGGACTACGACTCTTGGGTGAATGGTTCCAGTGCCACTCCGCGGAGAGCAGTGGTGCTCTCTCCTGCTCGCTGTGTCTACACATACTACCTAGTTGATTGCATTATTACTGTGTTTTTAGCCAGCCTCTTTCCCAGCCCCCGCCAGGACACCGGGGTTCGCTATATAACATCCTCCAAAGTCTAACGACAAAGCAATAAACCTTCCTAATAAAAACCCTCGGAAAATGTGAAATGAATCAAACAAACAGCAGGGAGTGATTCCAGGAGAAGGGAGCTAATACCTGGCCCAGCTTAACACCCTGCCTCTCCCCGGGGGCGTGAAGATCAAGCCCTGGGGGAGAAAGATCCCAGCAAGACCGGGCAGCTCTCAGGGACCAGGGTCCAGAAAGCCCCATTCTGCTGTCATCGAAATTGCTGGGAGCTTTGCCATTGAGCTTCATGGGAACAGGATCAGGTCCCCGGGGAGCTCGACCCCTGGGAGCACCAGCTGGGAAACGTTTTTTAGGGAGGAGGGGGGGTGTCTGTCTGTCTGTCTGTCCTGGTGTACCTGCATGGGGTGAGTGTCTCTATGTGTGGGTGATGTATGCATTGTGTTTCTGTGCTTTACATGTGTGAGGAACGGGTGTGTGTCTCTGGGGTGTGTGGGGAGTGTATCTGCATGCAGGGAGGGGAGTGTCGTTTGGGTGTACGTGGTGTGTGTGTGTCTGCATAGTGAGTCTCTCTGAGTGGTGAATGGGTGCTTGTGGGGGGGGATGTGGGCATTGTGCGCCTCTGCACATTGTGTGGTGTGTGCGTGCATCTGTAGGCTGTGAGTACCTGGTGTGTGTGTCTGTGTGGTGTATGTCTGTGGGGGGAGGAGTTTGGTGTGTCTGCATGGTGTGGGGGTGGGGGTGTCTTTGTGGTGTGGAGGGAGAGGGAGGAGGGTTTGTGTGTGTCTGTGTGGTGTGTGTCTCAGCAGACACTGGAGGGCAGTTGTGTTCTCCCCAGCACAGTGCCTACAATGCAGGTGCGTTCCCAGCCCCTGCCCCATGCGCTGGCTCCCGGGTTCCCCTGTAGGGGGCGATCACGCTGTCCTTTGCATCCAGCGCACCTGCTCCAGATTCCCACAGACAGGAGCCGAGGGCACATCTGCATGAGCTTCCTCCCCCCTCTACCCCCACTCCCCAGCCTGCTCCCACCAGCTGTCTCTGCCGGGCCCTGGGAAACCTGCCCCATGCAGGCTGCAGCTGCCTGGGCCTGCCCATCCCAAGCCCGCTCCATCCTAACCCCAGAGAGCTGTCCGGGCCGGGGCAAGGATGCTGGAAAGACCTCCCCTCCCCCCCCGTGTGGCAGGGCCTTCGGGGCGGTGCTTGCGTATGGGAACCAGTGACTGAATCAACCCAGGGATCCCCCAAGGCCTTGTTCCCCCAACGCTGATACAAGGGACCCCCGCTGGGGGCAGAACCAGCCCCCGGGTGGTGTCATGCTTTAGGCAGCTCGGCTCTCCTTGCCAGACACAGGTTGGCTCCGGGATGGGAGCCAGAGCGCAGGTGATGGGGTCGGACATAGTAACTGCTGGGGTAGAGCCCTGCTGTTAGCTGGCAGTGGGGTCCGGCTAACCAAGCACTGTCCCCCCTCATTGCTTGTCTGGGACCCCAACACACACACACACACACGTCATTGCTCTGGCATCCCCCCCCCCAGCCCAACTCTGCCTCTCCATAAACCCAGTCCCAGGGGTCCATGACCCGTGGCTCCTGTCTCTGGGGGGTCTGGAGGGCGGGGCGTCTTGTCAGCCCCCCAGCCGGGGTGAGTCCGGGTTTCACTCCCCCGTGCGAGGCAGCAGGGCACACGCCTGCCCCAGCCCCTGGGGACAGCTGCCCGCTGGGCTCCCTCCGCAGACAGAGAAGAAGCAAATTGCTCAGGGACGGCTGCGGGGAGCAGCTGGGTCAGCAGCCTAGGAGGCGAATGTGCGACTTCCCAGCTATTGTAAGGGGCAGGGGCTTCCCTGAATGTCCTAATGAATTAAAATTAACACAGAAATGCCCCCACACCAACCCACCCCGACTCATCCACCACACACTAACACAAACACAAACTCACATAGCCACAACACACACCCACGCATCCACCACACAAAACACACACTCGCAACACAAACTCACACAGCCACAACACACACACAGTCATTCACTACACACTAACACATATTCGCAACACAAATCCACAGTCACAACACACACAGTCATTCACCACACGCTAACACACTCCCAACACAAACTCATACAGTCACAACACACAGTCATACACCACACATTAATACAATGCCCACATGCTCACACAAAGTCAAAACATACAGAGACGCTCATACGCCACACACTAACACACAATACACACCAAGTCAGAACACACACACACCACACACTAAGTCACCACTCACACAGTCAGAACCCACACACAACCTCTTACCCAACACACAATGCACACATGCATCCAGTCGAATACACACTTTTACCCCACACACTAATACACACAACACACACACCCTCACCCAATCAGAACACACACCCTCTAACCCCACACACTATCACACAATGCACACACTCATCCAGTCGAACACGTACACACCCTCTTACCCCCCACACCTACACACAACACACACAGACTCACCCAGTCAGATCACACACCTCCTCTTACCCTACACACTAACACACAACACACACACACCCTCACCCAGTCAGAACCCACACACACCCTCTTACCCCTCACACCTACACACAACACACACACACACACTCCCCACAGGCTAACACACACTCCTTTCCACCTCAACTCCGATGGCTGGCCCCAGAGACCACCCACCCACCACACACTCCCCCTGTACCCACCCGCCACACACACTGCATCTCACCAGACACACACAGAGAAACCCTCCCACCCAGCCTCTTCCTGGGGCATGGGGGGGAGGGGGGGAATGGAGGGACCATCAGCCTGGAGGGTCCAGTCCCTCCCCAAGCCCGGCAAACTCCTTAAGCCTTTTCCTTTCTAAGAGGCGTTTGCAGCCTGGGCTGCATTAGGCAGGCCTGGGAGCGCCTCCCCACACTATTAACTGTCCCCTCGGCAGCCATTAAACACAGGCCCAGGCTCCTTCTACTATCACCAGGCCCATAAATTATAAAGGACCCTCAACCCGTCGCCTAATTGTTTAAAGACTTGGAATGAATGTAAAGAATGTCCCGCAGGCCGGGAGCGTGAAAACTAATCCGGGCCTGGAAAATTCGGGAAGGTGGGGGGGGAGGGCTGGGAACCCCACCCCCAGACAACGGGGCTACAGTGTGCTGGAGTAGAGGGAAGGTTTTTCTTGGGGGGGGGGCAATCCAGGTGGGGTGCACTGGGGAGGAATTGCTCTGCTCCTGGCGGAAGCAAGGGGGGGCTGGGCACTTGGGGGGGGGGCCCTGAGACCCCCCCCACACACACATCCCCTTGGACATGGGTACAAGTCAAATAAAAGCCCGTAGAGCAGTGGCAAAAGTGCAAGGAGGCCCACAGGGCAGCATCCCAGCCCTCCCAGGCTCTATCCGCAGGAGAAGGTTTCTGGGCACGGATGCTCACTGCAAGGCAGTGCCTCTTGGAAAGGGCAGATGCCAAGGAAAGGTGCGGCCTGGGGTCCTGGAGCTAAAATGGCCCACATCTGACCCAGAGGGCACCTGAGCCCAAAGGCCCTGGCGCTCACACCATTCTTTTCCCTCGTCCGTGGGGCTCTGGGGGTTGTTTTCAGTTCGGAGGAGGAAGCCAGCCCCCTTGGTGCTGCTCAGAGCTCTGCCTCTATTTCCCCTCCTGGCTCTGCTTCCCGCAGCCTCTCGCCAGCAGGTGCCCCTCGCTCTCTGCCCTGGAGCTGGCTCAGGCCAACCCCACCAGCTAAGTTCTGCTTCCCGCAACTTGCTGAGCGAAGCGCGGCGCTGGCTCTGCTGATGCCGGCTGGACCTCGCAACACCGACCGCTCCAGCCTCCCAGCACAGCCAATATCAGGTGGAGGTCAGGGCTAGGAGCAAGCTTCTCTAGCCCCCGACTCGGGCAGAACCCCCTCAATACAACACACCAGCCTCAGACCCTGTCACTTTGACAACCCTGGAAGCTCGAAATGAGACTAAGCCCCCACTGTGCCGGGCCCTGCACACACACGCCTGGAGAAATGGCCCCTGCTCCAAAGAGCTCATGGGCCAAATGGACAAAGGGTGTCAGGGGAAAGAGAGGTCCAGGGAGGAGATGTGACTTGCCACAGGTCACCCAGCAGGTCAGTGGCAGAGCTGAAACCAGAACCCAGGTGTCCTGAGTCCCACGCCAGTGGCTGATCCACTAGGCCATATTGCCTCTTATGAGGGAGCAGCTAAAAATTACACCTCCCTCAAGCCAGCACATGGAAATTATCTTGCCCTGCTCATCCCCCAGCACCATCCTGTCGCACCATCTCCCCCAGCAGGAGTAAGAGCCTTCCCCTCTGCAGCACCTGGCACCCAGGGCAGCTTCCCCAGATCTCTGCCTGAGTCCTTCCTCCTTCTCCTCTGGAGGGCTGCCTACTCCTCCTTGCTCGGGCAGGGTGATGTCTGGCAGCGACTGCTCCCCTCCAGGGCTGTTCTTTCGGACTCTGTAATGACACACGCTGCATTGCCGCTTGCACAGCGCCCGCTCCTGAGCTCCAATTCAGCAGTCCCTAGCTGCTGAGACAAGGCGCTCCCATGCTCTCCCCCGGCCAGGGGATGGGAGCCCCTCCCACTGGATTTAACCCCAGGCTGCGCTACAATCCCCAGTGTACAGCAGGGGAAACTGAGTCTCAGCGAGACTAGGTGACTTGCCCAAGGTCACACAGAAAGCTCATGGCTAGGTAGGAATTGAACCCAGTCTAGTCCCCTGCCCTCTGCAATAAATCCCTGGGAGAGCCTTTAGCACCCACCCATAACCTGGTTCACCACCAGCTGGAAAGCCCAGCTGACCTCCGAGCCACCCCACCCAGCTCAGCCCAGCTCTGATCCAAACCCCCAGAAGGGCTCGGTTCCTACCCAGCTACCTTTCCTTTAAGAGCCTGCCTATGGCACAGCCACCATTCTAGCCAGCAGCAGGGATCGAACCAGCCACCTCCAGAGCTACCAGCACCGAAGAGCCAGCTCTCCAGAGCAGTGACTGTAACATGCTCCTCTCGCGTGCAGATGGGGTATAGTGGGGGACACCTAAGACACGGGGTCACACCTGCTCCCCCAGCCCTGCTTGCTTGCTGTGGGAGATCTGAGCAAGGAATAGGACAGGTCTCCTTTAAACACTTTGTGAGCCCTCTTGGGGCCCTCACCGTGTTTTTAGAAGCCTCCAGAGCAACATAGGCCTGTCCTGTATAGTAAGTCAACCTGGTTATTTGGACTCCGTCATGCCAGGGCACTTCCTTCATCTTACATTTGTTGTGCCAAGGGCAAACGACACAATGCTTGGCAGTGGGCTGGCAAGAATCCCACTTGCTGGTCCCCTCCCCCCACCAGATGATAAGTAGAGGGGCCAGATATCTGTTGGTGAGGGTGGGAATGGTGTAAACACTGCGAAGGGAGGGGATCTGCAAGGGAGAATAACTTGGGGCAGTGGGGCAAAATTGAGAAGTGGGGAAGCCTGGGCGGGACACTGAGCAGCATTTCCTAAGGGCCGGTCTGCACGAGCAAGCGATCATGCATTATTACCCGTTAACTTGCCCCCCGGCCGCATGCTCAGATCGTGCATGCTGGGGACACACATCAGCTGGCACAACGGGGGGCATAGGGCAGAACTCAAGGGATCGTCCCTCATCAGCTGTTGTTACAGTGTAGCCTAGTGGGGAGTGCACGGGAGTGGGAGTCTGGAGACCTGCGATCTGCCACAGGCCTGCTGGGTGACCTTGGGCAAGCCACTCCCCCACCCTGTGCCTCAGTTTCCCCATTTGTAAAACAGGGATAATGATACTGACCTGCTTTGTAAAGCGCTTTGAGGGCTACTGATGAAAGCACTGGGAATGGTTATTGTTACTAACGCAACCGCACTGTAGTGTGGAGACAAGCTAGCGCCGCGACACAACAGCTGAGGGCGGCTACTCCTCTGATGCCTTCCCACAATTCCCTTAGGGCTCCCCCACCCCATGGTCTTGCCTTGCCATCTACCTATTCCCTGCTGCCTGGTGGGAGGTCACCTATCACTATAGAGATCTGCTCAGCATTGGTGCTCCACATTCTCATGCTGCCATCAGCAATTGGAGTCGTCCATCCCCAGTAGAGGGCTTGGGGGGCTTTTTAGGAATGGAATCCCAGAAGCCTCAGGAGACCTGGGTTCAAATCCTGCCGCTGACCTGCTGGGTGACCTTGGGCAAGTCACTTCCCTGCTCTGTGCCTCGGTTTCCCCATATGCAAAATGGAGATAGTGACTCTGACCTCCATTGTGAAGTGCTTTGAGCTTGCCTGGGCTGTGACAATGGTGGGAGTGAGGCCAAAGTACTGGGCAGTAGAAGACAATCCCACCCTAGGCCTGGACTAGAGTATCTGAGACCCCCCTGGGTAGGGTCATCCCACTGGTCATGGTGCTTTTGGGGCCAAGTGTGTCCCGTCAGCTAAGGAAGGGATCTTACAGAGACGAATTCCCGTCATTACGCCTGCACCAGCCAATTACCTGCCTGAAGAAGCTCTCTCCCCAGCAACATAAAACCCCTGGCAGCTGCATAATTTTTCTCCCCGTTTTTATGCCTACGTACAGTATGTATATTTTCTTGGTTTGAGTTGATGGCCTTTTTTATGAGGGAGACCATAAAAAAAGCTGGAGGCCCTACTGCCAGCCTCCTGCGCACTCTGTGCCCTCGGTACATCCACCGGAGCGGGAAGAGGAAAAGGGCTGTGGATTGAACGGGATTCCTGGGGTCCCCTCTTGAATCAGGATGATTTGTGGAGTCCCCGCTCTGGGGACAATACAATCTCTGACACACATACCCCAAACTGGGAGGTGCTTCCAGGGTCCCAGCGGAGAGGAAGTGTGGTGCAAAGGCTGGGACTCAGCGTAGGGAGCCAGGACTCTGGGGTTCTAGTCTCAGTTTCACCCCGACTTCCTTGGGTGACCCATTCCACTGCCACTGCCCTTCACCCAGGCTACACAAATGGGTGGCAGTGTGGCGTGATGGCTAAAGGACTCAGGACACCTAGGTTCTATTCCCAGCTCAGCTACTGACCATGAGCAAGTCCCTTCCCTGCTCCATGCCTCAGTTTCCCCTCCCACCCTTTGTCTATTCAGCCTGTGAGCTCCTTGGGGCAGAGGCAATTTCTCACTCTGTGTCTGTGAAGCACCTGGCAGGACAGGGCTCCAGATCTCAGCTGATGCCTCTAGGCTCTGCTGCCATTCAAACAGCCATAAGGATCTGTAAATAGCTTTAACCAAAAAAACCCCAAGGCCAGTAAAAAGCAACAGAGGGTCCTGGGGCACCTTTAAGACTAACAGAAGTATTGGGAGCATAAGCTTTCGTGGGTAAGAACCTCACTTCTTCCCTCTGTTGCTTTTTACAGATTCAGACTAACACAGCTACCCCTCTGATACTTGACCCCAAGGCCAGTGACTCCCTCCACATGTTTCGAGACCAAAGGGAAACAGGGATGGCTGGGGCCCAATCGCAGGGCCAGAGCCTTCCTTGCAGTGTTCCTGGAGGTCAGAATGGAGCAGCTGGGATGAACTCCCCACCAGAACCAGAAAGCTCTTGATCCAGTAAAGAGATCTGACACCCACTCTGATGCCAGCGCCACGACACTGCTGGGGAAACCAATCAGGGCAGCCTGGCAGCGTTTTCACCCTATGGGAGAGGAGATTCCAGCTCATGGGTATTCTGGGCACCACATCGAGAGACCCATATTTTATCTACACACACCTCTGTCAGTCTGTCCCCATGCACACCAATCTATCTATCCCCTTACACACCCATCCATCCCCATTCACACCCATCTATCCCCATGCACACCAATCTATCTATCCCCTTACACATCCTTCCATCCCCTTACACACCCATCCATCTCCATTCACACCCATCTATCAATCCCCATACACACCAATCTATCTATCTATCCCCATGCACACCCATCTATCCCCTTACATACCCATCTATCTATCCCCATGCACACCCATCTATCAATCCCCATGCACACCCATCCATCCCCATTCACACCCATCTATTCATCCATCCCCATTCACACCCATCTATCTATCCCCATGCACACCCATCTATCCACTTACATACCCATCCATCTATCCCCATGCACACCCAGCTATCGATCCCCATACACACCCATCTATCCCCATACACACCCATCTATCCATCTATCCCCATACACACCCATCTATCCATCTATCCCCATGCAAACCCATCTGTATCTATCTAGCCCTCTCTCTCTCTCATGGACCAGGCCGCTACTATCTTCTTATTTGTATCCATTTTAACGACAGGAGACAGGTATGTCAGGAGGGCTGGCACTTGTGCCAGGAACCCCCACCCCGGCAGGAGGCATCTCTCTGCTCAGCAAACTCTGGTGGCTCTGCAGGGGCAAGGGTGAGTCCGGCTCAGAGGGCAGCGTGGGGCCTGGAGGTCAGAGGGCAGCTTGCAGTGCCGCTACGCAGTGACAGCAGTTCTACGGGCTGTGCTAGACCTGGCAAGTGCCGGGTTTACGAGGGGTACCCAGGCACATGCCTGCCTGATAAGGGTCCCATAACAGGGCAGGGGATGTGTGGGGCGGGGGGCGGGGCTAGGATGCAGCAGCATTTCCCTCATCAGGGACAAGAGCCAGGGGGCTGCTGGGCATCACAGCCTCCTGCAGGCGTCACACAGCGGCCTGGCCCCGGGGGGATCCCACCTCTGGGATCCTGAGACATGTGTCCCCAGATTTGCTCCGGGCCCAGGTGGTTCCCCTCCATTTCTCAATGCCCTAAAGTCCCTTTACACTCGGCGCGTAGGCTCACCCTCTGCTGGGACTCTGCCCTTGTGCCTTAGGGGGCAAATCCCAGGTTGAGTGTGTCCATGGGGGGTGGAGGTGTATACAGTTGTGAGGGTTACAGCCGTTGGGAGCATCCCACGTCACTGGCTACCAGGCCTCGTCCGTCCCCGGCCCTCCCTGGTTTCAGGGCCAGCAGAGATCTAATTACACAGAAATTAGTGGCTAGAAGAATCATTTCCTTTTATTGCGCCAGGGCCAGGCTTGCTATAAATCCGGGCGAGATGCAGGACATGTGCAGCTCCCTGATGGAAAGGAGCCTAGTGCAGCACCCGTCTCCGGCCCCACCCCCACCCCCCAGCCCGGGCGGGGGCAACAAGGGTCCCTGGCACGTAGAACCCAGACAGTCTCCTGGCAGAGGGGAGGGAGCTCCAAACAGCCCCACCTGCCACCAGCTCCACCCCGCCAGGGTTTTCCCCAGCGCTGGATTCTCCCAGAGAACAAGCTGCAGCCGGCAGCGCCCCAGCCAGCTGGCCTGGCACCCCACACCGCACCCACTGCAGGAAGGGAGCAGCACCCTGAGTGCTGGGCACAGGCCGCTCCTCCCTCCCTGGCTCCTGTCAGCTGGGATAGGCCCCCCCATCCTCCTCCCATCCCCCACCCACCCGGCACCCCATCCTAGCCTCACCCAGCCCCCACACCTCCCACCCGATCCCGCTAGCTCTAGGAGAGGGCTTGATGCAGATGTGCAGGGGACATGGCATAGCAGGGGCAGCTATATGGGGCAGGCTCCTGGGCTTCCCCCCATGCAGGGAAGTCGGTGCCCCACCCATGTCACCCCCTCACCCACCCACAGACAGGCTGCCACGCTCCAATGCGCGCGCACACGCACTGTCCCAAGAGAGGCCGACTCTCAGAGAGATCCGCCCGGGCGTGCCGCTGGCTGGCCCTGCATCTGGACGCGTGGACAGGGGGTTACATGCCCCACCACGGGGGCAGTGGAATGGGTGACGGGGCAGGATTCAAATCCACCCCAAAGTCATCCCAAGCCTGCATGACCCCGGAGGGGTCCACAAACCGCCACCCCCAGTCCAGAGGTGCTATCGGGCTCCCTCCTGGGCACACAGGCCCCGGATCAATACTTCCCCCCCCCAGGCAGCATCGCTCTCTTATCCTGCTCCAGGACAGTCAGAGGCCTGTCAGTCCAGCCCTGCCAGGCCCCATGACTCCCACGAGCCTCCACATTCCTCCCAGAAGACCCCCCCTGCTCCCAGTCCAGCCCCCAGGCTGCCCCACGCCAGGCCCAGGCCCAGGCCCACCCCAGTGGTATTTACACTCCTGTGATTTAGTGCAGGGCTCAGCACCCAGCCGCGCCCCAACAGAGATGCAATAAACAAAGCGCTAATTACAGTGGCCTGGAACGGCTGGGAGGAGATTCCCTTCCCAGGGAGACGGAGCCCCTCGGTCTGTGGGGGGCCCGGCCCAGCGGCTCCGCTAAGCCGAGCAGTAAGAAAAGGCATGACCAGGGGATTAAGGAACAGCGCACGGGGTGGGTGGGGGGAATCCAGGGCAGTGGGTGGATTCCAAGGGAGCAGAGTTGATATCTGGGCGGCTTGGGCAGGAGGCTGTAATTCTAAGGGGGCAGTTGTGGTTCCAGGGGCAGGGGGCAGATTTCAGGGCGGGAGGAGCTGTGATTCCATGGAGGAGGGAGGGCAGTGGATCCAGGAAGACTGGTGGGGGTGTTCCAGGGGGCTGTGGTTGGGGGGGGGCTGTGGATCCAGGAAGACTGGTGGGGGGTGTTCCAGGGGGGCTATGGTTGGGGGGGGGGGGCTGTGGATCCAGGAAGACTGGTGGGGGGTGTTCCAGGGGGGCTATGGTTGGGGAGGGGCTGTGGATCCAGGGAGGCTGTGGGGGAGAGGGGCTGTGGTCCCGAGGGCACAGTGAATCCAGTGACAATCTTACACAGTCTATGCAGCCCTTCCCCCCTCCTCCCCCCGAAGCACACAGCACCTCTCCCCAAATCTCGCTCAGGCCGCAGGAGCTGGACCTGATGCCAGGCTAACTACAGCCTGCGGGATGGGGAATGTGAGTGGGGGGGGTTTCAACTTTTCCCCATTGCAGATGCAAGACTCCTGGTTCCCTCCAACATCCCCCTCCCCCTCTGTTTCCATGGGCCTGTGCCTCACCCCCCCACCACCACCATCCCCCCGACATACCCTGACCAGCATCTGGGAGCAAGGGGCTGCACCCGCCCCGCTCTGGGCCTCAGGGGAGCCACTGGGCCTTTAAGGGGAAATATCTGCTCCGCAATGCCCCCCTTCCTCTGTCTAGCGCCTCCCTGTGGCGGATGGGGGTGGAATTGTACCTGATGTGGGATCTGTCCGGGAAGGTGGGGTGGCCACTGGGCGGCTGGGGGGATGCCTGAGGCCACCTGCCCTCTGGAGCTGGGCATGTGGAGCCTGGCACATCTCTGCCAGCCTGGCAGTGGCACAGGGCGCTGCACGGACACCTGACCTCCCCCCACTTGGACCCTGCCGCCCAACCCACACCCCCTCCATGGAAGCCTGGCCCCCATCCCCTTGGAGTCATGTCCCCTCCTTGGGGCCCACCCCCTGAGCCCTCCTTGCCCTTCATTCAGTTCTGTGGCACGTAATGGGTTCCCAGGCAGGCGCGGGGCTCTCCCCCGTCTCCGGCTCGCCCTTCGCGGCGTCCTTGAGGCCAATCGCCCGGCCCCCTCGGGTGCATTTTCCTCGGCTCACTAGGCTATAAAGAATCCTTTCAGGTTGTCTCGCCTCCCGCTGCGCTTGGAGCTGGAGGAGCCGCAGCCCCTGATGCTGGTAAAGGGGGAGGGTGCAATGCTGGCCTTGGCACAGCTCTGTTATGGGGGGGGCAGGACCGAGCCCATACCCCAGAGCTGGACGCATCGTTCACTGCAGGAATCCCGGCCTTGCCCCTCCCCAGAGCTGGGGGCATCGTTCCCTCCCGGAATCCCGGCCTTGCCCCTCCCCAGAGCTGGGGACATCGTTCCCTCCCGGAATCCCGGCCCTGCCCCTCCCCAGAACTGGGAGCAACATTCCCTCTGGGAATCCCAGCCTGCCCCTCCCCAGAACTGGGTGCATCATACAGTACAGGAATCCCCACCCCGGAGCTGGGCGCATTGTTCCCTCTGGGAATCCAGGCCCTGCCCCTCCCCAGAGCTGGGCACACTGTTTGCTCCCTTCCTTTTCCCTTCCCCACTCCCCACAGGGCAACCCGGATTTATTTCTGATTTGCTTTTGCTTTTGCTCTCCAGTTACCCACCCCCAATCGAGAAACTTTCACATGGTTTTGGATTGGCCCTGTGGGTCACATGATGTTATTTCTACCCCCTGACTGGACAGTTTCCAAGGGAGAAATACTAGCGATTAGCCATCCCTCAGTCATCCCACTCCTCCACTGTGGGGGCACAGTGCTTTAGCCTCCCCACCCACCCTTTATTCTGGGCCTTGCAGCGCCCGGCCCCATGAGTATAAATTAGAGCAGCCTGAGGGCCTCTCTACCTTACACACTGCTCTGCATGGGAGGCAGATAATACCCATAATGCAGTGCACTCCAGCCCTCTCCTCCTCACTCCACCGACATCAGTTCAACATCAGCCAGGAAGCCTCCTGCGTGGACGGGGAGTTTCTCATCTATACCCCTTTATGGCGCCTTTGCCCTGCTGGGGTGACACAAACATGTCTGAGTCTCGCTCGCAGAAATAGCAGATGTGATCCTTGAAGCTCCTGCCAGCAGATTGACTGGCTAGAGCATGAGATGTGTCAGGTCCGGGGGGACGGGGGGGTCCGGAAGCACTAAATGGGGGAGGGGTCTGCATATGGAGGAGGGTTGTGGTATGGGAAAGGTCAATATCCTCTGCACTCATGATAGTGACACCCAGCGTTTCTCATCCGTAGCTCTCAAAGCTCGTTACAAAGGAGGTTGGGATCAGCTGGGGAAACTGAGGCACCGAGCAGGCCGGTCTGAGTCACAGTCTGGACGCTCCACCCGCTAGGCTCCACGCAAATGGAGGCCCAAACCCGGCCGCAGCAAATTCCTTTTAAAATCCCAGCACCTGCTCTGGCGTCTTTATGTGGTTTGCGGCACTCACCCAGCGCTGCCCATAAAGCACAGGGGGCAGGACCCCAGCCCAGCGAGCCGGTGCTCTGGGATAGATCCCAAGACTGTCCCAGCAGGGGAAAGTGTATCGGGAACTCTGCAGAACATCATTGTGACGACTGATATTCCGGTAGCACTTAGGGCTGGTCCACGCTGGAAACCTCCATCTCTCAGGGGTGTGAGAAATCCACCTGCTAGCCAGTGTCAACGGTGCTAGGCTGAGGGAAGAATTATTCCGTCGCCTCTCGGGGAGGTGGGGTCCTTACACCGACGGGCGAATCCCTCCTGTCCCTGTCGTGAGTCTAGTGGGTAGAGGAGGTAATAGAGAGCCAGGACTCCTGGGTTCTATTTCCAGCTCTGGGAGGGGAGTGGGACCTAGTGGTTAGAGCAAGGGACAGGGCGTCAGGACTTCTGGGTTCTATTTCCAGCTCTGGGAGGGGAGTGGGGTCTAGTGGATAGAGCAGGGCATGGTAAGCCAGGGCTCCTGGGTTCGAGTCCTGGCTCTCACAAGGAGTGGGGTTCAAGGTCGGGGGCAGGACTGGAAGTCAAAACTCCCGGGTGTCTGTTTCCAGCTCTGCAGCTAGCGCTTTTGTTCCTGGCTCTGCCGCTGATCTTCGGCGACTCCATTCGCTCTCCTCATCTGTCCAAAGGGGAGCCCCCTGTCTTGCCTCCCCAGGGCCTGGGAGGCGCCAGCTCGGCCAACCCCCACTGCACAAGTGACCCGGGGGCCAATGCATTGGCTGGGGCTGGGCCTCATGCAACCAAAGCCCAGAGCTCCCTCGCCTAAGGCCCATGGCAGTGAACCGAAAGACTCCCCGGGGTTTCAATGGGCTTTGGCTCAGGCCACGGGGCAGCTGCCAGTGGGGTGTTTGTCCCTTCTCCCCCCCCCCCCCCCCCACAGGCAGGGTCACCTTCTCTGGCAGGGTCTGAGCTCAACACGTGAGGTCCCTGCCATCTGGTTTCTACAATAATCTCTGCCCGCCCCTACAGCCCGGGCCTGATCCTGAGTGGAGCTGCTCCTACCACAGACATGGGGAGCCATGAGCACTCACTGCTTCCTGAGGTCAGCGGATACCTGAGCACTGGGAGGGGTGCAGAGTTGCCCGGGGGGGGGGGGGGGGCGACTGGTTTGTTCAGTTCAGCAGCATTACTTGATCCAAGTGGCCCCTCTCCCAAGCCAGTCCCTTGACCCACCCCCTCCCCAGATTACAGTTTCCAGCGGTGGGCAGATTAATTAGCATTCTGTCTTTTTTCTATTCCTTTGTGTTCTTCCCACACAGAGTGGAACCATTCTGCCCCCCCCCCCCAGATACCCCCATCTCCAGCCCCCAGCCCCGGCCCTGGCCCCAACCAGCTCTCCATCCCCACCCCCAAGCCCCATTCCTGCTCCTGTCCCGCCCGTCCAGGCCCCGATCCCATCCCCTGGCCGACCAGCCTGGCCCCCCATCCCAGCCGGTGCCCCCCGATCCCCCGCCCTGTTGCACAGAGGGAGCCCCTGGCTCAAGTCTCCCAGCCGCCGGAGCTCCTGGGGGAGCAGAAGGGAAAGTCATTAGTGGGATTCCTGCGGTAACGCGCCAGGCGGCCCGTGGCAACCGTGCTGGGAACGTCTGCAGCTCAGAGGCGGGCGGGCTGGAATGTCCCCCTGGCGTAGAAGGCGCCCGGCTGCACTGGGGTTTCCCAGCCACGGCGGGGGAATGGGAGGGGGCTGTTACAGAAAGCTGTCTGGCTTTCTACGAGCCTGTCGCAAAATCTGTTCATGCCCTGCCCACCTGGAGCCAGGGAACTCAGCCAGGACTACCCCCATGCTAACACATGCCTGCCCTCAGCAGGGTCCCCTACCCCCATCCTCCCCTGACTCCCACAACGCCCCTACCCCTAATACACCCCCACCCCCATCTTACCCTGCCCTCAAACACACTCCCTGCCCCCCCCATCCCCTGGCTGTCCCCATTTGCACTGGAAACCAACCACCCCTCATCAACGGAGCAGGTCTGGTGCCCAATGGAAAGGCTCTCTGCACAGCTCCACATGGACTGGGGACTTTCCTGAAGCTCCACCCACAGTTCCCAGGCTCTATCCACCGTCCAAGAGTGGCTGGATATTTTTGCCAAAATGATGGCCTGTGAGATAGTCAACAACGGTGACATTTAAACTGTCGTCATTAGGTTCCAGAGTCAACACCCCTCAGCGATGAAAGGGACAGTCCAGGCCTGTCCATCTTTAGACTCAGCGGGGCTTAGCTGCCAGTTCATGCGCCGAAGGTCTGGGTAGGGAGATGAGGCAGGGTTATCAGCCATAAAGGCTAGAAAAATGTCAGGCTTAAGTTGTTCAAAGCGGCCCCTGTTTCTGGGTGTCTCCCCACAGCCAGGGGCCTGATTGTTTCCACCGCAGGTACCCATGAGACCACCAGGATGAATTCCCCCCGTATGGCTTGTGCTAGTGTCTTTGGTAACAGAAGCTCGGAGGACACCAGAAATGGAGTGCAGATGAACCCTTCCCCCCCTAGCGATCATGGAGTGGTGTCAGGGGACCCTTGGCCGGCGTCTAATCCAGCCATCTTCATCCTATCGCCAACTCCAGATGCTCAAACCCCTGAGACAGGCCCCCGGAATTGTGAGATCTTTAAAAACCAGGCGATTTTTAGCAATAATAAAGGTCGGGTTCTTTGTATTGCCCTTCTGGCTCCCTGAGCCTTGAGGGTCACGCTCGGGGTCAACTTGATCAGGAGATTGGGGTCGGGAAGGAATTGTCCCCCAGGCCAGATTGGCTGAACTCTTGGGGGCTTTTCACCTTCCCCTGCAGTATGGGGCACAGATCAGCATCTGGGATCACCTAGACAGATCAATTCCCTGCCATTCCAGAGGCCTCCCTTGGGCACCGGTGGCACCTCGGTCTCTCTTGCTCTTTATCTGTATCTGTGGCACACAACAGTTTAGTCTCCAGGAGACTGAAATGCTTTGGTCTAACGTTATTGAGCTCAATAGAAGGGTAATTGGGTGAAATGGAATGGCCTATGCCATACAGGAGGTCATACCCCATGTTCTGATGCCCCTTCCGAGCTTAGACTCTATCAAACGAAACACTCAAATGGGATTTTCAAGCTTTTCCCCACAACAGTAAAGGCTACGGGATGCATTAAGGAAAGCGGAGTTTCTCACATGACTCCAGGAGCTGGGGATTTGAGCAAAGCCCCAAATATCATGAGACTCATGATGAAAATCACAAGAGGTGACACCACTCATTATTTGTGCCAAGGACACGCGTGAGTGTGTGTGTGTGTGTGATCTCCATGACAATGGTAGGAGGAAAATTATAAAAAGCGTGTTAAGTTATACACATCCATCCCTCCCTCCCAATGCGTCCATTCCCTGCCCCCATGTGGCAAATCCATCCCTGATAACAACCAACATCCATGAGTTCAGCAATAGGAGGGGAACCAGTTAGCGCAGTTACAGCAAGGCCGGACTCCTGGGTTCCATCGCCAGCCCAGCTCATTGCTTGGCCGTCATTCCCTCTCCCCATGCCTCAGTTTCCCTCTCTCTTAGGCACTCAGCTAGCTCCCACTACCATCATATCTGAACATCTGAAATGTATTTACCCTCACAGCCGCCCCAGGAGGGAGGACAGTGTTGTTATCCCCAATGGGGAACTGAGGCACAGAGATGGGGCCGGGGCAAGGTGGCCAGGACTTCCCCCTGCCTAACGCACCGTGACCCCCAACAGCCAGGGGGAATTTGAGGCCCACAACTTCAAAGCTATGGAGGCACCTGTGACTTGCCCAAGCTCACACGCTGGTAATATCACCCCTAGCTCTTGTCTCAAAGCACTTCACAAAGGAGGTCAGCGCCACTATCCCCATTTTACAGATGGGGAAACTGAGGCCCAAGGTCACGCAGCAGCACTGGAAATAGAATCCGGGTGGGCTGAGTCCCAGGCCAGGGCTCAAGCCACTAGGCAACGCTGCCTGCAGCACAGCCAGGCCTCAAACCCAGGTCTCCAGCTGGTCCCTTCACCACCCACCCTATTCCAGCGGCGCCTGCAATGCCAGCCGAGCGGCGGGCTTGCTTAACACCCTGCCCCATTTCTGGCTGTGCATGCGCTGGCGGGGGGCTAGCTGCCCTGCACGGCCCCCCTCTCCTCCCCTGCCTGTTTCGCCCCTTAAACCCAGCAACCTGTCCTTTGTGTCCCAGCCACCTGCTTTTCTCTTCAAGCCCCGGCTGTGCATTCCTTTGTGTTTGCGCTTTGCTTCGCCCTTCTGCAGAGGTCCCCCATCCCCCCCCCCCCCCCCCCCGGCCCAGCTGCAGCGGGTTTATCTAATGCTGCGGCTAATTTATGTGTAAAACAAATGCCTTCCAACTGCAACTTATCTATTTTAGCACCTAGCATTAAAGCTCTCCCAGGGGAGGAATCGTAACCCCCCCTCCCCGCCCCCAGGCCCATCTCAGCTTTCCCCTCCACCTGGGGCCCGCCAGCCTGCCATTGCTCCGAGTGCTGCCCCCGAGTGCTGGCGGCCGGTGGCGTTATCAGCTGTGCCCGTCTAAAGGACGGCTGGAGGGAAAGCAGCGCAGGGAGGGCCGGGGGAGACGGGGCGCCATAAATCCGGGGATGGTTCGAAAAGGCAGGAGACAGGGAGAGCGAAAGACGTGGGGGAAGGTGTGTACATCCAGCCACACACGCAGGCGTGGGCAAAGCACAGACGCACACCGGGGCATGGTACACAACACACACAGAGGTATGGGCATAGCACACACACACACGAATGGGCATAGCACACACACACACACAGAGGTATGGGCATAGCACACACACACACATAGACACAGACATGATCACAGCACACAAACACACACAGACCTGGGCAAGGCCCGCACAAACACACACGGCCACAGTGCACATAAATACACATGAGCACGGCCCACACATGGGCATGGTACATATACACATTACCACACACACGGCATAGATATAGCACACACATACACTGGTATGGCCACAGCACAGACACACACTAGGATGTGGTAAGCACCACACACACACAGAGGTACGGGCGTAGCACACACATACAGGGGTATGGTAAGCCACACACACACACACACAAAGGCATGGCACCCAAACACATGCATTCACACACACACATACACACCGGTATGGGCATAGCATACACACACACACACAAAGGCCTGGCACCCAAACACACACACACACACACACCGGTATGGGCATAGCACACACACACAAAGGCCTGGCACCCAAACACACACAGGCACACACACACCAGTATGGGCATAGCACACACACACAGGGGTATGGTAAGCATCACACACACATACAAAGGCCTGGAACCCAAACACACACACACACACACCGATATGGGCATAGCACACACACAGGGGTATGGTAAGCATCACACACACACACACACACACAAAGGCCTAGCACCCCAACACACACAGGCGCGCACACACACACACACACACACACAGGCGCGCACACACACACACACACACACGCAGGGGCATGGTCAAGTGCCAAAGAGCCAGACAACATGCTGCCAGTACCGAAGTGGCCGTGGCCGCAGGCGAAGATGCCAGGCGGCAGAGCCGGCTCCGGGGAGCTGTTTAACATTCAGCATGCGAGCGCCAGCCAGAAAAGTCCGGGCGCTTTCCACTTGCTCTTCGCGTCCCTGAGCTGCTCACTGGTTTTAAGGCCCTGGAAAGGCTGGAACGAGGCAGGGATGGAACGCACACACTGCACACAACACAACATACACTGCACACAACACACCCACCACACAACACACAGACACATTGCACACAACACACACACAGACACACTGCACACGCCATCCATACATTGCTCACAACACACACACTGTGGTGTCTGTATATAATGCCTGCATCTGTAACTTTCACTCTATGCATCCGAAGAAGTGAGGTTTTTACTCACGAAAGCTTATGCCCAAATAAATCTGTTAGTCTTTAAGGTGCCACCAGACTCCTTGTTGTTTTTGTAGATACAGACTAACACGGCTACCCCCTGATACTTGACAACACACACACTCTTCACACAGCAAAGACACTGCACATGACACACCCACCGCACAACACACATTGCACACAACACACACAGCACACATACATTGCACACAACACACACTGCACACAACGCACCCACCCACCCACCGCACAGCACAGAACACACACACACATTGCATACAACACACACACACTGCACACAGCACACAATACACCCACCCACCGCACAACACACACACTGCACACAACATACACTCCCCACACACAACACACCACACAACGTGCGCATACACAACACACACTCATACCTATATATACATACTGGTATACACACTACACTCCCACTGCTACACACACATGTATAGCAGTACACATGCCACACACACATACTGGTATACATCCCCCTTCCTTACTGGTATAGACACCACACAGCTACCAATATACATACGTCACATAAACCACACACACGTATATCACACACACCCCACAACTCCACTCACACACACACAGACAAAAACACACACACTCTCCCCACCCCCTATACACACCCCAACACACACATGCACACCCCACAGGTGCACACACACTCCACAGACACACACACCTCACCCACTCACAGGACATTACACACCCCTAGACACACACACACACAGAGTGTGAGCGTTTCATGGGATGGCGTCAAGGGGGTCGCCTTTAAATCGCTGCCGGGACCCATTTGCTCACTCGAGTAATGAGCCCTCATGCCTGAGACTCTCAAACTGTGAGGTCGACACCATTAAGAGCATCCTGCAGGAGGTGAAACTGAGGCGCAGCACGTATCTGGCCCAAGGTCACATAGTGAATCAGGGGTAGAACCAGGAGCAGAACCCAGGCGTCCTGCCTCTCTGCCTCCCCACCCCCGTCCTCAGCAGCGGGCGACACTCCCTCTGTGACAAATCCACCCAAAACTATTAACCCTGGAGTGCCCCACAGCCTCCCACCAGGGGGATGGGAAGGGTTGGACTTTCCCTCCACCAGCCACAGGACTTCGAGCAGGAGCTGTCTGCAGTGTTGCTTTCCCTGCTGTGTATTTCCCCCCTGGCTCGGAGGAAGGGCAGAAAAGAAGGTCATTGCATTAAAAAAAACCACACACACACACACAAAAACTTTTCTTCGTGCAGTGGCAGTAATAATCCAGAGACCCTGAAAAACAGCAGCAAAGGGCGGGCGATTTGATGCGGGGAGGGGGGGTGAACCGGCGAGCTAAGTTTCATTTAGCCGGGTGGGTGAGCAGAGAGGAGGGCAGGGAAGCGGGAGGGGGGCAGGGAAAGAAATGAAAAATAGGAAGGGAGAAAGAATGACTCCTCGCATATGTGCTCCTTCAGCGTCCTGAAAAATGTCTCCGGGAGAGGAGGAGAACCCTGCGTGAAGGGCAGTGAGTCTCTGGAATCTCCTTTCCGTTGTAGTTTTGCTTAACTCTATACTCATTGTATCAAAGAGCTAGCAATGGGACAGGCCGTAAAGATGAGTTATTGGCCCGAGACAGGCAGAAATATAACATCATGGAAATGCTAATGACTCCGCGCTCCCTTTCTTTATGGCGGGTGGAATACAGACTTCAATCATAAAAACAATCTTCCAACATTTTAATGGGCTCCATCATGCTCTCGCTTGTCCGTATATTTGAAAGATAAATCAAGGCCCCCGGTTGGAATGAATTTCCCGTCAAACTCTGCTACTCGTTGGAAATTGATTGGCTTTAAGTCTGGATAGTTTGCGCAGTCGAGTTGGGGCTGCGGAATAAGGCCGTCGGGGGTGGGGAGGAGGAGTGCGGGGCTGGGGGGTGGGCGAGGCGGGAGGATTGCTGTTGGATGAGGACGGCGGGGTGGCTGGTGATGGAGGGTTCTATTTGCCGTCCGCTGGGCCGACAAAGCGCCAGATGCTTTGTGGGCGTTAATGAATTTGGCTTGCCTGTGATGTAGCCTATGAGCAGGGAAACTGAGGCACAGCGTGACACACAAACACACCCACCCACCGCCTCTTCACCACAGTCTCTTATTTTGGGGCACCTGCCCCTAAGCAGCCCGCCCAAGGTTGTACAACGAATCGGTGGAAGAGCAGGGGAGAGAGCCCAGGAGTCCTGACCCTTTCCTTAGCCCTTACAATTGCAACCCGCAGGATGGAAATGTAGGAGGCCGGTTGCTCTGGCAACGCGCTCTCTGACTGTCTGATCTCGCCAGGGGCTGCAGGGCGGAGGTAGCAAGTCACATGTCTTGGGCTTGCGGTTTAAAGCAGCCGTGCAGCTGGCACAGCCTGCAGGAACTGGGGACCTGCAGGGAGGGCCGTACGCCGGAGTCCTGCTGTAGCATCGAGCTGGGTAACACCTGCTTAAATGGGGCAGTTCTGACAGGTAGAAGGCACCTCAGACAGGCCAGGTCCTGGGATGCACCCATTGCAGCAGAAAGTAAAGCAACCACAGGGGAGTCGACAGGACCCCATAAGCATCCACTTGCCATATTCGGCCCCAGTCATCACCACGGACCTTCTGTTCCAGATGCACCAGCCTCCATGCCCTATGATTCGCCATCAGTTGGGTTTTTAATGCCGTGCAGGCTGCTACCACTAGAGGGCGACATGACCACACACACTCACCCACGTCAGCCTGGCGCTTCCTCCAGCAGAGGGCAGCACACGCTCCCCTAGGCCCAGCCCAGTTCAACACAGGAGACACACACCTTGCTGAATCACGGGGGGGCTTAGCTAGTACCTTACAGAGGTGCCAAGGGCCAGGGTAGGGGCAATGACAAAGGCTCCTGGAGAATCGCCAAGGAGAAGCGTGGTTGAGGCCACTGCTGCTCTCAGGGGAAGAGCGGGTTCGGCTGGAGCAGAATGGAGAGGCTGTGAAGCCAGCAATGCCAAGTCTGCCCTATGCAGCCGGCTGCCCCCCTACGCATCCAGCCCTGGTCCACGACTCCTAAATGCGCCTGGCTGCCCCACGCAGCCCGGGGCTGGGGGACTCTAAAGGGGATGCTTTATTGAGGCTGCCGGTCCTAGAGCTCCCCTGGTACGGTCCCAGTTGTACGGCTGGGGTGCAGACTGACTAAGCAATTCACCCAGGTAGCCTGTGGCAGGAAAGGAAATCGAACCCAGCTCTCCCAAGTCCCAGGCTAGCGCAGTAACCCCTGGGCTACCCTTCCCCTGCCCCTTAGCAGAGACATTCCTGCTATACCAAGATCCGGCTATTACAGGAGCTAGTCAAAAATGTTCCGTCAAAACACTTTTTCTAAGGAAAATCGGGGCTTTTCAATTAAAGAAAAATGTTCACAGAGAGCGTCTGCTTTCGCCGCAGATATTTTTGGTGGTTTGTTGTTGTTTTTTGGTCAGGAAACAATTTTCCAAGGAGAAACTGAAATTGTCGATTAAAAAAAAAAACTCTCGTTTTCCCAAAAGCCTGACCAACAGGCAGCGTGGTCCAGTGGCTAGAACCCTGGGCTGGGACTCAGAAACCTGGATTCTGTTCCCGGCTCAGACACTTGGGCAAGTCATTTCCCAAACTCTATGCCTCGGTTTCCCCAGCTGTAAAATGGGGATAATGATCTTGAGCACCTTTCTAAAGTGTTTTGACATCTACAGCTAAAAGGCACTAATAAGAGCCAGGTATTACTATGACCTAGGTACTTAAACAGTGTTGCCAACTCACATTAATTTATTGAAAGTCTCCCAGTATTTGGTGTTTTTCTTAAATTCCTAGCTCCTGGAGTCATGTGAGAATCTCAGCTTTCATTTTTAAAGAAGAGGCACATTTCTAGCCTGGGTGGTTGCAGAGAAAAGCCTGGAGATGTGACCCCAAAGGGTAAAAAAGGAGAAGGCAAATAAAACAGAGCCCTTCCAACAATCTCATGATTTTCTACCTGGATCTTGTGATTTTCTTAACACTCGGGGGTGACAAACCCATCGGTGTGGCCCTGCTCTCTCATCACCTTATTGTCATGCTGGATTTTTGCCTCCAAACACCACTAGCAGGTAGGAAAGGATCAGTCCCATTTTACTGATGGGGAAACTGAGGCAAAGGGCAGATTAAGTGACTTCCCCCAAGGTCAGTGGCTAAGCAGGGACTTGAATCTGCATCTCGTGGGTATTGGTACAGCACCCGATCTACCGGACCGTGCCTTCTGACACACAGTAAGAAAACAGCTCCCAGCTAATCCCAGCTACCTCTCCCTAGCTGCCCAATTTTCCAGTTTCCCCCAGCAATGATGAGGCAGCTGAGTCACCGACACATGAATCTGTGACGGGCCAGGGACACCGGGGTCTCGGTGCCACCAGCTCTGGGGTCAGCATTGAACAAACCGAGATGCAAGAGGGTTCTTCATTTCCAGACAGGATTCAGTGAGAACCTTGAAAGACCAGTGAATCTATCCCAGGAAATCATCCAGGGGGAACCTGCCAGCCCAGGGGTACGTGGGCTTGAGTCATCCTAAGTGTGTCCTGGCTCTCTCTAGCAGCCACATATGAGGGTAATAGCCTACTGCTGCTACCAGCTCACAGAACCTGGTGGGAGACACTGATGCAGAAGCTCCTGGGTTTCTAGCCCCACTGATCCCACCTTTGGCGTGGATACCTGGGAGTGATTTGGCTTTGTCGAGTGTAGGATGTCCAGCCTGCAGCCCAGAAGCAATCCTAGTGCAGAGGTTCTCTTTCTCTTCTTTCAGGGTCCCCTCTCCAGTTTCTGACACCGCCGCCCACACACACACCGTGACCCGTGGCACTGCTCCGGTCTGGCACCCCCTCAGTGGAAACTAGAGTCTTCGGTCCCCTCAGAACAAGCTTGGACAGTTTAGATTCTTATCGGTAAATGTCGGTCAGCATTGATTTTGCCAGACACACACAAACCGACAAAACCCATTTCCATCAGTAATAATCAAACCGTACAGCTAGGCAAAGTAAGACAAATGCTGCCTGAGAACACCGCCGAGTTTGATTTAAGGGTATTTACTCGGGATATTTTGACGGGTGATGTTAACAATTTGCGTTTTAATGGTTATAAAGCTTTAGCCTTTTGAATCTCAGCGTCTACTGTCATTCAATAATTATTGTCTGCCTCCCTCCCCATTGTCTAACCCCCCCCATAATTTCCTGCAACTGTGAAAATTTAAATGGATAAAAAATGAAAAATGCTTAAAAAGAAACATTGATAGTATACGGCGAAACTAGAACAAAATACGAATTGAAGTCTGCCCAGCCCACCTACACAGCACTGTTAATAACTTGCTGTCACGCCAAGCGCACCATTGACGTTTACACACTGCAAAGTCAGCCTGTGGAACTCACAGCCACAAGCTCTCACTGGGGCCAAGAGCCTGCCAGGGTCAGAGGAGAATCAGAGACGTCTATGGGAAATAAGAGCACCTAGGGTCACATCTGTGAGCTTTGAAGGGATTGAAACTCTCCAGGAGGAGGGCAGGAGCCAACCTCTAACGGATGGGGGTTGGGAGGAACTTCCCCTGAGGAAGTCCACTGGGGTGAGCCTTCCATCACCCTGTGATGCTGCTGGTGCCCGCCAGAGACAGAGGATGGGTGGCCCCATAGGCAAGACTCTGGCCTAGGTCTCAGGACACCTCAGTTCAATTTGCTGCTATGCCGCAGGCTTCCTGTGTGACCGCGGGCAAGTCACGTGGTCTTGCTGGGCCTCAGTTGCCCAATCTGTGCAATGGGGATAAGCCTTTCAGGGGGGCTGTGAGGGTAAATGCGGTGAGGATACTACGGTAATGAGGCCCAGATACATGCCCGTGCTAGATAGAGGGACTCCTGGTCTGACCCAGTCTGGTGCCCCTATGCTGGGGTACGGCCCTCACCCAGCATCTGGGCTGCTTTTCCCAGGGGCTTATAGGAATATGTCAACTGGGGTCAAATTCCCTTCTTTGTGCCCCCCCCGGATCCTGGGCAGCTGCATCCCATTGGCTGCGGGCTCCTCCCACCACAGCTCTGCCAACGCCTCTCATTCCCTAGCCTCAGCACCTCCTGCTATCCCAGCCCTGGGTGCCTTGAGTAATCAAGTCGGATATTGTGGTGGGTTTTTTCATGTGCACGTACATGGTGCCAGCCCATGAATCTTATTCAAATGGTTATTCACTTCCTTTCCGAAAGGGCTGGGTGACGCTGATCCACCCCAGAGGCAGCTGCATTTCGGTGGTCAGGAACTTCCCTTCCCGCACAGGGGAGCTCAATGAGCACACAGAGAGCCTTGGGAGAAAGGTGCAACTGGACATTATGTATTAGCACGACCTAAGGTACGGGAAGAAAAGCCCCGCAGCCCCAAATCTCAGAGCCCGGCCCAGTTGACTCAGGCTCGAGGGGCTGTAAATAGCCGTGTCGACGTTCAAGCTCGGAAACACGGAAAGGGAGGAGGGTCTCAAAGGCTGGGCGCCACCCTGAGCCCCAGTCAGTTGACCCAGGCTCTGAGACAAAGTGCCGCAGGTTTTCTTTGCAGAGCTGCCATGCCCCAGAGACCCTAGCTGCCGTCAGGGCCCCGTTACAGGCAGGTACGGCACAGACAGAGGGCGAGAGGCAAACCCAGCCCCAAAGAGCTCACCTTCTAAATAGCCAGTGACTGGGAGAGGCGCAGAGAAGGGGAAGATGACATAGGCAGAGCCAGGAGTGGAACCCAGGTATCCTGAGTCCCAGTCCCACACCCTCCCCCCTGAAGCACTCTGCCAACACAGTCACCGCACAGACCAACTGAACTCCAACATGGCAACCGTCTCCCCTCATTCTATCCCCACTAACACCGTGGCAGCCTCCAAGCCGGAGGGCCAACCAA
Organism: Chrysemys picta bellii; assembly: GCF_011386835.1. Classification (NCBI taxonomy): domain Eukaryota; kingdom Metazoa; phylum Chordata; order Testudines; family Emydidae; genus Chrysemys; species Chrysemys picta. The sequence continues at coordinate 17,485,115 of NC_088812.1, read as the reverse complement.
CCTCCCGAGAGCACCTCGAGGCCCTCCACCCGCCATCCATGCCACAGCTGGCTGACAGACCGCCAGGCTCCGCACAGCCTGCGAAGGCTGAGTTATGGGCTCGAAGAGAGCCGGAGCGTATGTCGGTTGCGGGCGCCATTCACGTGCCGCGCTGGAGCGTTTCAAAACAATATGCAGGCATTTAAATTTTAATGCAAGCGAGCTGCTTATTGTTATGTTAATTTCCCGATGATTTAAAGGAAACATTTCCCAAGGAGGCACCAATCAGTCACCCCTCCGCTCCGGCTTTAATATTTGTAACGAAAGATGATGAGGGGCTAGTTTCTGTTTCCACTGATAAAAGGGGGGAGGGGGGAAGAAGGAATTAAATTATGAGCATTGGAGAAAAACATTATTAATCACAGATTTGAACCGTCGCTGTATTAGGGAAACAGTAAATCTCTCTGGCAAAAGGCATGTTTCGGCGCTGGCTCTCGACGGGCTACTAGGGAATAAATCTGGGTGGCTCCTTTGCATCCCGCGCTTCTCTTTGCGAGTCAATTAATCTAGTAATTGGATTTGAAAAGATGTCAAGAGATTATGGGAGACAGATAGATAGAGAGGGGCGGGGGACGGGGGGATGGGGGGCGGTCCCTTCCCTGGCTGCAGGATCCGAGCCGGGATTTAGGGAGGCCTCAAGTGGCGGCTGTGTGAATCAGTCTGGGGGCTAGACAGGGGGAGCGCAGGGTTTGGCCCTGTCTAGCAGCCTCCAACAGACAGCTCAATTTTGATCACACCTGCGTCCTGTCTTTCCTGGGCTGCGGGTGGCTGGGTGGGAAAATAGGCCCAGCTCCCAGCTCCTGGAGCAGTTTGGACCCAGGTCAGTACTTTGGGGTTGTTCCCGACCTGCCCAGCCCAGACCCAGATCCCTTCGGTTTGATTTAGGTTTTTTCTTCCTGGATCTGGACTTTGCAATTTGGTCCCATCTCTACCAGCTGGCGAGACTGGCGGATGGGAGCAGGAGGCGATGAATCCACAGGCATGCAAAGCAGTTTTGCCTCTCAATGCCCCACGCGCACAGTGCACCAGGTGCCTGACAAAGCCATTGGCTTATAGGTTTAACAGGCACAAAAGCAGCTGCCAAGCCATCTACTTCTTCCATGGGGTGGGCACACAGTGGGTGAGGCTGGCACACTGGCATACCGGGTTGGGGAAGTCTAGTGCCTGGGCATTACTGCCATGAGACTGATGGGTCCCATGCAGTCATGCTGGTTCCAACAGACCCACTTTGCCATCATCACACTCACCCTGCAGGGCATTCTGGGACTCCTGTCCCACAGTGCCCCACAAGCAGGGGCGTATGGGTAGTTTCCAAATGCAAAGCAGTGCATTGTGGGACAGAGTCAGGAGCCCTGCGAACCATGGAAGTGTCAAAACCCCCTGCTAGCTGCAGCGATTCAGCCAGATCCCTGGGGGCAGGCGCTCCAGCCAATGCTCGCCAAGGGCCCCGGAGTGCAGCGTGTTCCCAGCAAGGGCTGCACGCTCTGGCATTCATCCGTTGCATCACGATCCCTTTGCCTCTAGTATAGATGGGGCCGTGTCTCGATGGAATCTTTAAACAGCTGCTGCTTCTCAGCCCAGCGGCGGGCAAACCCCAGCGCTATCCTTGGGCACAGAGGGCCATTGTAGCAAGTGCAGATACCAGGCACTTAGCCGGACCCCCTACCGGCTTCATTCAATTACACTTTTCATGCATACTTGGATTCAATTCATAAAACAGAGCCCTGGGTTTTGCACAGTGCAGGGAAGTGCTGTAATTAAAGCAAAGGAGGAAATATACTGTATTCCTGGGCTCTGGCGGATGCAGATTGAGCAGCTCCTTTGCCCCAGATCCAGAAAACAGAAGTTACTGCTGCTGATCCACGATAAGTCATTCCTTAGATTGTCAGCAGCCTGGGAAGTGGCACCTGAAGCTGAGAACGTGCTTGGTTAAAGCCTGGCAAAGTTATAAGCAACAGAAGGTCGCCTGACACTTTCCACTCTAAGCCCCTGTCTTCCACTGCTTATTATAACCTTGTCAGAATGTTATCTATTCCAGCTGAAATGTCCCACGCGTGCTCTCAGCCTCAGACTGAACGTTTGGGGAAAGTTTCAGCCAAAACGGTTCAGCTGTTGTTGAGAACGAGATTATGGGAAAATAGGCAGTTTGGCCAATGTTGGAGCAGAGAGTGGAAATCTGGCCAGGGGCTAGCTCTGGGGTCAAGCGCCTTTTGTTGTCCCTGTGAAAATCCATCCAGGTTTGCCCAGGCTATGAGCCTTTGAACGTCACCATTTGTACATGCTCATTAAAAGCCTTCTGCTAAATTCTCTGAACAGGCCAGCTGCACTGAGCATGTTCCCAGGCTCCCCACAAGACCGGGTCACGGCAAACAACACTTATGATTGCACCAAACCTCCCCCCTCACTTCCCAGGAGGCAGGCAAGTATAATTCCCCACATCTCAGAGATGGGGTAAAGGAGAGGAAGCCCGGGGTCAGAGCTTGGAACAGAAGCCAGGTCGTAGATCTAGCAGCCCTAGCCTTCATCTATGTACCCACACTGATTTTCAGAGTGGCTGTGGCAAAGCTTTGTGCCTGGCCGCACCGTCCATACAGCCTGCTCTATTTCAGAGCCACTCTTCCCGATTCCCGGCATGCCTCGGCCGCCTGGCAGCAAGGTGCATGGAGGATAACAACCTACTACCTCTATCAGTTACGCTCCTTCAGCTCAAGCAGACCGGATGGTTTGGGGCTCCAGCCGGGGGGTCATTATGGCTCCACGCAGGCCAATGTTTTCAGTTTTCTCTTTCACAAATGTCTAGGAAATTACAGTTACACAGATTGATGCTTAAAAGAACACGAAGGTGGCAAAGACAAGCACTCGAGAGCTGGGGAGGCCGGAATGGAGGTCAGCTGAGCCCAGCCCCCCTTGGGCCCATAGATCACAGCGGAGTCCTTAGCTCCAGGATCACCTGCGGGATCATTCAGGGCGGAGGGATGGGCAGCTGATCCCTGGATAGGGTAAAGGGAAGTGGCAGGAAAGCACAGAAGGAGGTTTCCTGGGCGGGGCCTGTTGTATCCAGCCAAGCACCTGCCGGCTTTGCTGCGGGAGGAGTCTTTCCCCTTTGCTTATGGGGCGGGGGAGGGAACATGTGGCTGGACCCAGCCCTCGCTGTGTGAGGGTGCATTGCCATACTAGGCTGTCTGGACGTGGGGCTTGCACGACCCGGCTCCCACCAGACAACCCTCAGCTCTGCCAGGCCCCTTTCTTCCCCCCTCAGCCTGTCCTACTCCAAGCCCCTCTCCTCCCGCCCTTTACAAGGTGTCACTTGCTCCTCTGTTTATCAGGGGGGCCCTTCTAAGGCACTCACACACACACACACTAACCCCCGCTCCGAATGCCCGGCAGGCGCTCAGTCTCCTCCACTGTGCTACCCGTGTCCCAGCAGATCCTGAGTGGCCACCATTCGGGAGCCCGGGAGGATGGGATGGGCGGCTCTGTGCTGGGGAAGGGCTGTGATCCTTTAGAATAATTGATACCAAATCCCATTCCCAACCCAGATCCCGTTCCCCTCTCGCGATCCAGATTCCATTCCCCCCCCTTCCCCAGATCCCGTTCCCCGCCTCCCCCGCCCCGCAGTTGTTTCTTTACTAAAATCTCCCTTCACTCTGGTTTCAAGCTGGAAATATTTCTGGATGCAGCTGGCGCATTTCCTCGTGCCCGGCCTGCGTTCCCTGGCACCCAGGGTACGGTTGGGCCCTGGCTAAGCACTGGTGGCTCCACTCAGCTGAAGTCAGCGGTGGAAGGAATCTGGCCAGGTGCTTCCTCAGCCAAGAGACCCGCTCTCAGCCCTTTTCTGATCAGAGTGATCAGAGGACTGGGGGGGGGGGGGGGAAGGGGCTGTGCTCTGGCTATTCTGAGCCCCTGCATGGCTCTGCAGGGGTCATTGCAGCAAGGTACAATTTGGAGCAGCCCTGAGAGCTGCTGTAGCTTGCCCTGTGTGCACAAACCCTGCCATTGCACACACACACGTTGCACGCATGTGCATGGCACACACTGTGCACGCTCGCAATATATACACGTATTCACACGTTACACACTCGCAAACGTGCATTGCACACACTCACGCTTCCACACGCGCATACACACACTGAGCGTGCCCGCACAATGCACGCACACATGCATTGTACACAAGCCTTGCAGACACACTAGGGTCATACACTTGTGCACGCACACACACTGCGTGGCGAACCCTCTAGGCCCACACACATATGTGCATGCCGCCCCCACGCATCCCTTTCATCCCAGAGCCTGGCAAAGCCCGGCAGCCAAGGGGGGCCCTAACTTCAGAGCTTAGCACTGAGTAGACACTAATCCAGCTTGTTCGGGAGCCGGCCCTGCCAGGGGAGCTGTGTGTCACCCATGCTCTGGGCCTGACAGCTCCATTAGACAGCGCCGGTCCAGGGGCAGAGAAGAAAGGCCGGGAGCCTGGGCAGCTCGTATTTCTGCCGGGTGATGGTGCTGAGCGCACAGCTCAGACTGCATCATCCCCTCGCCAGCAGCCGGGAAATTCATCAGACGCCACCCCCCACCCACTGCCGCCCCCATCCTATCTTTTAACAAGCCCTGGCGGTTCCGCCCCACTTTCCTCTGCGCCGGACTCGTCAGCCAGCGGTTGTCATGCCAACCCGACCTCCGACCCCCTTAATGGCTATTTCAGGTGGTTATTTATGGCAGCGATTAGGTCCTGGCTGGATTTATGGCTTTGCCCCCCCCCCAGCCCCAGTCCCCAATTCCCAGCCTCCCTGGCGCAGCCAATGGCCGTTGGAGGAGGCCCAGGGAAATGCCAAGGCCTCAGGGAACAGGTCCTTGGTGGCACAGCACCGGCTGGGAATGGCGATCACCAGTCAAGAATCCCAGCGCGCCCCCCACGTCCAGCCTGACAGCGGGGGCCCCCCAAACTTAGGGGTCTAAGCCAATAGCTGGGGCTGGGCTGGGGGTGGTGATACACTAATGCAGCATGGAGACGGAGTCCCCACATCCCACATGGACCAGGTCGCCGTGGTGACAGGCTTCTGTACACCTAGGGCCCACCCTGCACCGCTCCCCACACCCGCCCATAAACACCCCCCAAGCTCCACCACATTTCCACCTCTGTTGCCCTGCTGCCAGGCCCGTCAAGAGAAATCTGCCCTCCCCTCCCCATACATCACATTCACTGCCCCCCCATTTCACTTTATTTACACAGCTGTTACAGCTGGCCCCCCCTCCCCCATCACAGGGCCCTGGGACAATTGTCCCCCAGCCTGCTCAGGGTCAGGATTCTGGCTAATGGGAAACGAAAACAAAAACATCTTACTGTAGGTCCTACACACATGAAGCTGGGCACACGCCCCCCCGTGCGTGGACCTGGAATGTTTGGGCCAGCTGTTCAGAAGCGTTGAGCTCATAGCAACTCCCTCCCCGTGAGGGCAATGGAGACCCCCCCACACATTCGGAATAATAGAGAATTACCCACCCGCCCACCCCCGCGCCCCTAGCTGGGGCCGCTCTCATCACTGGCTGGCTGAAGCACCGGTCACCAGGTAACAGCTCCGCTCCAGCCCAGGATGGCAGCAACACAAAGGAACAGCTGCTGCAGGGAGCAGCCCGCCTGCCCAAGCCGCAGCAGGGCAAACGCCCTGGATTTGTCTCATGGGTAGGTCATAGCAAGCAGGGATCAAGGGGGGAACCTCTGGAGCTCCAAGCATGAGCATCTCCTGCATGAGCTAAACACCCACATGCCCTTAGGCCTGTCGGTAGCAGACTCAGCAACCTGTCACCACTAAAGGGGGACATGAGCACCATGCCCCAGGATCCAGCCCCACCACACAGCCTCTGTGCCACTCATTAGCCCAAGTATTGAGGAGGCCACAGGTCGGAGCTGCTCCCCAAGCTCATAAGGGGTCCCCAGTGCTCCGGGGCAGGATGGAAGGAGCTTGCACAGCATGTCCATGCTCTCCTGATAAGCAGGATCCCAGCTCTGGCCGGCACCAATTCACCAAAGCCCCCAGAAATGCATTAAATCCCCTCCCAGCTGTCGTGGCAAATCCCCCAAGATGACAGCACATCTGGGCTGCTCCCAGCCCTCACCGTCCCTGCCAGCATCATCCCTGCCAGCTGCAGGGGGGCTATGTCCCACCCCAATATCTGAGGGTCATTCTGGTCGCTTGGCGCAGGAAACCTGGGCCCAGCTGGATTGGCTGAGCCAGATGCTCTCCCTCTGCCCATGTGCTTATTCCTTTCCCATGTGAGCTGTGCCCTGTTTGGCTCCCAGAGCTGGCTCCTCCCATGCCAACACCCTCGTCCGACTGGCAGGTGGCGGCTGGGCCGTGTACACTATTCAGCGATGGGATGTTTGCCTTATGCTCCTTAACTAACTGCTCCCAGCCCCACATGTGCACTTTACCCAAGAGCAACAATCCTCACTGGGCAGAGGGGGAAACTGAGGCACAGAGGGGGGACGTGACTTCGACCAAAGTTGCACACAGAGCTAGGAATAGGACTTAGGAGACCTGACCCTCCCAATGACCCCTGCTCTAACCACTAGATCCTATTCCCCTCTGGGAGCCAGGGATAGAACCCAGGAGTCCTGATTCCCAGCCTTCCCCCCTGCTCTAGCCACCCCACAGCACTCCCTCCCCCTCCTCTCAGGCTACAGGTAGCACCTGTCGGTTGGTCATGGTGACCTTCCATCTCCCTCCTCGACCTACTTCTCCTCCTTTGCCAGAGATCCCACCCAGGGCGGGGAGCAGCGATTGTTTATCTACTGAGGCTAATTAGGAGCGATCGTTAGGGTGAACCCCATCACTCACAAGCAACGAACACACTGTAACTAGCAGCAGAGCTTCTCCCTGATGCGTTGCCAGGGACGGCTGCGCCAGCCTGGGATCCCAGCTGCCCCCTACACTCAGCACCTGGACTGGAGCTAATTGCAATGGGGCTAGCTCATGGGAGGCTCCTGTCCTCTCATCTGTGCTGTGGGAGACTGCGAGATGGCAGTGGGGGGAAGGGTCTGCAGTCGATAGATAGAGATGTTTATATTGATCAGTTGATCAGTCAATAGATTAAAGGATTATTTTTCTTGGCTTGATCCCTGGGGGCTCCATTCCCACCTCTAAGCACCAGTGCTCCCAGCCCCTGATAAAACCCAGCCCCGTCCCTTCCCTTCACCTTCTAGGAACCAATGATCCCGTGGAGTTCGACCCCGCCAGGGCTGACATGTTTTAGCCACATCTTGGGCCTCCTCCCTCTACATTAAAGATGAGTTAACAGCTTCCTCCTGGCGCAAGGAGCAGGAGTGTCAGTTACATCACTCTGAAACCTCGGGCTAAGCAAAGACAACTTGATATTGAATCTGGCTTCCAGCCCCAGCCTCTGGAGAGCCACGGGACTGGCAGGGTATGTGTGTGTGAGTGTTGAAATGTTGTGTGTGTTACTCCCACGCTGGCGGGCCTCAAAACCACCACCGCCCGCAGCGCTCCTTCCCTCCCAGCCTGTGCCCAGAACCCAGGGAGACTCAGCGATTGGCACAGGGTCACCCGGGGCGTCTGGGGCAGGACTGGGCGGAGAATCCCATTTTCCACATGCCCCTCCTGCTCTTTTGTGGGAAAGGACTCTGGCCCCCCAAAGCAGCCTCCAGCCCTCAAAGGCCTGATCCCTGGGCAATACTGTAACAACAGGGAGAAGTGGGGGGGGGCAGTTGGCAGTGAGCCACAGTATGGTGGTGTATGGGCTGGGACTGGAGAGCCCCCAGCACAAGAAGGGTCAACAGCTTGCAGGGTGGTGGGGAAAGGCTCATGGGAAAACTCTTTGCCGCCCCCTACTGGTCCCATCAGCACAGGACCCCCAGAGGCAGGCACTGGGTGGCAAATGATTGACTGGTGGGGGCGGCAGGTGTTAGGAAGGGCCAGACAGCTGTGGTCTGATCACTGGGGGTCCAACGGGCTCAGGGGAGGGGCTGGCTGATGTGGGCCCTACCATAGATGGAGGGGTGGGGGCAGGTCTCGGGGGAGCCATCAACATTCCTCTTCTAGGGGTAGCTGACGGGTAGAGGGAAACTGGATCCCGTCCCCCACACCTACCCCCGCATCCTACCCTGCATCAGCCACCTACCAGTGATCTAGGCCAGCACCCTTGAGGTCAAAGGTTCTGTGTCCTATTGCCAGCCCCTCACCCCCTGGCCCCTGGCCCCAATGCCCCAGCTGAGCACCTCCCCAGAGCCAAGCCCCAGTTTCCACCAAGACTTCGAGTACCTGCCTGACCCCGCCCCCACCTGCATGACCCCGCCCCTGCCCATGTAACCCTGCCCCTGCCTGCTTGACCCCATCCCTACCTGCGGGACCCCACACAGAGGTCACCATTTGGAAGAGTGCACTGCCCCACTCCTGCTGGCCTGGGCTGGCACACATGGTGCGTGGTGCTTGGGAAGTCACACAGGCTTCTGTGGAGGCAGTTAGGGTCCCGATCCCAACGTTGAGCCTGATTCATCCCTGCACTGAGGCAGGAGCCAAGGGGAGGCAGCTGGGGGCAATTCAGCCCCCCATGCAGGGTATAGCATACGGGGGTATCACCAGCTTGTACCCTTGTTGCAATGACTCCTCTGGGCCACAGAATAGCCACAGCATAGCTCTGCCCTGGCCATGCCCCCTCTTGTCCTGTCCCACTCACCCCACCCGAGACCCACCCAGGGGCGCGCCCTACACCACGAGGCATCTCCAAGGGGGGCAGGAGCAGACACCTGCCGATGGCCCCTTGGCCTGACCCAAGCTAGCGTGAAAGGGCTATGGGGCAATCAGACCCATCACACCCAGGGCCCAGCCCCTGTTGTGCATTGCTTCCTTCACACTAAGCTGGCCCTATAGATCCATGCCCCCCTCACTGTACCCTCAACCCCAGCCCCCCTCAACTTGAGCTAACGGAACCAGCGGCAAAGCTGAGTTTGCCCAGGAATTGTGGCATCCTGATGGCAGACAGAAAGGGGCCTGATCCCCCCCACACACACACACACTCCTTCCCTGCAGCGGAGCCGCCTTACCCCCCCGGCCTCCTTCCTCCCGATTCGCCGCGGTGCAGGAGGGAGGCAGCGACATAAAAATGCAGATTCGGGATTGGTATGAAATAACATTCGATATAAATCCCTCTCCTGCGGGTCGCAAGATGAATCGGCCGCATTGAAATTCCACCGCAGTGATAATTAAACTCAGGATCGGCTCTGTGCTAAATTACATTCCTGCAATGCCGCTGCTTCGGGTCCCGGGAAATTGCTCCCAGGGCCTGGAGGAGAGGTTTTATCGCCCACCTGGGTGTGCCTACTGGAGAGGTTTGTTTCCTCCGAGACCGTAAAGCTGCCCCCTTGATTTATCGGCCCCTTCTCCCAAATCCGATTAAATATAGGATTTCTGCAGGATCCCCAGCCCCGCTCCCCGGACTGGCTCCCGCAGAGCACCGGGGCCGAAGCAGGCAGGACAAACAACCCCAGTGAGGGCTGCCAGTCCCCCTGATTTACAGCCCAGCCCTGCTTTATGGGGGCTTCGCATTTTTGCTCTTGCTTTTTTCTATTCCTGCCTCTTGTTGTCCCGGGGGCCATGTCCCCCTCCTGCTCCCACCTCCCCCGCCTGTAGGAGTCTAGGTACAGGCAGGGCCAGCCACTGCTGACGGTGGCCCATAATTCACCGGCCAAGGCCCGCCAACCTGTCGTGGGTTTGTCCTATGTTGGGACTGGAAAGGGAGAGTCTGATCTCCCCACCCGTGTACCCTATGCTCACGAGCATTAGGGTGGGGGCAGGGAGAGCCCACTGGAGCATCTGCTTGAGGAGAGGGGGCTGGGGCAAGTGTTTGAGGGGAGGTGGGGCACCGTGGGCAGTGAGGGGGAGGGGGATTTCACCCGCTTCTGATTAGGCCTCATGCCACCCTGCTCTGCCCCACAAGGTGCCCCCATCGGGCCACACCTGCTGGGTTAATGGCTAGAGCAGGTGCCCTGGCAGCTGATGGGGAGATGCAGGGGCAGGGAATCAGCTTCGTGGGCATGTGGGTGCGGCTTGGATTGCTGGCTGCCCCACCCCCACCCTGGCTGGGAGGTGGGGGATGGAAATGGCAACTATAAAGAGAGAGAGGGAGGGCTTGTAGTAAAGAGACTGGACTGGGGCACAGGACACCTGGTTTCCATCACCATCTCTGCCCCCAACTCCCCATGTGTTAGGGTGACCAGATGTCCCGATTTTATAGGGATAGTCCTGATATTTGGGGATTTTCTTAATTAGGCACCTATTACCCCCGACCCCGTCCCGATTTTTCACACTTGCTGTCTGGTCACCCTACCATGTGTCCTCTGGCCTGTCGCCAAGGACAGAGCTTCCCAAGTGCTCCGCATCCAGCAGCTCCCATGGTTCTCAATGGGGTGCGGGGGGGGGGGGGAATTCTCCATTGTTCTCAAGGGGACGCAGATACACACATTTCCCCTCCCCACTCAACTGGGGGTAGGGTGACTAGACAGCAAGTGTGAAAAATCAGGATGGGGGTGGGGGGTAATAGGAGCCTATATAAGAAAAAGACTCAAAAATCGGGACTGTCCCTATAAAATCGGGACATCTGGTCACCCTGACTGGGGGTCTCTGTGCAGCACCCCAGCCTGGGAAGATGAAAGGGTGCCCCCTGGTGGAGCTGGTGGGAACTGCTCTCAGCCAGTCTGAGGCAGCCATGGTCCAGCCAGGCAGTCCCCAAGCAGAGCCTGCCATAGCCACCACACGAGATGTCCCAGGCAGGGCTGCCCTTGAGGCCTGCAGACAGCTGGGGGCGGGGGTGGCAGGGAGCCCACCTGGTGGTGGAGAAGGGGGCCAGCTTGGTGGGCCTGGAGACTGGAGTCCTGCATCCCAAGCAGGGGCAGCTTCCCCCCAACACAGTGTGGCTGGGCAGGAGCAGGCAGGTCATTCAGCCACGGGGGGCTCTCGGCGCTTTGTGTGTGTGTGTGTGTGAGAGAGAGAAAGAGAGAGAGAATGTGCCTCCCTCTGGTGGCTAGAGACCCAGAAGGTATCTAAACCCCTTAACCCTGGAGCTGGGCAAAATGGCTGTAACAACCTTTCTTGGTTTTGGTTTGTCTGTTTCATGGTTGCTGAAACGGAAGCTACTTCCCCAAAACCGCAGTATCCCTGGGGAAATCCCTGTGGATTTAGGTGCTCCCTGGTGATTAGTGAGCCCCAACTTTAGTTGAAGGGGTGGGAGTGGGGTGTGTGTGTGAAATTTTAGCAAAGACCCTCTTTCCCCGAATGCTCTTTAGGCATCAGAGTTAAACAGGCTGCTAATAAAGCTAAAGGCTGTTCCACACTCTCGGCAGCGTCTTCCCTTCCCCAGGGCCCTAATTCCAGCCTCTCACAACATCATAAACTCACAGGCTGTCTTGTTGCCACAGGGTCTTCCAGAGAGGCTGAGAGCTGAATTGCTGGTTGAAGTCAAGCAGTTACCTCCACACTCACTTTGGGCAAAACCCGTTCAGGCCCCTTCCTCCATCAGAAAAACAGGCCATCTGTAAAAGCACTGATTTCCACAGGGATTTTCAACTAGCCAGAGTCAGGAACCACTTCAGTTGGCCTTTGGTTTTACAAATGTGCCTCTGTGCAGTATTTAAATACTAGAGACAAACACAAGGTGCTGGGGAACTTTTATGAGCAGCAATTATTATCTGTATTGTGGTAGAATTTGGAGGTCCTAGCTGAGACTGAGCCCCATTGGGCTAGGTGCTGCACAGACACAAGCCCTCTACCAAAGACCTTACGGGGCAGACAAAGGGTGGAAGAGGAAACTGAGGCACGGGATGGGGCAGTGACTCAACCAGCAACTCAGGGACAGAGTCAGGAACAGAACCCAGAGGTCCCAACTCCCACCACAGTGCCCTAGCCACCCAGACCACACTGCCACTAGCAGTTATAGCCTAGAACAGCAAATAGCCACTGTTCTTGCTAATCATAACAGGAGAAAGAAGGTTGGATTTCAAGAGGGATCTAGCCACCATAAGACTCAGGAATGCAAACTGGGCCAGGGTCCTTACCAAGCCTCTCAGATGCAAGACCAGCCTCTATCTGCAGTGACATTGACTCTGGCCCCTGAATTTTCACTAGTACTTGCAAATGAGTGGCTTGATTTACAGGAATCAGTGAAAGCTGTGGCCACTCTCATTTAGGGGCCTAAATAGGAATTTAGGGGCCTAACTTTAACACATACACCCCAGGTTTTGACGTCAGTGAATGGAGTTTGCAGTATGCAGTTCAGAGCACTAGGGGGAGAACTGGAGCACATGCAGGGATGGTCGGTTACAGATAATGGAGGTTTCTGCCATAAAGACTCCATTTATGTAGGGTGTGTAGCTCGAAAGCTTGTATTACTTCACCCACCTTGTCTCTATAAAGATGCCACCTCAACCCAAGCAGCAGGCCTGGAAGGGGGGGCACAAGGAGGGGTATCTCTGTTGCCCTGATGTGCTCAGCCCTTTCTGCATGGACACGCATAACCCTGCCCTGCTGGGAGCACTTTATCTTGGACTCAAATTCTGGAGGGTGATTTTACTTTTTTTACTCTGGTTTTTCTTTTCCCTTTGGATGCACCAGGTTTCGTCATGAGGCCGGTATTGTATGGAATCCCCAGAGGAAAATACCCCCTACCTGGGCACTGCTTCCCAAGCGTTAGCTCTGCTGCTGTTGAGCAAATGGCATTATGCAGATGGTGCCTGATCCAGCAGATGTACTTCCCCACACAGTACCATCCTTGGGCCACAGGGTAGTGCTGCAGCATCAGCCTTGGCAGTACTGCCCTGGCCCAGCAATTGGCACCATGCCCTCTGCCCTCCTGCAGTATCAACCCAGGTGAGTAAGTGGTGCTGCAATCACCTGCAGTATTGCCTCTGGACCAGTAGGAGGCACTGCATCGACCTGCAGTACTATCTTGGGTCTGTAGGGGATACTGCACTCACCTGCAGTATCCCCCCAAGTCAGTAGGGGGCGCTGCACCCCGTGCTACTGAGCCTCGGCCAACAGGTGACGCTGCGCTCACCCCTCTGTAATACCGCTCCATGGCCTGCAGCTGGCGCGTCGCCCTCCTATAGTACCGCCTCCCGGTCAGCAGGTGGCGCTGTGGCACACAGCACTAGCTGTTCCTGGGACCTTCCTGCCGGGCGGACGCTCTGGGCGCTATCCGCTCCCTCTAATACCCCTCGTTCGCCGCGGAGTTCCGGCCTGCCGCGGACGTCGCTCTCTGGGCCGCGTTGTGGTCCCGCGCATGCGCAGAGACCCTTCTCTCTTTGCCCTTCCTCCTCGAGCACCGGGTAAGGAGGCCCCCGGCGTCCTCGACCTAAGCGGGGCGGCCTGACGTGGGGGGAGGTCTCTGGTGCTGGGAGCGAGGAGGGGCTGGGGGTGACGGCTGGAGTTGAAAGTGGCAGGGAGGGTGAAAGTGGTAGGGGAGGGGGCGAAGGGAGGGACTGGGGTGTGTGGGGAGGGGCTGGGGTTGAAAGTGGTAGGGGAGGGGGCTGGGGAGCTGGGATCCCTGTTTCACTGGGGCGAGGGGGGGTTGGGCTGTGGGGGAGGGAGGTGGCTGCCTGGCTGGGAGGAGGGGTACTAGGTGGCTGTATGTTGGGCTAGGTCTGGGATCCTTCAGCCCTCTTCACCCCCAGGGCTCCTGTTCTCCCCTGCTTCTGCCTCCTGGTGGCTTGTTGCCTAATGGGTGGCCTTACATTTATCTGTTGGGTGTCTTGGCTGCTGTCAGCACCTCGGCCTCCTTACAGACCCGGCTGGAGCCTGCACTCTCTTTAGCCAAGTGGTGCCTGAAAACAAGGGGCCCCCCAATGATGACTAAATCTCAGTCGGCAATAACTCCCCTTCCCCAGCACCGAGCTCCTAGTGGAGGGAGTACTGTGCTAGGGCAACAGGGAGCTGCATGTGCCCAAGAGGGGAAGCCATGGCTAAGAAGTCAGTGACAAACCCCTGCTGTTTGTTTTTAATTATTCAGCCTCCTATCTGCCAGAGGGGTCTGGTCTCTATCTGTAGACTGGAGGTGATACTGACCTATATTGCAGGGGGCCCACAAGGCCATTTTTATTACAGTAGAGGTCCCAGCCAAGACCAGGGCCCAGTTGTCCTGGGTGCTGAAGACACAGCCCCTGCTCTGAAAAGCTTACAGTCTAAACACACAGGATGAGAGGGGCAGTGACTTGCCCAAAGTTGCTTATCCAATCAGTAGCCAGGCTGGGAGTAGAACTCTGGTCTCTGGGCGCCCAGTCTAGTGCACTACCCACTAGACCACTCTGCTTCTCCCTAATGCCGATCACAAGCTTGAGGATCCTTGGATGAAAAGTGCTTGGGACATGCAGAGTATTAATGCACATTGAAAATGACCTTGGGGATCTGAGAGTCACTGACCATTTGTGCAGGAGTTAATGGGCCATTCCCATCTCTAACTTATTTGACCCTGAGCATTAGAAGCCTGAGGGAAACTTAATGCAAGTGCTCCTGGAGAATGGTTTGGCTCAGCCACACAAGCCCTGGATGAAGGGGGCTCTGCTACTGTGGGCTTGGAAGGAGTCCCAGAACCCGAGGATGGTTCTGGATCAGGGGATGGGACATGAAGATGCTTTGTTGTCTCCTAAGAAACTCCAAAGCTCTTTACAAAAGCAAATGACTTGAGTTTTGCACTCTACACAGAGTAGGTAAATTAGATCCCCATATGGGAAAACTGAGACAGAGTGATTTCCCTATGACTGAGTGAGCAGCAGTGGGAAGTAGAACCCAGATGTCCTGAGTCCCAGTCACCTACCAGATCACACAGGACCCTGATGGGTTTTTCCCATCGTATCTGACTCTCTATTCCAGTATGGTGCCTGTGTTTTAAAGCTCAGTCAAGCTGTGGGTATTGGTCTCTGGTAGCTGAGCTGCCTACCTTATTTGTTTTGTGGTAGCTCTTAACAGCCTCAGTCATGGACCAGGACACCATTGTGCTAGGCACTATACAAACAGAGAACAGCTGATCCCTGTCCAAAGGATCTTACAGTCTAAATACTTGAGGATTTTGTGCTCTGCTTCCATTCCAGGGTCTTCATCAGTGGCCTGCACTGTTCAACCCCTTGTGGGTACCCATGGGATTAGCATTGAACTTTTCTGGTGCGTCTGATATTGTGCAGTAAATTATCATACCCCCTTCTCCCAGCTGTTGTCACCTCTTTGTGATGATCCCAGTTATCTGACATGATCAATATTATCACCTTGGTAATACTGTTTTGAACTTTTAGCACATTCATTGGGAGTCCCACACCCCCGCTTTGCAGCATGTTTCTATTGCAGTGAATAATCGAAATTGTGGGGCAATGTGGATTCCTAATGTGGTGGTGGTTTGGTTTCTCTTCCAGTTTTGTGACCCCCTGCTGTCCCTGAACATGTATGCCTGTGCAAAATTCGTCTCGGCTCCTGCCCTAGTGAGTAGCGGAAAATCCCATTTTTTAATCCATTCTCATACTAGGCATTTCTGCAATACTTTTTCAACATATTAGCTAATCTTCACAGCCCCCTGCCACATAGGTAAGTGCTATCTCCATTGTCTAGACAGGGAAGTGAGAGGCAGGTGCCTGCAGTCTCCCATGAAGTGAGCAGCAAAGCTAGGAATAGAACTCAGGAGCCCTGACTCCCAGTCTTGTTCTCCTAGGACATTCTGCCTTTAGGGGAGTGCGTTGGGAAAAAAAGTGGATTTCACGTCAGTCTGTATCCCCTTAAAGTAAGGGTGGCTAAAGCATGGCCCATATGCTGCATGGCCAGCCTCATTTTCAATATGGAGGTGAGGACTGTGGGTATTACTGATGCTGTGCATGCTGGGAATTGTAGTCGCCACAGACCACACTTCAGTATCAAAGATGAGGGTAGCTGCTGTCTACATCTTATCCAAAATGGATGGGGCTCTTAGCCAGTTACCAATGAATCCCTCAGCACCCTAGTTTAGAGGTAACTTGCCCTCAACAGGCCAGATCATTGTAACCTTTTCCTATTTGCTACTAATTAGCTGGGCGGCGTTTCCTGTCTCTGGAGGTGTAATAAAACTTCCTTCTGAGCTAAGCTGCCTGCTGCAACGTTGGGGCTGCCAAGCCCCTAGACTTGTAACTGGCTGCTGGCTTTCAGTAACCCTGCCCTGGTGCCAGTCTGCCTGCCCTCAGGGACCGCATGTCAGGACTTGGTTATTCCCACAAGATGCTTCAGAGATCCTGTAGTGTCAAGGGATCCCTAACCATGCCTCGAGCTCTGCTCCACCCAAGGCTGTGGCACATCTCAGACACTCTTGTCTACACTGACCCGCAGAGCTATGTTGTGGGGACCTGCTCCCCTACCACAGTGCCCTACTGTAGATGGACCCTGCTTAGCTACATGTTTCACCCTGGCTTCAGTCGCCTGACACTAAGTGAATCCCTGCTCTGATCTGCTGAGTTCAGTCCAGATGGCTACAACAAATACAGCCGCCCCTGCCTCCTGTTTCATCAGTTCATAGGTGGAGAGGGAAACACTGATTAACTGGAGGTGCTTCCTGCTAACTCTGTGCTAGCCTGGCCTGGAGTGGCAAGTGCCAGCAATAAGGTGATCCCATGGTAAACGGGGGGCACTCTCCATTTACCATCTAAGTATGTGGAGTCTCAGGGCTTGTCTGCACTTAACAGGGAATCCACCTGTGGAGATCGATGCATCGGTAGTTGATTTAGCGGGTCTAGTGAAGCCCTGCTAAATCGACTGCAGATCGCTCTCCTGTCAACTCCTGTACTCCACCGGATTGAGAAGAGTAAGGGGAGTCAATGGGAGGACGTTGCGTAGTGTGGACCCCGCGGTAAGTAGATCTAAGCTACGTTGACTTGAGTTACGCTATTCACGTAATTCAAATTGCGTAGCTTAAATCAACTTTTCCCTGTACTTTAGACAAGGCCTCAGTGAGAGAGGGTTGGCTCTTGGATGGTGCGTGTCTGCCCCAGGGTAAGTTACTGTCCCTGTGTCTGCCGGTTCAGTTCCCCTCTCCTCCCTTCTGGGTTAGTTTTGTGTTGGGGTTCCAGTAGGGCATAAATTCACATTGACTGTGGCTGGTTTCCAGGTAATGGTTACTAGCGAGTAACTAGTTCTTCAGCCAGCTCCATGGGCAAGAGTGATCAGGAGTACCTTCCTTGATGGACTGTCCTGGGCCATACTGGTCCATGAGGAGGCAGCATTCGGTAACTTTCATCCTTTGTGTTGCCTTCGCATGGACTGTGCTGTGGGAACACAGAGAGGCTTGAGGACAGTGCTTAGTTTGTGCCAGGGCTGAGCCCCGGCACCTCTGGGCGTGGCAGTTCATAGCCCCGGCACCTCTGGGCGTGGCAGTTCATAGCCCCGGCACCTCTGGGCTTGCCACATCAGTTATGAAAGTAAAAAAATTGCATGAGCTCTGGCAACTGTTTCATTACAAATTAAGCCCTGCTTGAGAATAAGTTTGGTTTGGAACGTATTAAAACAGGAAGTGGCAACACGATGCCATTGCTGCTACCAAGTGTGTGGATTCCTGCTGCCCTCGGGGAAAGTGCTACCTTTCCTCTGCCCCCACGGCAGAGACATGGAGTGCCACATTCGGCCATGGAGTCTATGGCAGTTGCTTCCACTTATGCCAGAGCTGGATTTGACCCAGAGAACTGCTGCAGGGCATTCATGGCCTGACTTCTGAAAGTACTCAGCCCCTTTCAGGATCAGGCCGTTCACCCGGCCACTGGAGGGACTTTCATGCAGATATACTGCAGGAGACATCCCATCTTGACTCTTGAAGCGACAGCTGCTCTGGTGTCCCTGAAAATAATTCAGTCACTCTGCATTGGGCCAGCCCCAGCTAACAAGTGGGGGAGAGCCTGGCACACTTTGGGCACTATGTAAATGCTGCGGCCCCCTGCAGAGCTGCAAGGTGGGGGAAATACTGCTCCAGTTCCTTTCCAGTCTCAGCATAACTGATCTGACAGATTGTTGCAGGAAGCTGGCACTGGGTATCTGGTAGGGATTGCATTGCACTGCCTCTCTGGGCAGAGCGGCTCCGTCTGAATGATTACTTTGTCTGTCTGCAGGTGAGGAACAGCTCGAGGCTGCTGTGCAGACCAGTCTCTGCCTCCCTGCTGAGCAGGCCCGAGGCCAGGACAGATGAGGTAAAATGCTGAACTTGGACCATGAAAGTGGAGAGGATCCTCAGAGCTTGAATTGACTTAACCATTGGGCCCAGCAGGGGGCATGCAGAGCAAATATTCCACTCCATAGCAGTCTTTGACTAGAGTGAAGCTGGGGGGGGGGGGGATCCCTGCTGGGTGAGGAGGCTCAGCTGGGCTGGCTTGTTCTCTCAGGCTTCTGGGCTTAATCTCTAAGGAGAGAATCGTAAAGCAAGAGGAAAATCTGGGCAACAGAAGAAAGCATGTTAACAGTGCTGCAAGCTCTCCCTGTGGAAAGGGATTGGTGATTCAGTAGGAGGTGCTCTTCCTTACGAGTCAACTCTGAACCGATCCCCCAGCATGGGACTAGAGGGCGCTGTGCTGCTACAAGCTGTATTTCAGACCAGGTGTAATAGTGAGATCGGGACCACTTGTGGTCATTTAAAAATCCTCTGGCACATGCAAGGAGGTTAGCCCTGGAGTCCCAGCCAGCTCTCAACTTGTAATTAGTCTGCATCCACAAATTCCTCATGTGGGCTCAACTGAGAAGTCACTTCCTGACCAGAAGTATTCTACACGGCGAAACAGCTGCCAAATTCCACCCCAGCCATGGCTGCAGTTCAGTGGTGGGTGAAGAACTTCACAGAAGGATCATGTATTCGAATTAAAATGTATAAAGCACTTTGGGATCCTTCGAGTGAAAGGCACTATAGAAATGACGGGGGTGGGGGGTGCAGCAGGAGCACGAGACTGCTGTAAGCCCAATATCTCAGGAATGCTTCTAGGCCAGTGCTTTATAATGCTGGAAATCCAGCTTGACAATAGTTTTAAGGCATTCATTTCCAGGCCTAGCAAATCACAGGGCCTTATCTTACTAAAACCCCAGGGAGATCAGAATTGCCCCTCCATATGGGGAAACTGAGGCACCAAAGTGAAGCAATTTGTCTGAGGTTACAGGGGGTCTGTGAGAGCTGAATTTAAGTGGCTCCCAGTTCTGTGGCTCACTGCACTAATTGTGCCCCTCTCTTTAGCCTAACTCACAACCTCACCCCTCTAGAGGCCCATGAAGTCAGTTCTCCAAGCCATGTGAGAAACTTGGGTTCTTGTGGTCCTTAGTCCGCTCAGTGTAGATGTTTCCATGGCTATGCCCTGGTAGAGAGCAGGCAAAAAACACTCTATCTCCAGCTGAATCTCACTGTCATCCCTTCAACTCATCCTAGCTCGGCTCCACCCCAGCACCCCAGAATGCCCTCCTCCAAGCTGTGCGCCGGGAGGTCCACACCAGCGCCATCTCCCGGGACATTGACACCGCGGCGAAGTTCATCGGTGCTGGTGCTGCCACCGTTGGGGTAGCTGGCTCTGGTGCTGGCATTGGAACCGTATTCGGCAGCCTCATTATTGGCTATGCCAGGTAAGGAATGAGCCTGTATCGGTTAGTTCTTCCCCTGCTTTAACCCTGTCCCCTGGCTTGGTTACAGCTGGTGCAGGCAGGGCCTGGGATAGGGGTATCAAGCAGGGCTTTGGAGTTGTGCTCCGGCTCTGCTCCAGCTGCAGCAAAAACCTGCAGCTCCACTGCTCTGGAGCTGCTCCAGCTCCGGGCTCTGCTCCAAAGCCCTGGTATCAAGTGGACCACGGGCCAAATCTGGACCGCCAGATGCTTTTGAACGGACTCCAAAATCTTTTTATTTACTTATTATCACTATTGATTTTTTTATTATTTTCTCTGGAGTCTGGACCTTGGTTATACCTTGACCAAGCAATTTGGACTGTGACAAAAAATAGTTGACTACATCTGGCTAGGACTTCCCAGCACGAGCCTCAGAGCGGGGCTGCAAGTGAAAGCAAGACCCATCAGAAAGGCTGTTAAGAGTGAACTCGGTCTCCTGCTCTTCCTGTGCATCCATGTGGGACTTGGATTCTTTAAGCTTTCCTGTGCAGCCTCCACCTATTAAGGTGGCAGCTCCTTATGTGGTAGCCCTCTTCAAAAAGAATAGTGATGGATTCCTCTGAACCCGGATACTGTGCCGAGTCTGTTACAGTCCTCTGGGGCTTTGCTCTCAGTCCTGGCCAATGCTCTTGGCTCTGTCAGTGGAAGGGACCATAAACTGTCCATGAGGAGCATTTCTAAATCGCTCTGACCATTCCTTCGTATAAACAGGAGATTTGGGGTAGGAACAGGACAGCGGAGGACTCTTACTGGGTATCAAGCCCTTCCTGTCTAGGGCACGGATTCAGATCCAGCCTGAAATCTGCCACCATCTGTGGGTCAAATGAATCTGGTGGGTTTCAGTTCCATCCTTTATGGGTGAGCATGCCCCCCTCCCAGCCAGTTCTAGCGGATGCTTTTGAGTGGGCCGTGGAGGCCAAACTTCCACTAGAGGGGTCATCGTTGGGCAGGGTGGGGCATGCTGTAGGGGAGAGTGGGGAAGCTTGCCCTGGCACTGTCCCCTGCTGTGCCTCTACTGTGGAGTCTCCAGAGCTGTCAGCCTGGGGCTGAGTTCACATCCTCTCCTAGCAACATGGGCTGTCCCAAGGAGCCTGTTGATGCCTCTGAAACAAAGTGGGATTTTCCCCACTTCCTCCTGCCGTGGGGCTCTCTCTAGTGATCAGGGTGGGTTTTGGTTTCTTACCCTGTTACCCTAAACCAGTGTTTCCCAAACTGGGGTTCGTGAACCCCTGGGGGTTCACAAAATGTTACAGGGGGTTCTCGGGAAAAAATTCCCTAATGGTGGACAGAGCTGTCCCTAGGGACCCTGGGCAGCACGGGGCCAGCAGCCCAGAGCCCCTGGACTTCCAAGAGCTAAGCAGATCAAAGTAAGCATGTCTATCACACTGAGGAGATTTCAACTTCAAGACTCCTTATTAGAAATGGAAAGGGAGGTGGATATTTTTTGCTGTTTTTAAAATTAAATAGGCAGCTAGTATTGTTTTAAAATTATTATGAAGAACAAGTTGTTTGCCTGGACTGCTCAAGACCTGAATGCTTGTGTAGGAGGAACTCTTTGAATTGGCTTCTTAAATACCTTCATGCTGTTTTACATCTGATACTCCTTGATGAAACATAGGAGCCTTGTCTTATAACAGGCTTATTCAAAGTGATACAAGCTACGAAAGTGAGATCTTGGAAGAGTGTTGTTGTTTTTATAATGTAATAATACTGTAATGATACACACTATTTACTATTAATTATTATTTAATAAGCATGTCATAAAAACAAATTTTATATTTCCAAGATCACTGCTTTTATAATTTATACTCAGGTAAAGGAGAAAATCCCTGGAAATATTCATTTTTAGGAGGGGGTTCGCGAGACTTGACATTTTAGTGAAAGGGTTCACAGGTTGTTAAAGTTTGGGAACCACTGCCCTAAACCCATAACACTGGGATTTTTGTCAGCTCTACATGCTAATCCCAATGCTGTTGCCCAGCACTGAGAGAGCAGGGGACAGGTGTAGGCACCAAGTCAGGCCTCTTTCAGACCATCATACGCCTGTCAGATGCATGAATTTGGGACTCTTGAATGTAAAGACCCCTCTGGAGTGAATCTGGGAACTCCTCTGCAGCCAGCAATCACTACAGTGCCCCCTGGTGGGAGAGGCTGTCACTGCACTAGCCTGAATGCTCCCAGACAGTTCCATGGCATGGGAGATCTGGGACTTTCCCCACCTCTCCATGACTCTGTGTTGTAGTGGTTTCTCCCTCTGGCCAAGAGGAGCTGTGCCTGGCTCCCTTCAGAGACTGTCCTGGGGATCAGCCAGAGGGGGTTGATAAAGAGTAAAGAACCTCATGGGCCATTAGGAGCTGGCAATGCACATTGGTGTATCTGACTCTTGGGCTGCTGTGCCCAGCCTGGCAGCATGGGGCATGCTCCCACGTGCTTCACTGACTGGCGCTTTCTTCCTCCCCTCATAGAAACCCTTCCCTGAAACAGCAGCTGTTCTCCTACGCCATCCTGGGCTTTGCACTCTCCGAGGCCATGGGGCTCTTCTGCCTGATGGTGGCTTTCCTCATCCTCTTCGCCATGTGATGGAGCCAGCTCCCTGCCGTGTGTTCCTCCTGTGTCTAGTCTATCGTGAGCGGCTGTGAATGTCCTAATGCAGGTGGGGGTATCCCCGCCTCCTAACCAAATCTGCCTGGCCTGGCCCGGCCCTGACTGAGGGAAGGTGAATAAATACTGTATTGATCTACAGAATGCAGGTTCTTGGTGTGTTCTTGGCATACAGGGAGCCAGTGTGTGCACTAGGGTGACCAGACAGCAAGTGTGAAAAATCGGGACGGGGGTGAGGGGTAATAGGAGCCTATATAAGAAAAAGACCCAAAAATCGGGACTGTCCCTATAAAATCGGGACATCTGGTCACCCTAGTGTGCACCCACCGGCTAGCTGATGATACTTGTACCTGCAGCCATGCTGCCCAGGGCTGTGCTCTGGGTAGACCTTGGTAAGATAAGGAGGGCAAGGCCTTGGCCCTGGGGGAGCTTTTAGGTGCTGCAGGACTTGGGATGGGTGACTCAATAGGGGGCATGCTCTCCTCTCAGAGTGGTGGTGGGTGCTGGTGAGCTTCAGGAAGTAACATCTGAGGTTCTGACCATCTGTGGTCAAGTTCCCAGGCTGCTTTCCCACTAGTTTGGGAGGCTAATCCTCGTGTTCTGGCCAAATTCCAGCTCTAGTCTTTCTTCAGGCTGACTCTCCTACAATGGCACAGCAATCCCTTCAGTCCCAGGCACCTCCTCCCACCCCCGCAGTCCAGAACAATCCGCATAAACCAAGATTAAAGTTGTTCATTGTTCTTATTAGGCCGTGCCCATTAGGGAAGGGAGGGCATTCCCAGACTCTGGCCTCTTGCAACACTTGGGCTCTGAAAGCCAAGCTGGGTTTTCTCTGCCTCTGACATCACAGTGGATAAGAAAGGGTCCACAGTGAGAGTGGCGGGGCAAGGGTGATGCTCCTCTGCATCTGTCCATCCTCCTGATGCCAATAGGTGCCAGTCTGTGGAAACCTAGTGAAATACCTCTGTCTAGGGAAGGGTGCAGAGGGGCCTTTGCCTAAACCATCCCTGGCAAGAATCGAATACAAAGCAGCGGTGCTAGGAATTGCAGTTGCTCCAACTCAGGTGCTAGAGGCCTGTGCTCTAGTTCCACCATACGCAGAACTCCCTGGGCTAAGTTCTGTGACCTGTTATGAGGCTCCCCCGTCTCTGGGGTCTTCACAGCACCTAAATGTTGGGGGAAGGCAACTCAGCCTCTTAACCCACTTCAAGGAAGCGGCCCCTCTGCTATGAACTGAAATGAAATCCATCTGCATGGCCAGAGGGACTATATGACAGCAGAAGCCCAGTGCTATAGCCTTGAGGATACTCAAACCTTAAATCAAGTTAGCCGTAGAGAGAGTGTCTTCAAAATGCCCAGACAGAGGGTGCTGGCATGCCTCATTGGCTATGCTGTGATAGTCCACCCTGGGGCACTGGAGTGCTTAAGGCTATGTCTACACTGGTAATTGAATGACAAAGCTTTTGTCTTTCAGAGGTGTTAACACCCCTCCCCTGAAAGACACAAGTTTTCCACAACAAGTGCAGCGCGTTGTGGGCAGGAGAGCGCTGTCAAACGCCACTCGTTGGGGGTAGAGGTTTTTTGTCAGCGGAAGAGCTGACAAACAGCGGCTACACTGCGTGACTTTTAGCGGCACGGCTGTGGCGGCACAGCCATGGCGCTAAAAGCTGTGTAGTGTAGACATAGCCAAAGACTGGGCATCGGGCAGAGCTCAGCCAGCAGGGATGAACCTGGCCCCAAACTTGGTGCCACACACACAGACACACACACACGTTTTCTGTCTCTGAAGAGCTTGTCTTGCTATGACACAAAGCAACCAGCGGGAAGAGATCATTCCAAAACCCACAGCGAAGGAGTATCTATAGGAGGCTGTTCCCGCTGTAGGGGCTGCAATGAAGCAGGTAAGAGAGGATCTGGGGTGATGTCAGACAGCAAAAGGAGGCTGTGACACTAGCCTTTCCTGGGCCCTGTGTGGGGAGCTATGCCTGGCTGCTGCCTGCCGTCATACGGCTATTGCTCTGCTCAGGGAGAATGAGTCAGGGGAGCTAGCGGTGGAGCTGGGAGAGTCTTGCCTCTGTCCAGGCTCGCTTAGGTTATAAATGATAAGGGCAGCTTCCCAAGGAGTGTTTGCTGGGCAAATCCAGGCTCTGGGTTCAGCAGTCCAAATAGTTTCAGGGTGGTTGGCAGCAGCTGAGCCCATTCCAGCTGGAACCGGCCTAGCTGCACATTCCTTCGTGGCTGCCTTGTGCAGTCTGCGCTGGTCAGTCTTCAGCCAGCAGCGTGGGAGGGAGACAAGTTGGAAGCAAGAGGATTTGCCAGCCCTCAAAGGTAGGGGCCTACCTCCCTAGAACCAGAACTGAGTCAGTAGTTGGTGAATTAGTTATGTAGGGCCAATCCTGCGCTAGCTGCTAATGACACCCTGTACTTAGAACCCTGCCTGGGAAGCATCTCAGCCTCCCCTGTGGCAGATAATGTGCTACACTTGCATTGTAATGGGGAGAGTGAGGCAAAGAGCCGAAGAGATGTGCCCTAAGGTCTCCAAGGGAGTGTGGTAAAGCAGGGAGTAGAAGCCAGCTCTCCTGCCTTGTGGGCCTGTGTCTCCGCCTTCCCCCCTGGCAGCAGGCCGGTGCCCTCTGTATAATGAGTCTGTGCAGGACATGGTCTCAGTCAGTACATGAATGCCTCTGTCACACAAGCTGCCCTAATCACCGGCTCCCTTCCTGATGGGATCAGTGTGACTTGAATGGACCACAGAGCCTGTCTGTCCCTCACAGAGCCCCCACCGCAGTGCACCCCCAATACAGGCTTGAGGCACATTGACTGGGCTCAGAAGCCTGCTACTGCCTCAGATGCACCTAGTGAGGATGGGGAACCCAGGCCCTCGCTGTGCTAAGCAGGCATCTTTCATCGTCCCTCTGTCTTGTCTTTGCCAATGGCTGATGCTTTGAAGGCTGCTCTGGGCATGCCATTTAGGTGTCAGTATTGTGTTCATTTGCACCTGTAAGTGCTGAAGTTGGAGAGGAAGGACAGCTGCATTTTGACCTCACTCTGCTCGGAGCACCGGCAGCTCAAAGGGAAATGGCCCTTGCAACAAAGCTGTGGCCACCTTGGCTTGGCACGGCACATGCAACAGCCACTGGAAACTTCGCAGCTAGTGTAGGCAAGGGGCTGTCTGTCTTTCAATTCTGATTGTACGCTGCTTAGCACAGAGGGGTCCTGGTCCAGGATTGGGGGTGCTTAGGCACTACAGTAATACAAGTAACTCAGAGGTGGCCTTGACCAGGAACCACTTGTGAATCACTGTTAATAGTCCAGGGCCTGTGACACACAGGCAAGTACATGTGACTCCTCTTAAAGGCTGTGGGGCATGTAGATGGCAGGATTTTAGAATTGGTCATGCCTGCAGCACTCTAAACCCTTTTCTCCTCCCTGCTACTGACTCATGTTACATCTACCTACCTGATTTTTATGTAGGTACTTACACAGCCCTCACTGCTGTGGTATCTGATCAATGGGTTTATCCTCACCACCTACGCTGTGAGGTAGCAAAGAATTAGCTCTATTGTACAGATGGGGAACTGAGGCACAGGGTAGTTTAAGTGACTTACCCAAGATCACACCGGGCATAGGGAATAGAAGCCAGGTGTCCTCAGTCCCAGCCCAATACCCTTGGACCATCCTCCCTATTCATCCCTGCCTCAACACAGAATCATAGATATTAGGATTGTAAGAGACCTCAAGAGGTCATCTAGTCCAATCCTCTGCTCAACTCAGGACCAATCCCAACTAAGTCACCCCAGCCAGGGCTTTGTCAAGCCGGGCCTTAAAAACCTCTAAGGATAGAGATTCCACCACCTCCCTAGGTAACTCATTCCAGTGCTTCACCACCCTCCTAGTGAAATAGTGTTTCCTAATATCCAACCTAGACCTCCCCCACTGCAACTTGAGACCATTGCTCCTTGTTCTGTCATCTGCCACCACTGAGAACAGCCAAGCTCCATCCCCTTTGGAACCCTCCTTCAGGTAGTTGAAGGCTGCTATCAAATCCCCCCTCACTCTTCTCTTCTGCAGACTAAACAATCCCAGTTCCCTCAGCCTCTCCTCATAAGTCATGTGCCCCAGCCCTCTAATGATTTTCGTTGCCCTCTGCTGGACTCTCTCCAATTCGTCCACTTTCCTTCAGTAGTGGGGAGACCAAAACTGGATGCAGTACTCCAGGTGTGGCCTTACCAGTGCCGAATAGAGGGGAATAATCACTTCCCTCGATCTGCTGGCTATGCTCCTACTAATACAGCCCAATATGCCGTTGGCCTTCTTGGCAACAAGGGCACACTGCTGACTCATATCCAGCTTCTTGTCCACTGTAATCCCCAGGTCCTTTTCTACAGAACTGCTGCTTAGCCAGTCGGTCCCCAGCCTGTAGCGGTGCATGGGATTCTTCCTTCCTAAGTGCAGGACTCTGCACTTGTCCTTGTTGAACCTCATCAGATTTCTTTTGGCCCAATCCTCTAATTTGTCTGGGTCACTCTGGACCCTGTCCCTACCCTATAGCTTTCTACAGCAGGAGTAAACAGAGATAAGCTACCTCTGACACACACCCCACCTGCAATCAGAGCCTCAGGGACCACCTCCTGCTGTTGTAAACCCCACAGCTGGTCCTGAAAACCTGGTGTTGATGTTGCTAGGGAACCAGGCTGCCTGGG
The DNA here is from genome assembly GCF_011386835.1 of Chrysemys picta bellii. Taxonomy (NCBI): domain Eukaryota; kingdom Metazoa; phylum Chordata; order Testudines; family Emydidae; genus Chrysemys; species Chrysemys picta. The sequence goes on along the minus strand of NC_088812.1, from coordinate 17,458,144 downwards.
TGTTTATGACAGCTTGGCCTGTGTTTTGGAAACCCACCCTCGATACTGAAGCAAGCCAGCCCAGCGGTTGATAAAACCTCAGGCAAGGGGTGTTAAATGACTTAGCAAATGCTAAGTAGCTTGTATCTGTGCTGCACTGACGTAAAGGCTGAGCAAGTACTTCTTTCATCAACAGGGCCCAGAAGGGCCAAGTCCTGGAAAAAAGACAATTAGTGCTGGTAAGTCCCCGGAGGGGAGCCATCAGCTTGGTATAAATATACTCCATGGATTAGAGAGAGGTGTATCACACAGACAAAATACAAGCTGAGGGCCTGACAGACCCTGCCACTAGCAGCGGGAATCTCTTACAGCAGGTGGGGGCAGCACACACAAATTGAGATTAAACTTCCATTATCACGCCCTCCCTTGCCCCAGTTACTTTATAACTTTCTGAACCAGATTCCTTTGGGGATAAATTTTTCCAGGCTTGGGCTTAGCCCAGCTGTGATTGTTGGGTTTTTTTAAGTTTGAGCAAGATTGGAGTTCTTTCTGCATGTGAAAAAGAGAACAAGACAGGAAAATCCTCTTCCTTTTGTGTTCTGATCAGAAATGTCCTTGCAAAAGTTCGAAAGGCCTGACTAAATTTTGTTCCACCATGGCTTACTTTGTAGATCTTGGTGAGACCTAAGGAATAAGCCAAGTTTGAAAATAATCACTAGTGTTCAGAAAGTATATATTTTTAACAACAAAAATCATGTGTGTAGAATTTGTTGTGTGGTCTTCTTAAGTGTTTGTCTAATGGGGAAACATTGCCATAGTATCCAATCACCTCACCTTCTTCAATATCCTGCCTCCCCCCATACATACCCTGTAAAGTAGGGTAGTGCTATTATCCCCATTTTACAGATGAGGGAGCTGAGGCCCAGAGAGACCAAGTGACTTGTCCAAGGGCCTAGACTCTCTAATCTGTAGAGTGGATTTATCATAAGGCTTCAGCAGAGCAGGGAACTGAACCCAGGTCTTCCAAGTCTGAGCCCAGGTCTATACCGGTGGTTTTCAACCAGGGATTTGGGGCCCCCTGGGGGGCTGCAAGCAGGTTTCAGGGGGTCCTCCAAGCAGGGCCAGCGTTAGACTTCCTGGGGACCAGGGCAGAAAGCCGAAGCCCCAAGGCATGGGGCTGAAGCCCAGGGCCCTGAGCCCTGTCTCCTGGAGCTGAACCCAAAGCCTGAACAACTTAGCCCTGCGGCCGACCCTGGCTTTTATATGCAGAAAACCAGTTGTTGTGGCACAGGTGGGCCATAGAGTTTTTATATCATGTTGTGGGGGGCCTCAGAGAGAAAAAAGTTGAGAACCCCTGGTCTACACTACAGAGTTAGATCAATGTAAGGCAGCTTACGTTGACCTAATTATGTCCGTGTACTACTCCACGAGAGGAGTAGGGCTTATGTTGGTTTAGTTAGGACGATGCAGTATCCGTGTAGAGTAGACCCTGCCTTACTTGCATAGCTCTTGGTTATCATTCATGTCAATTTCATGGCTCCATGCTGGAGCCATTTTCCCCCTTCCTGACTGTTGTATTGCTAAGTGGAATTTAAATTTCTCTCGGTGCAGGTCTGAGAAGTGACATTTGGGCTCTGTCTCTTTGCAGACCTCCCATTTGCTTGAGGGATCATTCTGCCTTCACAGGCCTTGTAGAAATAGACTCATATGGGGTTCCATGTTTATTCCCTCTCAGGCTGTCAGCTCTGTTATCAGTCTCTCCATGACGTCCCCTAGGGAATGGAGCTGCGGGGAATCCCTCAGGGAATTCCAACATCTTCGAATTTGTTTTCCTTCCAAATCAGAATGAAAAGTCAAAAACATTTCCATTCGGATTCTAAACATTCCGTTTCCATAATGTAAAACGATTAGAATGCAAAAGATTGAATAGACCATATATTGTAGATAATAAATATAGAGATGTTCACGTTAATATTTTAAGATACAAGTAGAAACAAAATTAATCAAAAATATAAAATTGAAAGAAAACATTTTTACTTTATCAAAATGAAACTTTAACATTATTGAAACTAACTGAGAAAGTTAAAATTGTTTTGACTTTTTCCCCAGTGAAAAATGTCACTGAAATTGACACATTCCTGTAAATCTTGTCAAATTGGATGAAACTGCATAGCCACCTGTTGTCTCTTGACTTAAACTCAAATTTGGAAGCTCTTTGGGGCAGGAACCATCTTTTGTTCTGTGTTTGTACTGCACCTAACCCAATGGGGTCCTGGTCCAGGCCAGAGACTCCTAAGCACTATCACTATACAAATAATTTTCCAACTGAAAACTGTTCAGTCTACAAAATGTTCAAGTGTAGTTCTACTACAGATTTTGCTGTCGCTAAGGGTTTTATGTGGAAGGTGCCCAGATATTGTAGTGCTGGGCAGCAGGACAAAATTTCCAGATTTGATAGATCCACAAGACTCCAACTTGCTGCCCCATAGCTGAACTGGCTCGGCAGGGCTAAGCACTTGGTTTCGTCAGTGAAATGAGTGCTGTGGTATTAAAGGCTGTATAAACAAACAGACTGTAATTTAAGCACATCTGACACACAGGGAGCAGCGTTGCTGAGTAACAAGGGGCCTTCTTTGCACGGCAAACTTCTCTGGCTCTACCCTGAGCCTCCAGGCCATCTCCAACTGCAATTAGAGAGAAGCTGGGGAAAACTATTTTGTAGGGAATTCTAGTATTTTGAAATGTGGTTTTGTTTCAAATCAGGACAAAATGACAAAATATTGACCTTTTTGCAGAACGGAAAGTTATGAAAATTTTTGATTTGGAAATGTCAAAAGTGGTGGGTTTTGGGGGGGGGAGAAGGAGGGGAAAAGGCAGTCAGTCTGATATTAATCCAAGTCTGCCTCAACAGCCGCAGTGCCTCCTGGGAGCTGTAGTTCAGGTCCCTCTCTATGGCCTGGGCTCTCTGGCTGGACTACATCTCTCATGATGCACCATGGTTTCCCCTCTGGTTGACCTGCCACTGTACATTATGGGAGTCACAGTGCTTCATGGGAGATGTAGTCCAGCCATAAGAATAGTGGCATGAAGCACCCAGGAGGTACCAATATCAGCTCAGGCATACACAGATTATCGTTGAACAGACTCAAAATACAACATTTTGATTTGGTTTGACAAACTGAAATATTTTGATTTGTCTTGACCCAAAATGAAATATTTTGTTTAGATTTTTCCAAACAGAATATCAAAACAGTTGAGGAAAAAAACCACAATCTTCCCACAGAAAATTTTGATATTTGTTGGAAAATTCCTGACCTCTCATAAATTAGAACAAATCCTCCTTAAGCATTTGCTCAGAGGAATGACATGTCCTAAACAGAGATCCACTCAGATCCCAGTTATCCATTCATTTGTATAACCCTTCAGAAGAGCTGCCTGGAACAAAGGAAGGGTCTTGAGTAACTCCATGAATCGGAGTTTGTCTGCTCACAAACTTAAATTAATGTGAGAGGCAAAGATGTTGAGGTTTCTGGCCTGGAGCATGGAGCGCTTGCTGGGATTATCTGGGTATATCTCACCAAATCAATTCCCTACCTTTGCAGGGGCCTAGGGCATTGGTACACCTTGCTCCCTCTTATTCTCTGCCTGTCACACACCAGTTCAGTCTCCAGAGGGCTGTAAAACAGTCTAATCCAGGTTATTTGGGCTCTACACAGGGGTAACTGGGTGGGGTTTAGATGCCTGTGGTGTGCAGCAGTTTAGACTTGGTGATCTGGTGTGGTCGCTTCTGACCTTCAACTCTGTGATTCTATGACAATAGAACAGGAGTACTTGTGGCACCTTAGAGACTAACAAATTTATTAGAGCATAAGCTTTCGTGGGCTACAGCCCACTTCTTCGGATGCATATAGAATTCTATTTGCTACCCAAGATCCATAAACCTGGAAATCCTGGACGCCCCATCATCTCAGGCATTGGCACCCTAACATCAGGCTTGTCTGGTTATGTGGACTCTCTCCTCAGGCCCTACGCTACCAGCACTCCCAGCTATCTTCGAGACACCACTGACTTCCTGAGGAAACTACAATCCATCGGTGATCTTTCAGAAAACACCATCCTGGCCACTATGGACGTAGAAGCCCTCTACACCAATATTCCACACAAAGATGGACTACAAGCTATCAGGAACAGTATTCCCAATAATGTCACAGCTAACCTGGTGGCTGAACTTTGTGACTTTGTCCTCACCCACATTTGGGGACAATATATACCTTCAAGTCAGCGGCACTGCTATGGGTACCCGCATGGCCCCACAGTATGCCAACATTTTTATGGCTGACTTAGAACAACGCTTCCTTAGCTCTCGTCCCCTAACGCCCCTACTCTACTTGCGCTACATTGATGACATCTTCATCATCTGAACCCATGGAAAAGAAGCCCTTGAGGAATTCCACCATGATTTCAATAATTTCCATCCCACCATCAACCTCAGCCTAGATCAATCCACACAAGTGGTCCATTTCCTGGACACTACTGTGCTAATAAGCGATGGTCACATAAATACCACCCTATGCCGGAAACCTACTGACCGCTACACTTACCTACATGCCTCCAGCTTCCATCCAGAACACACCACACGATCCACTGTCTACAGCCAAGCTCTAAGATATAACCACATTTGCTCCAATCCCTCATACAGAGACAAGCACCTACAAGATCTCTATCAAGCATTCTTAAAACTACAATACCCACCTGCTGAAGTGAAAAAACAGATTGACAGAGCCAGATGAGTACCCAGAAGTCACCTCCTACAAGACAGGCCCAACAAAGAAAATAACAGAACACCACTAGCTGTCACCTTCAGCCCCCAACTAAAACCTCTCCAGCGCATCATCAAAGATCTACAACCTATCCTGAAAGATCATCCCTCACTCTCACAGATCTTGGGAGACAGACCTGTCCTCGCTTACAGACAACCCCCCAACCTAAAGCAAACACTCACCAGCAACCACACATCACTGAACAAAAACACTGACCCAGGAACCTATCCTTGCAACAAAGCCTGATGCCAACTCTGTCCACATATCTATTTAAGTGACATCATCATAGGACCTAATCACATCAGCCATACCATCAGGGGCTCGTTCACCTGCACATCTACCAATGTGATATATGCCATCATGTGCCAACAATGCCCCTCTGCCATGTACATTGGCCAAACCGGACAGTCTCTACGCAAAAGAATTAATGGACACCAATCTGACATCAGGAATCATAATACTCAAAAACCAGTGGAAGAACACTTCAACCTGTCTGGTCATTCAATGACAGACCTATTTTACAACAGAAAAACTTCAAAAACAGACTCCAAGGAGAGACTGGTGAGCTGGAATTGATATGCAAACTAAATACAATCAACTCAGGATTGAATAAGGACTGGGAATGGCTGAGCCATTACAAACATTGAATCTATCTCCCTTTGTAAGTATTCTCACACTTCTTATCAAACTGTCTGTACTAGGCTATCTTGATTATCACTTCAAAAGTTTTTTTTCTCTTACTTAATTGGCCTCTCAGAGTTGGTAAGACAACTCCCACCTGTTCATGCTCTCTGTATGGCCTGGTCCACACTAACCCCCCACTTTGAACTAAGATACACAACTTCAGCTACGTGAATAACGTAGCTGAAGTCAAAGTACATTAGTTCGAACTTACCGCGGGTCCAAACGCAGCAGGCAGGCTCCCCCGTCGACTCTGCGTACTCCTCTCGCGGAGCGTCGACAGCGAGCACTTCCGGGATCGATCTGGGATCGATTTATCACGTCTAGACAAAACGCAATAAATCGAACCCAGAAGATCGATTGCTTACCGCCGGACCCAGAGGTAAGTATAGACGTACCCTATGTGTGTATATATATCTCCTCAATATATGTTCCATTCTATATGCATCCGAAGAAGTGGGCTGTAGCCCACGAAAGCTTATGCTCTAATAAATTTGTTAGTCTCTAAGGTGCCACAAGTACTCCTGTTCTTTTTGCGGATACAGATTAACACAGCTGCTACTCTGAAATATGAAATAGAAAGAATCTTGTGCATGGTCGTAGGGCTTTGACCTGGAATATTTGGAGCACTCTAGCTTGATCCAACAAAGGAAATGAAGTACCATTGCAGGTCATCATCTCACTAACTACCAGACCGCCATTCTGCAGTGGTCAGTAGCGGTCATGCTCAGACAGATATGTACTGGCCTGTATGGAGCAAGTTCATGATTTTCAGCCTAGTGAACAAGTGGTCACAACACACAAACACCACAACAGCTGACTAATACTTACACCTTAGCTTTTTCTAAGTACCTTGCCAACGAGTTAATCCCCACAATGAGACAGGTCAGGATTACTGCCCCTACTTTACAGATGGGGAAACTCAGGCACAGAGAGATTGAAATGACTGGCTCACACCTTGTGGCAAATTGTCAGAATCCAGATTAGAACCTGATTCCCTTTCGCTGGACCCATCCACATATATAGCTTCATATTTAATCAGGAGAGTTCTTGCTCTGATTATTAAAGCAGGTTAGATTGAGGGGAGGCAGTATGCTCTAGCACAGGGGTCAGCAACTTTTCAGAAGTGGTGTGCCGAGTCTTCGCAATTTAAGGTTTCGCGTGCCAATCATACATTTTAACATTTTTAGACGGTCTTTTTCTATAAGTCTATAATATATAACAAAACTATTGTTGTATGTAAAGTAAATAAGGTTTTTAAAATATTTAAGAAGCTTCATTTAAAATTAAATTAAAATGCAGAGCCCCCTGGTCTGGTGGCCAGGACCGAGGCAGTGTGAGTGCCACTGAAAGTCAGCTCAGTGCCGCCTTCGGCACACGTGCCATAAATTGCCTACCCCTGATCTAGCACATGGTGCATATGATTGGGAGTCAGGACACTGGGTTCTAATCTCAGCTCTGCTGTGTGATACTGTACAAGTCATGTCCCGTCTCTGTGCCTTTCCACCCTTTATTTCTTTAGACTGGGAGCTCAGCACATCGGGTCCCCAATCATAAATAATGGACTCAGATCATTAATTATAATTTATTTGTTTTGCAGTAGAACCTAGGAGCCCCACTCATGAACCCGGACCCCATAGTACTAGGTGCTGTACAAACACAGAACAAAAAGACAGTCCCTGCCCCAAAGACCTTACAGTCTAAATGTATCCCCGGCCATAGGAATGGCACCTCTTTCCAATAAGATGGGGGATGTCAGCCAAGAACATACCCATAGTTAACCATAGGGTGCTCAGATAGCAAGTGTGAAAAATCAGGACACTTTTTTTTTTCAGGGGAGGGGTATAGTTGCGTACCTAATATCAGAACAGCCCCACTAATATCACCCTAGTTAACCTTAAGCATCCAAAGACAATTTCCCAATCCATCTACTCCCTCCCTTGTGACTAGAGCCTGGGGAAGGCTGTATTGAGCCCAAAGGGCATGCTGCTGCTTTTCCTCCGGAGCACGCAGAAAGCAGGCGCATCATTTGAATAGTGGCATGGCTCATTAATTTAATTAATGGAAAGGAGAGCAAGTAGCATTTAGCCCACTTACCTATCATTTGCTTAACCTTCCTCAATTTGGAGCCTACTATTCCTGATGACACTTTCTATTGTTAACAAGGCAATTACTGCTTTATAGTCAGTGCAGCTCATACCCAGGGCTCCTGCTCGGGTTAGGCATCCCTTTGCTCCCCTCTCTTGTAATTACCTGACACCAAATCCCAGTGCCCTCAGGCAGCTCTGGGTGTGATCAATTGCAGCTTGAAGCAGGGGACTGGGAGAGAAAAGAGGAGCAAATCTTTCACGTTTCCAATTGGGTAAACAGGCCCCTTTGGCAAAGGATCTGATGTTTGGGAAGCAAAGAAAGGGCCTTTGTTTTTTCTGGGCTGGAGCACAGAGCATGTAGAGTTGTTTGGTTTGGCAAGTCCTCCCCACTTTAAAGGACTCCCCTCTTCTCCTGTATCTCTCTGAGGCACTTTTGCTTTGCTTTTTTTGTTTCGCTTCCCCCTTCTCTCCTTCATTTTAGCATCTGCTTGACCACATCAGGATATGAAATACCCAGCGTGATTTCTAAACCGCCCTCCCCGAGGCTTGCGATCATTAAAGATCCCATGGCACTTTCGCAAACGTCAGGGCATCCTGGATAAATTCCAGGCCAGGTTATTCCATTCTGGCTCCCTCAAGGTATCAGCTGAGTAAATCAGACTGTACCTTCCTGCCCTAAACTGCTGTGCTGAATGGCTGGCGCTAAATCATATGGTAACATTTCCCCTCAGGGCCTTTCTGCGTTAGAAAGTTGTAGTGGTAAAAGTTTGGCTGGCATAGTGGTTTTAAGCCAGGCCTCTGAGGGGGGTTTTGGACAGTGGAGATTGAACTTGGGCCCTCACCTGTTTGAGCTAAAAGGTCCAGCTCTGTTAGGCAAGCTGGTAGCAGGCTAATCAACCGCGGACAACTAAGTGAAGTTTCCAGATCACAGGCCCTGGTTCAATCACCCTGACATCTGCGGGGAGAGCAATACAGCAATGCACAGACAATCCAGGAAGTTTTTTGGAGAGCGTTGGGGACAACTTCCTGGTACAAGTGCTGGAGGAACCAACTAGGGGCCGTGCTCCTCTTGACCTGCTGCTTACAAACAGGGAAGAATTGGTAGGGGAAGTAGAAGTGGGTGGCAACCTAGGCAGCAGTGACCATGAGATGACTGAGTTCAGGATCCTCACAAAAGGAAGAAAGGAGAGTAGCAAAATATGGACCCTGGACTTCAGAAAAGCAGACTTTGACTCCCTTAGGGAACTGATGGGCAGGATCCCCTGGGAGGCTAATATGAGGGAGAAAGGAGTCCAGAAGAGCTGGCTGTGTTTTAAAGAAGCCTTATTGAGGACACAGGAACAAACCATCCCGATGTGCAGAAAGAATAGCAAATATGGCAGGTGACCAGCTTGGCTTAACAGTGAAATCTTCAGTGGGCTTAAACTCAAAATGGAAGCTTACAAGAAGTAGAAATTTGGACAGATGACTAGGGAGGAGTATAAAAATACTGCTAGAGCATGCAGGGGTGTAATCAGGAAGGCCAAGGCACAATTGGAGTTGCAGCTGGCAAGGGATGTGAAGGGTAACACGAAGGGTTTCTACAGGTATGTTAGCAACAAGAAGGTGGTCAGGGAAAGTGTGGGACCTTTACTGAATGGGGGAGGCAACCTAGTGACACATGATGTGGAAAAAGCTGAAGTACTCAATGCTTTTTTTGCCTCGGTCTTCACAGACAAGGTCAGTTCCCAGACTGCTGCACTGGGCAACACAGTATGGGGAGGAGGTGAGCAGTCCTCAGTGGTGAAAGAACAGGTTAAGGACTATTTAGAAAAGCTGGACATGCACAAGTCCATGGGTCCAGATCTAATGCATCCAAGGGTGCTGAGGGAGTTGGCTGATGTGATTGCAGAGCTATTGGCTATTATCTTTGAAAATTCATGGCAATCAGGGGAGGTCCCGGACGATTGGAAATACGCAAATATAGTGCCCATATTTTAAAAAGGGAAGAAAGAGAACCTGGGGAACTACAGACCGGTCAGCCTCACTTCAGTCCCCAGCAAAATCATGGAGCAGGTCCTCAAGGAATCCATTTTTAAGCACTCGGAGGAGAGGAAGATGATCAGGAATAGTCAACATGGATTCATCAAGAGCAAGTCATGCCTGATCAACCTGATTGCCTTCTATGATGAGATAACTGGTTCTGTGGATATGGGGAAAGTGATGGATGTGCTATATCTTGACTTTAGCAAAGCTTTTGATACGGTCTCCCACAGTATTCTTGCCAGCAAGTTAAAGAAGTATAGATTGGATGAATGGACTAGAAGGTGGCTAGAAAGCTGGCTAGATTGTTGGGCTCAACAGGTAGTGATCAATGGCTCGAAGTCTAGTTGGCAGCCGGTATCAAGAGGAGTGCCCCAGGGGTCGGTCCTGGGGCCAGTTTTGTTCAACATCTTTATTAATGATCTGGATGATGGGATGGATTGCACCCTCAACAAGTTTGCAGATGACACTAAGCTAGGGGGAGAGGTAGATATGCTGGAGGGTAGAGATAGGGTCCAGAGTGACCTAGACAAATTGGAGGATTGGGCCAAAAGAAATCTGATGAGGTTCAACAAGGACAAGTGCAGAGTCCTGTATTTAGGAAGGAAGAATCCCATGCACCGCTACAGGCTGGAGACCAACTGGCTAAGCAGCAGTTCTGCAGAAAAGGACCTGGGGATTACAGTGGTCGAAAAGCTGGGTATGAGTCAGCAGTGTGCCCTTGTTGCCAAGAAGGCCAACGGTATCTGGGCTGTATTAATAGGAGCATAGCCAGCAGATCGAGGGAAGTGATTATTCCCCTCTATTCGGCACTGATGAGGCCACACCTGGAATACTGCATCCAGTTTTGGTCCTGCCACTACAGAAGGGATGTGGACGAATTGGAGAGAGTCCAGCAGAGGGCAACGAAAATGATTAGAGGGCTGGGGCACATGACTTACGAGGAGAAACTGAGGGAACTGGGATTATTTAGTCTGCAGAAGAGAAGAGTGAGGGGGGATTTGATAGCAACCTTCAACTACCTGAAGGAGGGTTCCAAAGAGGATGGATCTCAGCTGTTCTCAGTGGTGGCAGATGACAGAACAAGAAGCAGTGGTCTCAAGTTGCAGTGGGGGAGGTTTAGGTTGGATATTAGGAAACACTATTTCACTAGGAGGGTGGTGAAGCACTGGAATGGGTTACCTAGGGAGGTGGTGGAATCTCCATCCTTAGAGGTTTTTAAGGCCCAGCTTGACAAAGCCCTGGCTAGGATGACTTAGTTGGGATTGGTCCTGCTTTGAGCAAGGGGTTGGACTAGATGACCTCCTGATGACCTCTCTTCCAACCCTAATATTCTAAGATTCTCTGCATGTGGCTCAGGCACCACTAAAGTGGGGACAGAGTGGTGCACTGAATTGCTGTGGATTACAGTGACCCCACAAAACTATTATTTGGCTGTTTGTGACAGCATATTCTGTCCATAGGAAACCAAGTTGTAATGGTGAAAGGCGTGGTGCACTGTGGGTAGGCATCTCACTGTCCTCTGTGAGGCCTTCAGACGTGCCCCTTATGGAAACTGTCCCTGTGCATTGGAGGATACCCAGGCGCGTCTCAGAGAATAGTGGGGATCTGGTACCAAATGCCCGCAATTCTCCCTGTTCCATCCCATAATCAGCCACTCTTGTGCACCATTTTCCAACTCGCAGCTGCAAACATAGATGTGGCAAAGGCACCGCCGTGCTCTTCTGCACTCTAAGGTCAGGGCATACAATTTCTCTTGTGTTTACACGCACACAGCGCTGATTGGCCTGCTAAACCCAGGGTTGTGAGTTCAATCCTTGAGGGGGCCACTTAGGGATCTGGGGCAAAATCAGTACTTGGTCCTGCTAGTGAAGGCAGGGGGCTGGACTCGATGAACTTTCAGGTCCCTTCCAGTTCTATGAGATAGGAATGGTCAGGGATTGCAGAGGAATTTGTTTAACTCGTAAGGGGTTTTATAGTCAGCATGGATTGTTCCTTCCTGCTGGATTCTCTCCTGCCTTTCATCTGAACAAAATATTCCCTCAGTCGTTAGTTTACTCCAGTGACTGCTGGGTTAAGTCAAATCAGTGTAAAACATAGGACTAGTCTGGAGGGGACCTCCTCCTGGATCACAGAGTCCAGTCCCTTGCTAATGCAAGCAACCCCATCATATCATCCTATTCAGACCTTCATCAAGCTCCATCTTAAAACTAGTCAACTGGTTTGCTCCTGCTGCTCCTCCTGGGAAACTGTTCCAGAACATCACTCCTCTGATGGTTACAAACCTTCTATTTTCCAGCCCTGTGAGAGTAACTCTGCACAATTCTACATTGGCAATTTGCACTGAGGTAGTTATAATGATGCATATTTCTCTAATGCATGCAGGGTAGGCTCTGGTAAACAAGACACTGGATCTGGGTTAAATTCCCAATTTAGTCACAGGTGTTCTGCATGGCCTTAGGCAAGTCATTTAACCACTCACTTCAGTTTTCTCATGTGTAGAATTGGATCTGTGAGGATCAAATCCATTAATGGTTGCCCAGATGTTATGGTGAGAGGGCCACACAATTACCTTGATAATCCCTTATTGCGCTGTATTTTGTACACTCGTTTACAACAGTGGAAAACAGCACTCCGATCTGGTAGCATTTTACCCCCATTTTGTATTAAGTCAGGACAACAGTGAATCAGACCCTAAAAGAATATTAACCCATACTTGGGAGCTAACCACTTATCTCTTTTCTCCTGGTGTGGGTGTGTTCTAGGTGGGACAAAACTGTTAGCTCCATCTCTGATGCTTCCCTATATAAATGGAGTTTTAAAGTAGACTTGCCTGAGGTTACTTAGGATTCCCAGATTTATTCTGCCCCAAAGACAGGCCTAATTTTCTGGTCCTGCTTAGAACAAGATTTTCTCTTGTCTGAGATAAGCAATTTCCGGTAGCTCCTGACATGCAGTAAGATATCCCATCTACATTCAGGGGTGTCCAATCTACGGCCTGCGGGCCGTATATGGCCCACCAAAGCATTTCATAAGGCCCACAGCCTGCTTCAACACAATATACTAACAGCCAATTCATTAGCGTTTTGTCGTCATCTTTACATCATTTTAGTTTACACAAGTGTGTAAATAGACAATACTGTACATAGAAACAACCTATCTAAATACATACAAAACAAGCTGAACTTAAAATATAAATCAATACAGGTGACTTTAAATCTTATTAAAATATAGAATCTGTTTGGCCCACACAAGGTTGTGCTTAGGTTTATGTGGCCCTCCTATGTAATAAAGTTAGGCACCACTGGATTAAACGACTGAGTTTCACAGTATGCAGTGTTGTAGCCGTGTCGGTCCCACAATATTAGAGAAGAAGAGCTCTGTGTAAACTTGAAAGCTGGTCTCTCTCACCAACAGAAGTTGGTCCAATAAAAGATATTACCTCACCCACCTTGTCTCTCTGAGTTTCACTGGTGTGTTTGAGAAATATGTGGTTTAGGACAGGGGTTCTCAAACTGGGGATCGGGACCCCTCGGGGGTCACGAGGTTATTACATTTGGGGTCATGAGCTATCAGCCTCCACCCCAACCCCGCTTTGCCTCCAGCATTTATAATGGTGTTAAATATATTAAAAAGTGTTTTTAATTTACAAGGGGGGGGGGGTCACATTCAGAGGTTTGCTATGTGAAAGGGGTCACCAATAAAAAGGTTTGAGAACGACCTCTTGTCCTGGCAACTGATACTGTGGCCATGTCTACACTATGAGGATTACAGCGGCACAGCTATAGCAGTGTAGCTATGTCGCTCTAGTGTAAATGCTTCCTACACTGATGGAAGGGGTTTTTCCATCGATAGGTAATACTCTACCTGACTGGCAGTCGCTAGGTTGACAGAGCAATTCTTTCATTGACCTTGCTGTGCCTATACTGATGCTTAGGTTGGTTTAACTATCAGACACTCAGGGGAGTTAATAATCTAATTAGACAAAACAAAGGGTGGGAGGGGAAACAGAGTCATTGAGGGGAAGTTATTTGACCAAAGTCACCCAGCAGGTCAGAGACAGATCCAAGAATAGAACCCATGTCTCCTGATTCCCAGTCTAGTACCTGATCCACTGGATCATGCTGCTTCTCAAGAGGTCCCAGTGCCCAGCTTTCATACTGCATGTTCCTAAAATGCTAAGATTATTATTTATTTGTATAGCAGTACTGCCTAGGAGCCCCAGTCAGGGACCAGGACTCCATTGTGCTCGGCGCTGTACAAACACAGACCAATAAAACTGTCCCTGGCCCAAAATGCATATCTGCTACATCATTGACTTTTCCATGTTTCATGCTGGAAGGTGTTAATGGCTGCCATCAAGAGGGTCCCTCATATACAGACAATCACAGACCTGGTCAAAGCCAGTGGGTATGCAAAGCACTCTTCATTCAGTCTAAAGGGAAGGAGCAATTAAGTCCCTTTATGTAGTGATATCTAGAAACAATACCAGACTACTGCCCAAGGCACTGGTCACATGGTGAAGCCTGAGCAGAATTGAGCTTCTGATCGGGGGAGAGGGGAGTTCCCTGGTTACAAATACAGGAGCAAGTGGCAAGCTGTGTGTGTGAGAGGCAATAAGCCTTGAGGCACAGGATTGTCTGGAGAGTCAAGCTTGGAAACTGCCTTCTGTTATTTATTGCTACTCTGTTCAGCAAAGCAGAACTTAGTTCAAACCTGTTTATTTACAAAGAATATACACAAAGAATAGACCTGACTCAAGTTATTCATTTGTCTTCCTAATGGGAACAACCTGGCAACATCCCAAATGGTGATAACTACTCAGGAGCAAACACACATTTATGCATCTTGGGTGGCTTAGTTTCCAAACATCTCTTTTGCAAGGAGGGGTTGCTTTGAATAACCAGCAAGTTACATGGTGCTGTATTGTTATCAATGGTATCCAAGAGGAATTACAGTAATTGACAAGCATTGTAACAAACCTAGGACTTCATGGCTGTCAGGTTTGGTGCTTACCGTGGACACTGCAACAAGGGGAACAGAATCCAGATCTTATGCTCCAAAAACACAAGCCTCTACCACTTCTTTCAAGAGGGAATTGACAGTAGCAGTATAGGGCTGATGACACACAGCTAAATAGGTCAATTTCCAGCCAGTAGAGAGTGGAAGTAGATAGAAAAAACATGTACGCTAGCTAGTTCTTTATAGACACCTTAGTCATTGTCTCTAAACTATCTACAAAGTGGGGTGTGTGAAGAGTGCTGGTGTGAAGACACACACTGTGCATGTGCTGGGAGTTTGTCTGCTGTCCTCTCTTTGAAATCTGGGGAACAGAGAGCAGTGGGGTCACTATCCCCTCAGTGGTGGGGAGTGAGGGGGTCTCTGTCCATGTCCCCTCAGTGGTGGGGGGCTTTGTCCATGTCTCCTCAGTGGTGGAGGTGATGGGGGGCTTTGTCCATGTCTCCTCTGGAGGAGGTCTCTCTCACTGTCCCCTCAGTGGTGGGGGTGATGGGGGGGGGGGCTCTGTCCATGTCTCCTCTAGAGGGTAGGGGTGAGGGGGTCTCTCTCACTATCCCCTCAGTGGTGGGGATATGGGGGGGCTCTGTCAATGTCCCTCAGTGGTGGTGGGGGGGGGAGACTCTGTCGCTGTCTTTTCTGTGATGGCCCGTCCAGCAACGCCCCCCCCTGAGGAAGGCAGAGAGGGCGGGCACGTTCCACCCACTGCCTCTTGGGGGCAACGCCCACCCCTCCGCTTTGGCACACATCCCGGCTGATGATTGGTTCTCTCTGTTCCATGCCCCGCCCTATAGGAAGTCTCGCGAGACTATCGCGCGTAGGGAGGGGGCACCCAGCGCGAGACCCAGGGACAGCTCGGGAGGGTCGGAGCCAGCGCGAGATTCCGGAGCCAGCATAAGGTAGAGGTGCGGACCTGAGGCAACCCACGTGTGCCCCCCGGTCTCGAGGTGAGCGAGGCTCTCCGCTATCCCCCTGGAGTAGCTGATGGCCCCCCCCCCATCTCCCCGAGTTTTCGTGAGAGTACCGGCCCCTTCCGTGAGTGACAAGCTCTTCGGCCAATCGGTACGCCGGGCGGCTCGGAGTGATGGGCGCCGCAACCAACAGCGTCCGGGAATGATGTGGAGCACGCCCCCTTCAGGGATGGGCGGTGCTCAGGGTTGCTGGAGCCTCCGAGGGGCCCGGGCGGTGGCTGGTTGGGGGGAGGGGGCCCGGCCGCGGACAGCTGCTGGGGGATGTGTATGTGAGGGGTCCTGGGCTCCTCGCTGGGGGCCCCTGAGTGCTTTGGTTTGGGGGGTTATCAGAGGCCCCCGTGGTGAGAAGGGGCTCTGGGCTCTGTGGATGGGGATTATGGGGGGCCCTATGCAGCAGGGCCGTTCTGGGTCAGCAGGTGGCTATGGAGAGTGCAGTAGGGAGATCCTGGCTTGGGTAAGGGCTTGGGGCTCTCTAGTTAAAATGGGTGAGTTAGGGAGACTGTAGGCTCGGGGGGGGGGGAGAGGGCTCATGGGATTGGTAGATTGGGGGTGTCACAAAAACAACTTGACGGGGTCTAGGAGTAGGGTGGGTAACGCTGAGACTAGATGTAGTGGGAGTAACTCTTTAACAGCCCCTTTCTGGGAAGTATATTGGAAGGAGTTGACTTCTCTCCCCCCATCCCCAGGCAAGTTACTCTAAACATCAGTATGGTAAAAACTTAATGTTTAAATTGCACAATCTTTGTGTGTGTGTAACAACAATTATTTAAGAAAAAATATATATTGTGCAATTTAAACATTAAGTTTTTACCCTATTGATGTTTAGAGTAACTGATTTAACTTGCCTGGAGATGGGAGGAGTCATCCCCTTCCAATACACTTCCCACGAGGGGGCTATATATAGATATAGTTTCTTAAATAATTGTTGTTTCTCACTGTTGGGCTCCCAAAGTCCAAACTTTGAGAACTTGTAGAAGCAATGAGTGTTTAATCCATTACTGCACAATTGCTTTTTTCACTTACATACTGTGGTAGAATAGGTGACAGTTTCTAGTAAACTAGAACTATTAAACAAACCGGCTTATTTGTCAAAAGGGTTTCATCTTTATTGCTAAAACTAATTGGGCCCCATTTTCTCTCCTTACCCTAAAAGAAAAAGACCAACAGGTTTGACTTTTCTTACATGAAATGTTACATGACAATAAAAATTCTTGGTGATGCGTATAAAATCAACATAGATTAATCAAATAAACTTAAATTTTTAAGACCAGACTCTGTTGTAATGTACACCCTTCATGAAATCCAGTTGAGTACTACTGCCATCCTTCATAACCTCTTTCCATGCTGCTTTCTATGTATGGAATGTCATCTCTATCCTGGTTTACCAAGTAGCTACCGTCTCCATATTCAGGTCCATTCTAAAGACTACATTTTCTATGAATATATTACTGGGATAAAATGATATGCATACTTTCTCTGGGCTCCTCAGCATGTCTTGTTTCATCATTGTGTTCTATGGGGTAGGGACTTTCTTCAGCTTGTCTGGTACAGCATCAAGCACATTGTTAACCATAACCAATAGCACTAGCCAAAAGGATTGCATGGTGCTTTACAAACTGTATAAATATAGTTGTCGCCCGTTTACTAAAATATAGACGCTTGTGGTGTAGAATGCAGCAGCTATTCTGAACCACCAATTCTATAAAACAGTGATTTGGCACAAATTAAGAATAACTTCATCACTTGAACAAAGGGGATTTTATGGGGGTAGAATATAATTGCCCGAGTTGCAATCTGGTTACTAGCAGGGTTAACCTCCCTTTTTTTTTTTTAAAGAGAGAAAAGAAATTGTATTTGACTGCTATCATATGAATACATATTAAGCATTTATCATTCTGGCCAACCATAATCAGTTTCATGGCTGTAGTTTAACCATCACTGAAGTGCTTTTTTGCTGTTAGTGCCCAAAAAGAAGGTTGAATTGATGGAAGTTACAAGCCAGAAATGTAGATGCAAAGTTTGTTGACATATGGTTAACTGTACTTGTGTCTGCAGAAGCCTCTTTTTTTAAAGAGATGGTTCTTCATTTGGACCAATTATTTCTAATCCCAGAATCTGATTGGGAGTAGAGTGGTGGAAAACCACTGTTTCAAACACCATTCTGTTTCAAAACAGTGAACAAACAGGCATTGGATGAAGCTATCCTGTTCACAGAATCCTAGTTTACAAAACCTGGAGGGCCACTGAATTATAAAAATTTGTTCAGTTTTCACAGTTGTACTCAAGCAAAGACACTTGGGTAATGTCAAATTTTCTCTATTTCCGGTGATACATTTTCTCTCTCTCTCAATTTATTTATGCTGTTTAATCATAACAGTTAGAGTAGGAAAATACCTTTCAGGATATCTGGTCCATCTCACTGGCCAGTGCAGGATTATTCCATTCTAGATTTTCTTGAGACAATCAGTTGTAAATATCTCCAGCAATAGGGTTTCTTTGAGGAGACTATTCCTGCATCTAACAGATTTCACTTTTGACAACTTTATTTATACTTAGCCAAGTTTTGCCTTAAATTTGTGCCATTATTCTTGGTTATACCTACTTGTACAATGCTCCATCTCCCTCATTGGCATTCACTCTTCAAATAATTGTAGGCAGTTAATGTGTCCATCTTAGTTGTCATTAGCCAAATTACACATGTAGCTACTTTAATGTTTCTTCATAAATCAATCCCTTCTGTGACTTTATCACTCCCCCCTCCCCCCGAATGTCCTCCTGTTTGTCAATAGTGAGTGCTGATATTGGATTGCTTAGAGCTGAACACAGTTCACATCAGAGTTTGAGATGAGGACATAACCTTTTTGCTCTGGGTGTAGCCCTGAATCACTTTTTTTTTTCTCCCCCCCCCATCACATTACAAGCTCCTGTCTAATTTACTGTCCACTATCACCTCAAGTATCTTCTTCCCTCCAGCTGTGATCTAGTTTTCATTTCCCAGAGTATTAAATGTATTTATTTCAAGTTGAATTTCTTTTTTTTGCATATATCTCATGCCCTTATTTCTAATGTTTCTAGATATCTTATTGTTTCTCAGTTCTCCCTGGTGTTTGCAATACCTCCCAGTTTCTTTAATGCTCTGATTTCTTTCTCCTCCTGCCCCACCACCCACATTCTACATAATGTACAAAGATGTCAAATGAAAATGAACTTCATCTTGACTCAGCAGTGCTCATCCTGGTGCTACATCCAGCTTGGTACATTGCAATTATCATTAACCTTTTTAAAATCTGGTTGAAGGACTGCAGTTAGTCTGTGTGACAATGTTCTTATGAAGCTAATTTGGAAGTGCTGTAAAATCTGTGTGGCGTGACTCCTATTGTGATAGTGATTGCAAAGATATGCAGTGCACAAAGTATTGAATAGCAACATATTGAACTGATTTGTATTGTCAATTTAAATAACGATAGTGGTTTACAGTGAACTTAGTTCTTGTGACACATGGTTATAAATTCAAAATGTAAGCATGATGTGGGAGGGAGTGTTTAGCAGTTAGAATAGGGTCTAGGAGTTGGGATTCCTGGGTTCTCTTTCCTGGCTTTGTCACTCTGCCCAGTATCACATGGCTAATTCACTTAACCTCCCTGTGCCTCCGTTTCCCATAGGTAAATTAGCTCTAATACTCACCTTTGTAAAGTGCTTTGCGAGCCTTTTGTCGGGTGAAAGGTGCGGTAAGTGCAGATTGACATTTAGAAATGTTGCTTTAAAAAGTTTAAATGGGAAAAATAAAACCGTCTCATTTAAAAATCAAACGTTTGATTGGGCTTTATTTTCAGATCTCTTGTTAATAAGGCTTGTGGTGGTGGTTGGGAAGGCTGAGGAGGATAACTCCAGAATGAGCAAAGTGAGTTGACTAGAGTCTGAGGTTCCCAGACTGGTGTATAGGGAAGTTATTAACTCTCCCCCTACTTGTTGCTCTGAAAGGTGAGGAAACAAGAGATGAAGTGCTAATAGATATCAGGAGACAGTTGTGTGAAGGAAACTAGATCTCTGTTCCCAACTTCCTTTGAGCTGTAGAACGTAGGTTATGAATCTTACCTATTGTGGGTGATGGAGATACAAGCAATCAACAGTAGAGTTCTTATGGAACTATGTAGCAGTGATTGGAGTTTGCTACCATTTGGGACATTTCCTGGTTCACATTCTGTAGTTGCCTCTTCATTGTAAAAAGTTTTAAAATTTCTCAGTAAAACTTTCTTTTGACAGTCTGGCCTCATGGACCTGATTTTTTTTTTTTTTTTTCATAGATGTTGCGTCTCTTCTGCTCTCACTGACTTCTTTTGAGCACTTCCTTCTCTTGGGTTGTTTTTTGCTTTGCTTTGAAGAAACTCCTAATATGAGTAGACTAACTTTTCAACGTTTTAAACTTAAATTAATAGTCTCCTTTCCTTTTGAATTAATTGCTAACCTCAATTTCCAGCATTTTATGTTTGTTGCTAAAAGGTTAGATCATAACATCTGTGTTGAACTTTTGTCTTGCTGACATATTTCCCATGACGTGTCAGTTAAACAATCGCCAGTGACTCAGTGGCCCCTTTGTTCTCCTCTTCCCCATTTCCCTTGATAGAGCAAACTAGGTCTGAAATAATTAAGGCTAGTCTAAGCACAGAATTGCTCTGGTTTAATAAAGGTGGTGCTTTTTTTTTTTTTTTTTAAACAGATTTAGTTAAACCAGTACAAAAGGCTGTGTGGATACAGCATTAGCTTAAATTGCTTGAGAAAAGGTTGAACTAAACAGAAATAAGGTTAAGTCTACACTGTGGCAGCACAACTGCTGCAGTGTTACTGCAGCATTGTAATATAGGTGCTTCTTACATTCATGGAAGAGTGTTTTTTCCCACTGATATAGTTAACCCACCTCTCCAAGAGGCGTTAACCCACCTCTCCAAGAGGCGTTAGCGAAGTCGAGGCAAGAATTCTTCCATTGACCTAGCTGTGCCTACAGTGGGGATTAGGTCGACCACACATGACACAGTTTTTCACACCCCTGAGCAATGTAGCTAGGTCGACTAAAGTGTTAGACATTTAGGCCTGGTTTATACCTACGTAGAGGTTTGTGCCAGTTTAACAAAAGAGGTGCAAACTTGTGTGTGGACAACCCCTTAGCAACAGTATTTTTGCAGAGGGGAAATAATTCACTCTAGAAGACCCTGTGTCTTCCTGGTGCTAGCTTCACAACTATTAGAGCTACTGGCATCAAAGTCTCATCTCTAAAGTAGTGGATTAAAGTTCATGCCCTAGGATGACCCCTCATTTTTAAATTCACGGAGATGGGATGGTGCTTAAATGTTAATAGGTAACAATTTTGCTTTTGCTGTTGTTAGTCTTTAGCTCTTTTGAGAGAGAAATTTAGCTTAATTCTTCCGGCAAGTGCTTATTTTTCTCTCTTCTGTAACTATTCACCGTGGAGATGCTTGCATTGTTCTCTGAAACATGTATTCTAGCCATTGTTGGACAGAACACTGGTCTGCACTGCAGCCCCAAATGTGCTGTCATAAGCTAGAGAACCTAAGAGGAGCAACCCAGAATTGAACCCCCCAGTGTGTGTAGTGAAGTTCCCTAAAGAAGGCAACCCGGTATGATTACGGATTGCAGATAGCAAATAGTGCTTCAGCTCATGTTTCATATAGAGGGAGATGTAGCTCTGTTAGGCAAGCGCTGGAATGTAACTCTCTGCTGTCCCACCCCTGTGTGAAAGAATAAACTGGTGGCAAAGTACTGCTGCCAGCCATTACAAGCTGATTCATGAGAGTGAACAAAGCCTCTCTACCAGTTACAGGCCACATTAGACACTGGTATTATCTTCTTCTTCATGATAAACTTACAGTGCATATCTTCCATATATTTTTTCTGTGTACTTTTTGTGAGGTATTGTAGTATTGAACTGTGCTGAAGAAAAGTGTTCAGGTTCCTTTTATCTGAAATGCCAGTTATAAATGGAGTGTTGTGGTGAGGCTCACCCTTTCGGTGCATTTTGAGGGTGTGCTCCCACAGACCCAGAATTTGCTATGCCATTGTAAGTTAGTTCCTTGGATTTTGCTAGCCTGCCATGCTCACAAAGAATATTTTTCAGCTCTGTGTTGGCAAGGGTAAGGAGAGGAAATGATTCTGTTCTGACTACCACTGTTACTTAAAAAAAATAGCGGCCCAAGGCCCCGTCTGCACTTAAAACTTATAACAGCATGGCTATGTTGATCAGGGATGTGAACAAAAACACAGCCCCTAGTGAAAGAGCTAAACCAACAAAACCCCCAGTGTAGGTGCAGCTATGCTGACAGAAGAGGACTTCTGTTGTCATAGCTAATGTCGTTTAGGGAGATGGTGTTCGTACACTGGCAGAAAAACTCCTTGTTGGTGTATGCGGCATCTGTACTAGAGAGTATGCTGGCACAGAATCTGTAGTGTAGACATAGCTTAAGGTGGAACATAAGCTTTTGTCTAATAGCAAAAGCTTTCACTTATGGTTGCAATTATAAAAACCTACTACAGTACAACCTTAATTATCTTACTGTACTGGGGGATATTGAATAATTTCAGATAATCAAGGTTGAGTATTTGGGGGAATTTCCACTATAGCAGATGAAGCATAATTCTGTTTGGGTATTTGAGGGTCAGATAATCCAGGTTACACTGTAGAAGTACTTAATAGTACTATTTTGGGGATTCTCTTCATGGGTAATGTTCCACTGTCACCTTCCCTCCCCTCAAGTTGAAATATGACACATTTGGGCAGGAAAAACTTTAATAACTAATCTGCTTCTAATAAATTTAAAAGTTTGTCCTTGCCGCATTACTTATTGCACTGGAATCTGAAGTTCAAGTCTACTCAACATCTCCTATTTGGGATGTATAGTCTAGAAAGATGGTGGTTTTAAAACCATCAACATTGTAATAAATTGAATTAGAAGAAGAGAGGCAGGTGAAGTCCAAATATAGTACTAAGTATGTCACTAATGAAATTTACATCTACCTAGATACCACCAATGTAAACTGCTTAATTCTTGACTTGTGAAATCTGACTCCTTTATAGGGAGTGCACAGATATTTTAGGTCCAGGATTTAGTATTTAAATCCAGGAGTGGTGAGTGTCACTTACTTTTATTCTTATTTGGTTTGTATTTTACGTTTTCATAAACTTCAGTAAAGTTTTTCCCATGCACAACAGAACTAGATTCACCAGTCTAGTTTTAAACTAAACAATGTTCAAAAAGTAAACAGTGAAGCATAAACTAAAACTTTAATTCCATCAATTTTAATAATCTGAGGTAGTTTTAATTACCCAATATGATATCTAGGACAGGTATGGATATTTTCATCATAATAGCTTGACAGTTGATAACTTTATTCACTCATCTTCAACCAGAAGTTCACTGCACAATGTGCTTTGGTGAAGAAATGCATATAATCTTTGTTTTATTTCTTTGTTTTGAATCTCTGCATTTAACACACAGTTGTGGAATATGTGAACGCTGATAATGTATAGGATGCTGTTCTCTCACTTACATAGTGCCTTTCATCCGTAAGGTTTCCAGATCCCCTATATGGGTAATCATTTTGCTCCCTGCTAAAAGGTAGCCCTTTCTTGGGTGACCTGCAACAGTTGTTTAACACATGCAGCAACAAACCTGGTCTCTAGACATTGCCTTGTTTATAAATGGAGCACTTTTTTGCACCCATCTGTGAGCACTAGAGCAGCACTTTAGCCCCCCATGCATCAAATAATCCACACTGTAGAATTTGAATGATGAATACATATAAATGCCCACGTATGTTATAAATAAAAACAGGCAATGTTTTGGGTGGGTGGGGGAAATATTTTCACTTAATGTTCACACACATACAGCTGCCTCATGGCGTCACTTAACTCCAACTCTCACACTGTGCAGTCAGGTCTAAGTAGTTTTGTCCACAAGTCACTTAAAATTGTGGTACTTATGGTAATATTCTATTTTCAACTGGGGAGGGGCTCTGCTATTTAGCAAGACCCTGCCTTTACCCTTCTTAGCAGCTGTCTAAGGCACAGAGTGATTTAAATCTAAAGGCCAGAGTCCAGGGGTAACGTTTTCAAAAGCTTCTAAGGATATGTCTACACAGCAGCTAGACGTCTATGGCTGGCCCATGGCAGCCAACTTGGTCTTGCGGGGCTTGGGATGCGGGGCTGTTTCATTGCTGTGTAGACTTTCAGGCTGGGGCTGGAGCCTGGGCTTTAGGACCCTGTGAGGTGGGAGGGTCCCAGAGCCTGGGCTCCAGCCCAACCATGGAAGTCTCCATAGCAATGAAACAGCCCATCAAGCCTGAGTCCACTGGCATAGGCTAGCTGTGGGTGTCTAGTTACTGTGTAGACCGGGGTCTCAAACTCAAATGACCACAAACGCCACATGAGGACTAGTGCATTGGCCCGAGAGCCGCATCACTGACACCCCCCCTCGTTGGCCCCGGCTCCACCCCTACTCCACCTCTTCCATGAGGTCCCGTCTCTTCTCCTCCTCGCCCTCCCCTGAGCGTGCTCCTCCCTCCTGGAAAGTGCTAAGCATCATACAGAGCATGCAGATTACTGCTGCTCCTACAACAAGTCATTTCCAAGCGGTTTTAATAAAATATATACACTCAGTAATGCACCTCACTCAAAGGACAAAACATGCACTTAGTTAGATTTACTTCTGTTAAAGCCCCCCCGGCTGCACCACCACTCCACCACTGCTCTGCCTCTTCCAGGGATGGCAGGTTTGTAGAAATTTTGGTGGTGCCCAGAACCTGCTCCCCCCCAAACTCCACCCCCACCTGCCTAAGGCTCTGGGAGGGAGTTTGGGTGGGGGTCTGAGGTGCAGGCTCTGGGATGGAGTTTGGGGTTAGGAGGGGGGTGCAGAGGTGAGGCCGGGGGAGGTGCGTGGGGGCGGCAGGCGGGGCCGGGGGAGAGACCTGGCCCCAAACATTGGGGAGCAGCAAGCAGGGAACTTAGCTGCCACATAAAATAATTCGGGGGGAGGGGGAGGAGAGTTTGACTGTGACCGGAAGTAACTGGGGGGGGGCATGGGGAGCTTGGCAGGGCGCAGGGAAGAGCTCCGCAGGCGGCCCCCAGGCCGTGTGCTTGAGACCCCTGGTGTAGACATACCCTAAGTGACTTAGGGGCTGAAGTTCTGTTTTCAAAGGTTGCTTAGGAGACTCAGGCTACGTCTACACTAGAGAGCTTACAGCGGCACAGCTGGACCAATGCAGCTGCTCTATGCTGAAGGGAGAGAGCTCTCCCATCGACATAATTAAACCACCCCCAACGAGCAGCGATAGCTATGTTGACGGGAGAAACTCTCTTGCTGACATAGCGCTGAACCCCCTACTATTTGTGCCGGGGTAACTTATGTCATGCAGGGATGTGTTTTTTGTTTTTGTTTTTTTTCCACACCCCTGAGCGACATCATTTTTGGCAACAAAAGTGGTAGTGTAGACATGGCCTCAGTCCTGTTTACTTTCATTGAAACTTGGGTCCCTAAGTGCCTCTGGCCATGTCTACACTAGCACTTATGTCAGCAAAACTTTTGTCGCCCAGGAGTGTGACACACCCCCTTCCCCTGAGAGACCCAAGTTTTGCCAGCATAAGCTCTCGTGTGCATAGTGCAATGTCTGCAGGAGACGCTTTCCTGCCAACATAATTACCGCCGCTTGTTGAGCTGGTATTATGATGTCAACAGGAGAGCTCTCTTCCATTGGCATAACGTGAATACATGTGCACTCTTCCAGTGGCACAGCTGTAAGTGGTCTAAATGACTTTTGAAAGTAGGATGCAGACTCCTAAGTCATTCAGGCACTTCTCATAGTTATCTCTGTAATAATCAATAGGGAGCACTGGATCTCTTACGTTTTTCTCCATTGTTCTTGCAGTTGTTGTATAACTGCATGTGAATTATTTCTGCCCCAAGTGTACTAGGTGTCTTTCAATAGATGAACTTAGTGTACATAAGGACACGCCACAGCTAGTGAACAAATACAGGGGAAGGCTAGGATTATGTCGAGATCAAGGTGTTGCTTCAGTGGTTGAGTTCATTTTGGAATACCTTTTTTTAAAATGTAGTTGTCTAGTCTGCTGGAAGTTTCTAATTCTGTGATCTCTATATGGAGCACCTTCTGCAAAGGGTTACAAGGAGTCAGTGGGTCAGGATGCTGAACAGTTGCAGTCTAGTTTTAATACATCAAAATCAGTAATATGAGAAGCAGATAAGCCACTAACTTTAGATTTTTTTAGTGAAGCCTTGTGCAGTGTCATTTTGGTTTGATGTCGGATGCCGAGATGCCTTGGATCTCCTTGACTTTTGTCAGCCTGGATTCAGACCTGAGTTCAGCACAGTCTGGATATAGTAAAGGTCTGGGGTCCATGCTGAATAGTGTTAGATCTAATTAGCTTCTTTGATACCATTGATTATGCTGTGGTTCTGACTTGGCTGTGACTTCAATCAGGGTTCATTTGGGCAACTACTTTTCAGACCTGGGTCCTTCACCTGTTACTTGAGTTCATTATAATATAGAGATTGTACTACTGCAATGCATGCTACATAGTGCTACACCTTGGATCAATGTGGAAATGAGCTAGTGATTTGCTGCTTGAATAGAGGTTTCTCCTATGAGTGCTTGACACCAATGTTCTGTGAATTGTACTTTCTGTAGGTTTCTGGGTAGAGTTTAAAGTGTCGTTTTTGACCTATAAAGTTCTAAAAAGCTTGGAGCCTACCTATGTGCAAGATTCGCTCTTGACTTCTGCCATCCTGGCATATCTGCAAACAGCTGGAGCCCACCTCAGTTTGATGAAGAGAGAACTGCTGGCAGGGCATTCTCTGTGAACTGTTTGGCGACTTGGAACTTACGCTTTTCCCCCAGGCTTCTTGCCTCTTGCTCTGAAATACCATGAATCACTTGATCTCCAGGCATGCTGCAAAGTCCTTCTCTTTTTCCAGGCTTTTGGGGAGGGAGGCAGGAACTTGAGAGCTGAGTATTGTGCACTCATCAGTGGGGGACTAGAGGTGGTCTTTCTAATTCTTCTGGTTTGGGAAATTGATGACTTGCTGTTGTGTTTAAGTTAAATTTTTTTTTAAATGTTTATCAGAAATGTAAATAAATGACACTAGGCAATTAATAATCCTTACCTAAAACATGTTAGGTTGGTAGGTATTTGGAGAGTAGTAACTGTTTATCTTACTGGATTTTTGCAGTTGGGATCCATGCTTTCAACATGAAACCAGGTTGGAATGCCTATGGCTTTAAAACATTGAACCTGTGAGGTACATGTAGGACACCTTGCGAATTGTTTAGCCATGTACCTGCATTGCAGGTCAGTTCCTTATTGACTATGATTAGTACATATGTCCCCTGGAGACTGTGGTTGTTCCAGATCATCCTAGCTTGCAGATATGCTCAATGGCTTTACAGACACTTGTTCTTTTTGTATCTCTTTTTTGTGAATTTCTTTCATTACTAAATCTTTTTAAAAAGAGAAACTTAGATCCTATGTCTTTCAGTGTCCTTACTCTGTGCTGATTTATATACCTGATTCATCATCCCTTCTCTTATGTTGATGCCCAAGTGCACCCATCCGGCTTCCACTAACACTTCAAATGCCTTGCTCTGTCTCTAGCATTGAAGTTTCAACTCAGGTCAGATCCACGTTATAATCTCTTTTTTTTTTTTTTTTTTTTTTTTTTGTGGTTGGGGTGTAATTTCTTCTTATGACATTTTTATCTTGGTAAGTCCTAGGATAGAGGCCGCTTTAGTGGCAAAGAAGTGCTTTTGCCAGTATAACTTATTTCACCCAGAGAACTGGTAGAAGATCCACACAAGCGGTCCATTTCCTGGACACTACTGTGCTAATAAGCGATGGTCACATAAATACCACCCTATACCGGAAACCTACTGACCGCTACACTTACCTACATGCCTCCAGCTTCCATCCAGGACACACCACACGATCCATTGTCTACAGCCAAGCTCTAAGATATAACCGCATTTGCTCCAATCCCTCGGATAGAGACAAGCACCTACAAGATCTCTATCAAGCATTCTTAAAACTACAATACCCACCTGCTGAAGTGAAAAAACAGATTGACAGAGCCAGACGAGTACCCAGAAGTCACCTCCTACAAGACAGGCCCAACAAAGAAAATAACAGAACACCACTAGCTGTCACCTTCAGCCCCCAACTAAAACCTCTCCAGCGCATCATCAGAGATCTACAACCTATCCTGAAAGATGATCCTTTACTCTCACAGATCTTGGGAGACAGACCTGTCCTCGCTTACAGACAACCCCCCAACCTAAAGCAAATACTCACCAGCAACCACACATCACTGAACAAAACCACTAACCCAGGAACCTATCCTTGTAACAAACCCCGATGTCAACTCTGTCCACATATCTATTCCAGTGACATCATCATAGGACCTAATCACATCAGCCATACCATCAGGGGCTCGTTCACCTGCACATCTACCAATGTGATATATGCCATCATGTGCCAGCAATGCCCCTCTGCCATGTACATTGGCCAAACCGGACAGTCTCTACGCAAAAGAATTAATGGACACAAATCTGACATCAGGAATCAAAATACTCAAAAACCAGTGGGAGAACACTTTAACCTGTCTGGTCATTCAGTGACAGACCTGCGGGTGGCTATATTACAACAGAAAAACTTCAAAAACAGACTCCAACGAGAAACTGCTGAGCTAGAATTGATATGCAAACTAGACACAATCAACTCCGGTTTAAATAAGGACTGGGAATGGTTGAGCCATTACAAACATTGAATCTCTCACACTTGTTATCTAACTGTCTGTCTGTACTCGGCTAGCTTGATTATCACTTCAAAAGTTTTTTTTCTCTTAATTAATTGGCCTCTCAGAGGTGGTAAGACAACTCCCACCTATTTATGCTCTCTGTATGTGTGTATATATATCTCCTCAATATATGTTCCATTCTATATGCATCCGAAGAAGTGGGCTGTAGTCCACGAAAGCTTATGCTCTAATAAATTTGTTAGTCTCTAAGGTGCCACAAGTCCTCCTGTTCTTCTTTCTACTGGCAAAAGCACTCTTGGCAGTTTAAATTGTGTCTGCGCTAGGAAGATTTGCTGGTAGAGCTACTGGGAAAGCTTTTCTAGTGTAAACTAGGCCTCGGGTGACTGGTGCATCGGGTCTTGCAGCCGTATTATTCTTTTCACTGGAGTTCGTTTTGTTCTTGGTTGAAATATGCTATCAATGCCTCTCTTTCATCATCCTGGCATAAATATATTGAATTTTTTTTGCAGCTCATAGTTACCAAAGGTGCCTATGGGGATTGATAAACTTGAACATTTCCCTTCCCTTCAACCCTCATTAAATAGGACCCAGCTTGTGCCCTGGATATTAAATTTGTTACGTTATAAGCTTCCTTTAAGCCACTTTAACTGTGAATTCTTTTCCTGACGTGGAAGGTCGTTCTCCCGATGGCAGTGATTTCAATATAGTGTGAGTGAACTCCAGCCCTTCTTATTCTAAATTTTAGAGGGGCAAGGTTTTCAAGATCCTCCGGCCCAGGCTGGGGAGGAGCTGGTATTAGCACTGTACTCCAGAGCTTCTGGGCACCAATTTCTGTGCATGCACAGAGAAAGGCATAATTTAATGGGAAGTAGTTGGACTTTGCTTTCACCCTGCATTATAGGGTAACTTGGAATAATTTGTTAAATATCATGTGGCTGTTGGAGATTTACCTCAAGTAAATTTCTTGCCAATATTCCAGTTTATACAGTTGGGTTTGCTTTATCGAGTTTATAAAGTGTCAGAGTGTTGTGCCTCTAAAGCAGATTTTATAGCATTAGCTTTTGGTTTTCTTTTCCAGATGACAATTTTAAGCTTTCTTGCAGCTTTTTTGTTACAAAGCAAACATTCCCACCCCTTCCCCCACACCCCAAAATAACTCTAAATTCAAAGCATACTGCTAGCAATAATCTATGCATATTTACCTTCGGTTCTGAAGTGGACTCTTTCCCAGAAAAACTTAAGAACTTCATGAAGATGTCTCTTGGTGTGTAACATTGAATTAGTGATGAATGGTCAGACTTACAAAGATACTTCATGAGATTTTTCAAAAGCGCCTAAGCAGGTTAGGCACTGTCTCAGATCCAGAGGGTCTGGTCCATGCTCAGCATGTAACCAGTCCTTTGGGTGGGACCCCGTTAGCGTGCTGGACCATTGTGTTCCATTCGTTGTGTTCTGTTCCAGGCCCGAAGCCTAGTGGCTCTAGTCTCAAATACTTAGCCTGATCTCCCATGTCCTAGGGAGAGAAGACCAATCCCTCCCGTCCCCCGTCCCCCGCAATGTGTAGCTATGCCAAAATGATAGGTACAGAGTCATAAAAATACTTCATGAAATTCCTGTTTGTCACAGGCACCTAATTCCACAAAGTTCCTAATCTGCATGTTTAGGTGCCTAAAATACCTTTTGTAAATGTGGCCTGAAGAGATC